>NW_006159513.1:713090-758892 GCF_000334495.1 Tupaia belangeri chinensis
AGGTGCTGGTCAAGTCGTCGTCTTCCGTCTACTTCCGTTTATTCAGGAAAAATGGCGAGTTATATACAGCTGGTGGGCACCAATTGGCTGCCCGAAATGCAAATGAGATAGAACAGCATTAACCAATCATTGATGTGGGTGGATCTCTCCCGTTGCCTAGAAACCCAATCACTTCCGGGGAGAACGGTTGGTCACATGATTTCTGAGAAACGATTTGCTCAGTGAGGAAGTGAAGCCTAATGGTTTCCAAGATGGCGGATAGCTCGAGATGGCTTCCGTACGCAGTGCTCGCCACATACCACAATTAAGCTAATTGACATATCCATCGCCTCACATAGTTACTTTCATTTTTTTGTGGTGAGATTTTATCTTAATTAATTTCACATATACAATGCAATATGTATTGATGCAAATGAAAGAAATTCCTTCCTTTTTCAGGTGTGTGTCTATGTCACATTTAAAAAAAATCATTCATTCATTGTTGGACACATGAGTTTATTCCGTATCTTAACTATTGTGAATAAAAACCTAACGCTTATTTCCGACATTTGACTAATCATAATAAATTTACAGGCTGACTCTAACGGTGAATAAAGTTTCTGGAAGACAACTTTCACAAGGACTGGCACACAGATTATCTTTCCTCAGCAGTCCAGGTTGCTCCATTTTTTGCCTCTTCATTGCCCATTTTCATCACTCTTGTTGTCTGGGTACCAGTTAACCAGGAATTCTGTGTGCATAGATGGTGCCTTTATTTTTATTTGAGTGACTGCAGAGCATGAATAACCTGATTAGAAATTACTTTTGTGAACTGAATTAGATAAAAAGTGTATATAGGCCCTCACATTGCTTAGAGGAATGTGGTCAGTCCATATTTCTTAGAGCTAGCAAAAAGCATAAGTGATTAAAAAATATTAATATACTGTCTTTTCTTGCTTGGACAAGCTTGTACAAATAATTTACTTTAAGAAACAATATTTGGGAACCAGCAGGTAGCGTAATGGCTATGTCGCTGGACTCCCATGTAGTCGACCGCGGTTCGTGTCCCGGACCCGGTGGCTTAAAACTCACGCCGGGCGCGTGTGCGTGCATGCCCAAGATCCCGAGAGGAGAATGGAGGAGAAGGGATTGCAGTGTGACCATCCCCCCTGGGGGGGTAATTTCTCGCTTTCTGTCTCTATGTCTCTCTCTGTCTGTCTGGCGAGCGCACGCGCCCTACAGTGAAAATCTCTCCAAAAAAAAAAAAAAAAAAAAACCAAAAAAAAAAGAAACAATTTTTGAGGACCAGCAGTTGATGTAATGACTATGTCGCTAGACTCCCATGTAGTCGACTGTGGTTGGAGTTCAGGACTCAGTGGCTTTAATTCACAACAGGTGCATGTGTGTGCGTGTCCAAGATCCCGAGAGAAGAATGAAGGGTAAGGGATTGATGAGTGGCCATCCCCCCATGGGGGGTGATGTCTCGTTTTCTGTCTCTTGGTCTCTCCCTGTCTTTCTGGCAAGCGCACCTGACCTACAGCAAAAACCTCTCCCCCCAAAAAAAAGAGAAAGAAACAGTATTTGTTGTCATGTTGTTCTGCAGCATTTCAGTTTTCATGGCATTAGCTCTGGTGCAGTATAGGAAGAACAGATGCTTGAGCAAACTTGGGGCACTCTGGATCCTCTGGGATGCAGGAAGGTTTGGAAAAACTGTTTGTACCTTAGGGAAGCCTGAGGTGAAGGCTCAGACTTCTGGGGTGACTCAGAGATACCTCCTGTACTAACAACATCTGTGCATGCCATTACACAGCCACCTGTCACCCTGGAAAACTTCTGAGAAGTCAATACTGTCTGCTAACTTTGTGGCAAAAACCCAGCCTAGCTACTAAGGCTAAGACTTCCCAGCCTATTTTTATAAATGATTTCTCTTTATGTGATGTTATTCCATTTTTAACAAATCTATTAGGGCTAGGATAATGAACCATGAGAGTTATTGACAATAACTTTGCCCATAGGAAAAGGGGATAGTGTGTTGGAAACAGGGTTATTTAAAACAGAAATTAAATTGATCAAGTTAATCAAATGAGAAATTCAGAAGGTTACGCTACTCAAATTCCTATTTATCATAGACTAGAATAGCAAGACACAAGCTTTCCTGTCTTTTCATTTTCTGAACTGTTATCTTTTCAACTTGGAATAAATTAATCCAAAGGAAAAACAACTTTCTGTGCCTATTGAAGATGGTATAGTGATTTAAAACTGTATCATCACGTCAGTAGTCTCTTATGAATCTATTTGCTTAAGTGACTTCCATCAGTTCACTGATGTAATTTCTTTAAAACCTCATCAGCAAACATATGTTTCTTGAATGGTTCATATCTTTTTTTTTTTCTTTTTTTGGAGAGGTTTCTGCTATAGGGCGCATGTGCTCGCCAGACAGACAGAGAGACAGAAAGCGAGAAATCACCTCCCAGGGGAGATGGCCACGCCGCAATCCCTTCTCCTTCATTCTCCTCTCAGGATCTTGGGCACGCACACATACATGCCCGGCGTGAGTTTAAACCACGGGGTTCGGGACTCAAACGGCAGTCGACTATGTGGGAGTCCAGCGACATAGCCATTACGCTAACTGCTGGTCCCAATGTTTCATATCTTAGCCTTAAAATGTATTACAGTTTGGGAGGAAAAAAATGGCTTCACATATGTGCAAAAAATAAGCCCTTGGTGGCAGTAAAGGACAACCTAGTTATTAGAAGTGATAAGAGAGGGAGCTAATGATGTACACCACGGCTGTCTCCCACATTCTTTAGCCATTCGGTTGCAGGATCCAAATTCTGAGGCAGGTCTTTCATTTCAAAATCCTGTGTTCTTTTTATTTTGGCATGTATTAAGAAATGCTTTCTTCCTGTCTGCAGGAAGCTTACTTACCAAATGGGACAGAGAAAGAAATGTAGACACACAAGTCAAAAATCACAAGAACGTTGCCAAGGAGACACTACAGTATAAATAATGTGCAAGTATCTGAACCGACAACTGGATGAGTGCTAGCTGGATTTATGATATCCCATGGAGTTACTGTGTTTTTGGTCTCAATAGGAGTTTACCATTTTTTTCCCTTTGAATCTTTATTTGGTACATTTTCCACACTTTCTAAAACCCTAACACACTTTTTTTTTAGTTCTTTGGTCTTATTTTCACATCCTTAGCCTTCTTGCCTCAAGAACTTTACCCAAGTTTTTTACCTTACAGGTAAACACCGTGTTAATGCTCCCAAATCCACAATAGATGACTGAAGTATTTATTAAGTTATTAGTATGTACTAAAATAGTGTATATCTAAACTACTTTGCACAAAATTGATGATGAGAATTAATATTTATTATTTACATATGCAGAAGGATATACATATTTATTTCCCTTTAATCCTATCACTGTTTCATAAATATTGTACTTAATCCATCAATAATACAACAAGCTTTCATTAATCCCAAGAAATAATTAGGAAACATTTATGATAATGATAATATTACTTTGTACAAATATTATACAAACCCATTAAACCCTTAGGGGAAATTGCAGCTGGTAAGAATGTCAGATGCCCTGTCTGCTTTGACATAGATAGTAGGCTGCTGATTTGATATTTAATGAGAAATCATGCTAACCAAACAATATTTAAAAACAGATATTTTCTACCTTGTCCTTAAATCTTAGCTAAGATATATTGTCTTTAACATCGAATCGTAGATTATAAAGTGTCGAGTTAGTCTTGATTTCTATTATACATTCCAGTTTCATATCCTTTTAAAAGTTGTATTCTGTGACATTTAGCTGCTGACAGTGGTTTTCAGTGATGGGTCAAGGTTTTGCGCTGGGCCTTGTGACTTCTCTTAATGGTTGGCCTATGGATGCTGGGATACTAAGCTGCTTGTCCTGATATTTAATAGGAAAGTCGTGATCCTGTTTCATGCCACAATATTCTTTGAATATGTTTTCAAATGGTCATTTAGTGACAATGCAACTACCTACATGGATAAGCATAGGGCTGACAATTTACAAGTATTCATACCAGTCCACTCAAAAAATTATTCTCTATGTGGCATTTCTCGAATAGTTATGAATAGTAAGAAGTATGTTTGAAATTACCAACAGGATCCAAGATTGTGAATTTACATAGAGTAGTCAATACGTAACATTTTTGTTTCCAAATTATATTTAATTGCCTTATCTAAGAGGACTCTTGGCTTCGTGCTATGTCATTGACACTGAGAACTTGGGAAGATACCTACTGTTTGGAAGCTCAGTATCAATGTGTGTGTAAGTGGAAAAGTATTACTACCTCAGAGAGAAATGTTCAACTTAACTTAGGTAACTTATATGGATGTACTGATCATTCCTGTGGCAGTATACCAGTCCCTCTATAAGTGTGAATTTTGTCTCCTCTGTCTCTTCTGTACATCTCTCTCTCCTTTCCGTCAGAGGAGATGTATCTCATCTCCCTTGGCTTTTATCCTTTAAAGCTCCATGGCTGTGCTTATGCTATGGCAACTAATGTACCTATCTCTCTAAACCTTAGGCCAACTGCCCAATGTCTAGTACAGTGCTTTTCAACAAAGCTTTCTTTCTACACATTTGTTTTAATTGCATGTCATTTTTGAATTGAGCCAAATTAATGCATATTTCCTATTTATTTGTCATAGAAACCATTTTCCAGGGAGGGTATTCTCTCCTCTCTCACAGTAGTCAGTAAATAAAATGCAATTTCACTACTTGCACTCATGTATGTGTGTATGTGTGTGTGTATGTATGTTGAGGTGGGTGTGTGAGAGAAAGAGAGAAAGGAGTGGGAAGGAGAGAAATAGGGAGGGAGAAAAAAAGGGAGGAGAGGAGGCAGGAAGGAAGTACTTGGTGAGGAGTGCGATTAGGGAATTCTTTCTATCATATGCAAAACATTGTTTTTATTCTGCTGAGACAATTGAAAAGGGAAATATCAATGTGAGAAAGAATCAAAATCTACCAACTGAGATGAGCTAAAATGCAGAGAGACAGCAGGAACAGGTGGAAGCAAAGAGGGAAGGCACTCCTGGGTCTGGGACTAGGGAAAGATTTCCATGCTGAGAAAATCAAAGCAGGCTGTGCTGACCTGAATACTCCAAGGGAGGGATGTTGAGACTGAGCCTGCAGCTCAGCTGCCCCGTGCTTCAGATGCCTTACTTTCATACTTCTAACCAAGTAGCTTTGTACCAGGCTTCATGTTTGCAGTGGGCTTAACAATCATGTTTTATTAATTAGTCCTTACAGCTTTGCTCTGGGCTACATCTGTATTATTAGCCTCATTTCACAGACTAGAAGGATAATGTACAACGGCAGTCAGTATCCATATACAGGCAGAAAAGTAAGGTCCTTGGTAGACCAGACAAAACAGCAACAGCCCCCTGTACTTTGATATCTTAAAAAAAAATTTAAAGCCAACTTAGGTTCTTATGCCACCTCCCTCCTCAAGATAGGATTCTTGTGTGTGTGTGTGTGTGTGTGTGTGTGTGTGTGTGTTTGACTACCTCTTCAAACCCAGAATGATAAGAATGGGTAATCCCATTTTTATTAAAGTGAAAGTAAAAAAGAAGAAACATGCTACAAAACTGCCATGAGAATCTCATTAATCATCCAAGCACTCAAATTGTGGGGCACTGACATCAGTATTAGCAACTCATGTCCAAAACCATCCACTTAGTCTTGTCTTGGGTGACATCTCGGCCATCTCCTCTGTCGCCCAGGGAACGTGCAGGCAACTCTGTCTGACATGGAGGAGGTGGCGTGGGAGGGAGAAATCAGCAGTAGTTCGGCCTGAAGCACTTGTGGACAAGACTCTGCAATGTCTATAACTCTAGGGAAGAATAAGATTTTAAGAAATTTTGTTTAAAAAATCACACAAATAAACCTAACTGAAATTCCAAGCCTATCTGGTGAATGACCTCGAATGTGACTGTTGAGATTTTTTTTTCATCCTATTAAACACAAATGAAATATCCGTTATCTCTTCATTGCTTAATCTATCTGAACCTCTTCTGGACAGTTCATCTCAGGGCCATAAAGCCTTTAAGGTGCTTTGCTCTCTCCATAAATGACCACCTCACTATTTCCACTGTGTGTGTGTGTGTGTGTGTGTGTGTGTAGTACTTTCTTAATTTGTATTGAATTCTTGCATCTCTCTTTATATTTGTAAATGTATTTTTGTCCTTATTTGTAGACACATTTTCTCTGAAGGAAAATGTGTCATATATTTATATTCTCCACCGCATATATGCACAAGATATTCTCAATTGCATACCTTTTCCTTCTGACTCTGAAATATGAGTGTGAGGGAAATAAAAAATAAAAAGGAGGACATCACCTGTCCTATTTCATGCTAGAGCTTTCAGTAAAAGCTTTTGCTTTTAGGGATGATGATGGATAGGTAGATTGAAAAAGGAGGTAAGAGTTTGAATCCGTAGAGGTACATTATCAATATTCATTCTTTTTTTTTTTTTTGACAAATGAGGGAATTTTGGATTAATGAAATTACAGAACAATAGGAGTGTTATAAAAGGATGCTCTCCTGGTGTGTGACTGGAGTCTCTGTCATTCCTTCAACGCACATCCGGAGCACAACCTGGAAACCTGCCAGAGCCTCTCAGGAGTGCTGTTTGTCACACCTAAAGAAGAACGAACTGCCAAGATGACCAGAAGACAGGACTGTGGTCAGATTGCTGTCAGCCTGCCCATCTTTGGGCCTTTTGGCCTCCATGCAAATTCGTGCATGTTGATGGGAGACGCACACAGGAATTCAAATAGAGCCCACAAGCTAATCTGCTTCTTGCTATAGTTCTTTCTATAGCTTAGTTCCAACAGGGGGCTGGTCAGTGTTCCAGAGTCAACCTCCCTCAGTATTTAAAATATAACTTTATTTTGTCTCATTGGTGTTAGGGTCTCTGTTTGCCAGATTTCTGTGCTAATTAAAAGGAGCACAGACAGGTCTTACATTTTTTTCCTCCTTCATAAGTTATTGGCAAGATTTCTAGTCTTTCGGGTCAGAGTTTGTGGAAACAAGTCAGAATATATTTTGACTGACTGGCAGGTGGCTGGCAGAATGCCAGAGTGTGAACCTGAAAGGAGCTTCCCTTACTCAGGTGCCGCTGTCTCCCACAGCCGTGGGGACTGGCCACTCACTACCAGTGTTACAATATTACATGAAGGCATCCCCTAGTGTTTTCAGTGGCAGAGACTATGACCTGTTCATTGCTTTGTCCTTTTACCTGACAGAGTTTGAAACAGTTTGGCACAGAGTAGATACTGCAAAAAAAAAAAAAAAAAAAAAAAAAAACCAAAACACAACACCTAGAATCAAAGTACATGATTATAATAACCCATCCCCAGAAAACGTAAATTGCATCAGAAACATGTGACTTAGTGCTGGAAATGAAGAGGAGGATGGGCTCCTGAAATTTACTTTCCATCTTGATCTCAGTAGTGCTATTTCACCATTTCATCTTATTGGAATGATTTCTGCTTTGGTGTCTTTTGCTATGCTTGGCTATTGGTAATATTCCAGGCCATCTGTCTGCCTAGGCCAGTCGTGTGTTGTGGTATCAGAGATTTTCCCGTGCATAGAGGTCATAGTCACAGAAGGGGTAAGGTCAGCTATTGTAGAGCAAGCGCTGAGGAACTGCTGGAAGTTGAATAGTTTCCAGAATATAGATTTGGAAATGGGAAGCTGAATAAAGACATAGAAATTGAGCAAAATGAAGATGAGGGCACACAGCTAAACATATCTCAGAAAGGATTCATGGTACTTCTTCTACATATTCATAGGGTACTGTGTGATTTTTTTTTTTTAGTACATGATTACAATGTGTAATGATCATATCATGGTAATTAACATATCCATCCTCTCACACATGTGTCATTACTTTGTACTGGCAACAAAAGCCTTTCCTTTAGCTAATCAGACATATACCATAAATTATTAACTGTACTTAATGTTTTGCTCTATAGAATACTAGAACTTATTCCTCTTTTCGTACTGTAATGTGTCTGCTAACAACATTTTTCTAGCTCCCCCTTCTCTCACCATTCTTAGACAGTGGTAATTGCTGTTCTGTTTTCTACTTCTATGATATCAACGTTTTTATTTTCCACATTGGAATGATAACATGCATTTTTTCTCTTTTTATGCCTGGGTTATTTCATTTAACATAGTGTCTTTCACGTTCATTCATGTTGTCGCAAATTACAGAATTTTATTCTTTTTAATGGCTATGTAGTATTCCATTTTGTTTGCATGTGCGTGTGCATGTGTGTATGTCACATTTTCCTTATCCATTTGTCCTTTGATGTATGCTATGGTTGAAGTGCTCAACATTTTCATTTACAGAAATTGGCAGATATCACACTTAGTTAGATTTTTTTCCACAAACTACATTTGCTTGAATCTTTGGTGTTTTATTTTAAGAATCTGTGTCTTTGCATCCATACTTCTGGTTTTCAGTCATAATCATGTAGTCTAGATTATGGTTTCATAAGAAATCCCATTTTTAAAATGATTTAAAGGAAAATTTTATCACTGTATCACCATTGTGATGGTCTTAATTTCTGGACCGAAGACCTCTTTATCAGTAAACAAAGCTTATTCAATATTACTTGTACACATTAAGGGTTGAGTGACCTGAAGTGATACTTGCTTTCAGCATATTTTCATCCTGTAAAAGCAAACACAACAGTGATTACACCAAAGATATGGGCTGCTAATGGCAGCATTCAATGTCAGCTATTGATCAATGGGGAGATGTTTTTATAGCCTGGATCTTTTCATGATGCTCATCAACTCTCACTGCTTAAGTTAATTCTACTGACATATAATACCTCAGCCTATAAACACTAAAATGATACCAGCACATATTTATGCTAAAATATTTGAGATACCATTTGAAGAAAATCATGAGATATCAGTTCAATGTCCACTCAATTCACATGTCAGCCAAATATTCTAACTCTTCCTTCCTTCCTTCTTGCTTCAGCTTTCCGCCATCAGTGATAGATCTCTATAGGAAAAATGTTGGCCAAATTATATTTGCTAAACTATATTCACGCAATTAAGTTATATCAGACCTGTTTTATGTCACCTATTTTATATCCAGTCACAGGAATGGTCCAGTCACAGGTATATTTTACATTTATATGTTTTCCAGATGATTTATGTTTAATCTATAAATAAGAACTATTTAACAATTTTAATGTCAATTTTACAAGTATACAGTGCACCCTGGATTCTTAAGTAGAGTACAATAATTACTATTCCATTTTTAATGATTAATGACCCAGACCATCATATAAATAGGAATTGTACTCTGTACTAATGATTTCAGGTCTTATAAGATTATTAAAGCTTGATTGTCCCTACTGTAAAACCTTCATAAGTTATTGCATCTATTTTGGCAGTTTTTCTACCTCTTTCCTCAATATTCTCAGCATAATCATTGTGTGTAAAATGCATAAGCTTTATATCAGGAGCTTTCAACTTTTGTTTTGCATTTTCTTTGTCCTACTTTTTGGTATGTGTGGCTTAATTTCCTGCTCATGGCAGAGTTTTGAATAGGTCTTGCCTTAACTTGGGTTCCTTTGATGCAGAGTTGAAACAAGAGTTTGCTGGTAGTTTATTTGGTAGATCATCTTAGACAATATTGGTAATGAGTGAGGAAACATTATCAGGAATGGAGGGATACCACTAAAGTGTGTGTTATGTACCACTAAAGCTCAGTCCACACCCCCACCTAAAGAAAAGGAAGACTGGTGTTTACCCTCCCACTTCCAATTATGATGGCTTGGAACTGTTTTCTGATGTATTAACTTTTCAACATGTCTAATCTATCATATGAAGGCCAAGAGAAAGAACTTAAGTAGAGAGTCACACAGACTTACAACGAGACATGACAGTCACTTGTTTTCTTTTTAAAATTTTTAAAGATTTTTGCCATAGAGTACATGCACTCATTGGAGAGAGACAGAGAGACAGTGAAAGGGAAAGTAGGTAGGGGAGAAGGCCACGCCACAATCCCTTATCCTACAATCTCCTGGAATTTGGGGCATTCACCCACATGCACCTGGCATCATTTTCAAACTACTGGGTCAGAGACTCAAACTGCAGTTGACTCCCATGCGGGATTTCAGTGTCTTAACTACCACGCCACCTGCTGGACCCCGACGTTTTCTTAAATGGTCTGTCCCAAGTGAATTTGGGTGGGTTACAATAGAATCCTGTATGAGCAGGTTACCCTTATGGGACTTTTGACTACATGAAGGGCTGTTGTATCTACCATTTAGTTTTTTGAATTTTGATACTTTTTATGATCTGATATTATTTAAAATTTTCAGAACAACCTATGATTCTGACTTACACATGTGCTCATTTTATTCATCACATTTAAATTTTCTTCTAGTGTCTTAATAATTTTTCTCTTTTCTGATTTCAATGTGGATATGTTGGATGAATAGCATGATACATGTAATTTGTTTATGAAAAGAGCTCAACATGAGTTATCCCATCCTCAGCATGGTGTTCTGTATGTGAAAGTCACTGGTAAGGTCTTGTTTTTATCTGATGGGTGAATTGCATATGCCCTGTAGTATTCAGTTTCTCTCAGAAATGTTCAGGAGGATGTCATTTTGAATAGTCTCTGCTTGAGAAGCATCCTGTGACTTTTTATTTGGTTTTGCTCTGCTCCATTATGATTATCTGCGGTAACTTTCCACTAAGCCTCCTTACCCTCTACCCTCCAAGTACGTATTATGTGTCTTATGCAGACAAACCATCTTTTCTCATACACAGGCAGCTGATGTGATTAGAGAGAAATCTAATTTATCTGGAGTACTCTAGAAATGGAAGGAAATTACTTCACAGCAATATTTGCAAATGCATTCATCACAGACACCCAGACATTCCAGCACTCGCAGATGATGGCTTTGTGATCTCTATGTGGTCTCCTTCGAACTGCTTTCTAATGGTCTCTATAAATTCATTCTTTTTATGTTTTGTGCTGTGCTTGAATATATGAGAAATGTGTAGGACTAGGGGAGGTCGGTGTGGCATAGACAGAACTTTATTGTTTGAGTCTTGAACAATCTTCCTAACCTGTGTAGCAGAGACCTCTGAATTAAGGGTTAGGCTCTTTAGCTATGGCTGTGTGGCTGTGTTTGGATTAAAATATGAAAAATGCCATTTTTTTTTATTCTTGCCTTTAATCTCATTTCTCCTCAAAGATATTAATTTGTACATTTGTTCTGAATTCAAGCCATATTTGATTACTTACTGTTTTAGACATGAGGCATCCATGTTCTCTGGGCATTCTGTCTTCTCACAGTCATCTTATTTGCTACACATATGCTCTCAGGTGATTAAGTTGGCAGGTAAAAGGAGGATAACTATATAAGGATGTTGACACGGAGGCAGGGAGCATTTTTGTTGTTTGTTTGGTTATTTATTTTCATTTCTTCCATGCGAAAGAGCAAGAGAGAGCTCCCCCAATAGGATCCTGATTTCACAATCCAGCCTGGATCATGTACACACAGGTGCCAGGGACCCTCAGGGAGGTTTTCAGACTTGAACCAGAAATTCTCTCATGTGGGATTGCCTTGAAGAGCATCATGCCTTACTGCTGAGTCACCTTCTGGCCCCCTGGGAACTCTTAAAGGTACCTATGAGTGGGCAGAGGAGAAAGTAAGAAATAAATGATTTTAAATGAAAAACAGGATAGCAGAACCAGAACTAAAATAACTTATGCTTAAAAGAGTAGCAGCCCTGTGGTTCAGGGGATCAGGGTCAGCAGTGTGCAATGACCTTGCCTGTTGGTTTTAGATACAGACGTATTCTTCTCTCTGAGATTTTAGGCAAACCCCTCTGAGCCTTTGTTTCCTGTAAAGGAAATGTGCAGATCACAATGTCTTTTAGGTCCTTATTAGCATGAGGTTACCTGATTTTATTTATGTATTTGTTATTTATTTATTTATTGCCATAGGGCCCTAGGGTATATGTGCCTGCCAGAGAGACAGAGACAGCGAAAGGGAAAATAAGAAATCACCCCCTCAAGGGGGATGACCATATCACAATCCCTTCTCCTCCATTCTTCTCCTGGGGTTTTGGGAATGCATGCATACATACCTGGTGTGGTTTTCAAGCCACCAGGTCTGGGAGTCAAACTGTGCTGGCCATGTGAGAGTCCAGCATCTTAACTACTATGCTACCTGCTGGCCTGAAGGTTAACTCATTTGTAAATGTTAGCATATTTACATTTTGCTTACCTTCACCTCACATTCTCTCCACCCCTTTTGCTTTCTCTCTCAGCTGCAATAATTCACAGTTTAGTAATGTTTGCTATAACCTTCTTTTCTTCATGCATTTAATTAATAGAAGGTCATACAAACAAATACAATATACTAAGAAGAATAAAAATACCTGTGTTGCAGCAATAATTTAATTATACATACCAGAAACCAATTCAGAGTACAAAGAAGAACATATTACCATGTATAAACGTTAAGGGGCAGAAACCAAATGTCACTGATGGAGATCTATTTATACACATCAGACTATGCCTGGCACTATGTATTTCATTTTTGCATTTTGCCTTTCTTACAGAAGTTTCCCAGAATGTTGTAGAAATTGGAAATAAATGAATGCCCATAAAAATAATATCTCCAGGCAATTGCAATATCTGATGTAAAGAGTATCTACAGGTTGTGAATTTTAACCACAGTTGGCTACTTCTGAAAATGCTTAGAACAAAACCCAGAGGCACTTAAACCTGATATATTCGATGGTTTGGGGACCAAGTGGATAGATGCTCTCAACTTATATTTAATTAATATATACTAGATTTAGTTGTAGTCAATTCTATTTTGGATAAGATGGAGTGAATCCAATTTTGCTATCTTCTTAGCAGGATGGAAAACTAGCTCTGAGGAAGGAGTCAGAGAAGAAAAAGATGGGAATACTAAAGAGACATAAAATTGGGGGATGCTAGGTTTTCTAAGATCAGCAAACAATGTGAGCATATTTTCTATCTCTTCAAATCCACACACATTTTAAGCATGTTTAAAATCAGAAAATATCCTTTCCATGCTACCCACCCAAGGGTCCATACAACATTGTTCTGAGTTCCCATCGTAACTTACAGGGAAACTTTCACAATGTATGGCACTTTGATGTCCTACAGAAGAAGGAGGAGGATGTCCTCAAATTCCTTGCTGCAAGAACCCACTTAGGTGGCTCCAACCTTGACTTCTCAATGGAGCAGTACATCTACAAAAGGAAAAGTGATTGCGTCTACATCATAAATATGAAGAGGAACTGGGAGAAGCTTCTGCTGGCAGCTCATGCCATTGTTGCCATTGAATATCCTGCCAACGTCAGTGTCATATCTTCCTGGAATACGGGACAGAGGGCTGTGCTGAAGTTTGCTGCTGCCACTGGAGCCACTCCTAATGCTGGTCGCTTCACTCCTGGAACCTTCACTAACCAGATCCAGGCAGCCTTCTGGGAGCCATGTCTTCTGGTGGTTACTGATCCTAGGGCTGACCACCAGCCTCTCACAGAGGTGACTTAGGTTAATCTACCTACCATTGCTCTGTGCTACACAGATTCTCCTCTGTGCTGTGTGGACATTGCCATCCCATGCAAGAAGGGAGCTCATTCAGTGGATCTGACGTGGCGGATGCTGGCCAGGGAATTACTGCGTATGCATGGCACCATCTCCAGTAAACACATATGAGAGATCATGCCTGATCTCTACTTCTACAGAGAGCTGAAGAGATTGAAAAGGAGGAGCAAGCTGCAGCTGAAAAGGCTGTGACCAAGGAGGACTATCTGGGTGAATGGACTGCTCCAGCTCCTGGGCTTACTGCTACTCAGTCTGAGGTCGCAGACTGGTCTGCAGGCATGCAGGTACCCTCTGTGCCCATCCAGCAGTTCCCTATTGAAGACTGGAGTGCTCAGCCTGCCACCGAAGACTGGTCTGCAGCCCCCACTGCTCAGGCCACTGAATGGGTGGGAAAAACCACCGAGTGGTCTTAACTCTGCTTTTCACAGACACTCACTGAGTGGTCTTAACTCTGCTTTTCACAGACACTTATACAAAGTGGAAATAAGGTTGATAAGGAAAATAAGCAACAGTTTATAAGAAAAATCAGAAAATGTGGATGTGAAATTCAGATGCAATTCACACAAACAGATCAAAGAGATCCTTTAAAAAGCTAACACATTACTTTTCCAAATGATTTCTTTCTTACCCTTTACTTTCTCAATGCTGGATATTGAATCCAACCAAACTAATAAAAAAAGGCACTAAAAAATCTGTTAAATATTTATTTACTAAAAACATAATTTTTCAGAGGGCAGTCAGGGAAGACCAAGCTGTGTGTTAAATATGAGCTCCCTGTCCAAAAGAGAATATATACTGGCTCCGTTTAGCAGGGTTCCCCTGGGCTACAGATGAAGAGCTGGGACCTTACTCACATGCAATTATTAACACTCCCAATAAATCCTCAAGATCCCGATTCCGTTGATATATGTCATGGCAGAAATAGCTCAGTACACGAAGCGACAAGAAATGCTGTCCCTGTCAGTGGAAAGATACTGCCATCCACATTAAATCAGGGGCAGATGGAGACACTGAGCGTCTGACTTCATAATGCTGGGATTTCATGCCTTCCACCGCTCCAACTTTATCTTAGACCCTTCTTCCCCACCATGACTTTGCAAGAGGGGACTGCACCTGTAATAATTGTCACCAGCGGTCTTATGCCAGACTGGGCATCTGGAAACTGTTTTTTGTTTCATTTTCTTGTTCTTTACGTAAAATTTTGGCACACTTCTGTGACCTTGGGCAGGATATTTCAACTTTCTTCTCTGCAGTTTATTACTGGTGAGACAAGAAAAAGAGTATTTATGCTCTTCTATGGGAATACTCAGAAAATTATACAGTCTCATTCTTCTCCAGTCACTAAGGAATAGAAGTTCATTTGTCAGAGGAAAAATATCACCTTCAACATTGCTATTCTTGGCCCAGGCTTGCTCCTCGCCTCAAAATAGTCACTGGGCTCTTGGGAGAGGACTTTGGTCAAGACATACCTGTTTTCTATAGAATATTAAGAGATATTAGAGGCAACAGAGTCAGGGCTTGTGGGCATCCAAAGAAGTAAGATCATCATCTTCAGTCATCAGTGGTGGTGACTCTTACTTCCTTGGTCTACAGAAACAAGGAGTGGTACATTCAATTAGTAGACAGGTCATTTTATTATTATTATTTTTTTTTTACTCTTTATTCATGTCCAGCAAAGGTGAAAGCTGCAAGTCAACTGGTGAGAATTCTCCCAAGGATAGAGTGCCATGCTCAAGGGAAAGAGGACAGAGGGGAAGCTGTGGGAAGGCAAAGCCTGATTTGGTTCAGTTAGCTTTCCCCTGCCAGAGAAAAGGAAACTGCAACTCAAGGATTATCAGCCACGTGCTGAGTGCTGAGCAGAACATATGATTTGCAATCAAAATCAGACTGATCGGACAGCATGCTGTTCTCAAATGTCCAAGGCAGGGTTTCAGTTCTTTTATTGAAGCTAAATCTGGAAATGTCATGGAAAAAGACAGACTCCCTCTAAGAGAACCATGGGATCTCCCACTTGAGACTGTGCAAAAAAACAGTATGAAAATGACCTTTCCACACTAGCCTGGCCCTGGCCCTTCTGGTCTTTCTGGAGCTGTGAACAGGCACATAATTTTGTAAAAGGAACAAGAAAAAAAGTAAGGAGT
The DNA here is from genome assembly GCF_000334495.1 of Tupaia belangeri chinensis. Lineage (NCBI taxonomy): Eukaryota > Metazoa > Chordata > Mammalia > Scandentia > Tupaiidae > Tupaia > Tupaia belangeri. The sequence continues at coordinate 728,895 of NW_006159513.1, forward strand.
TGGAGATTAGGATGCGTGTTTTCAAAAGCCACTGAGCATGTATATGTCACCTCTGAAGGTGGACCTGATACCAGGCTAAATAAAAGAACAAGACAAACGAAAGGGAAAAAATAAAAGGCCATGGACTTGAGAGGGAACAGTCAAATACACTCCAGCTTGGATCTTGATATGGGATGCGCTTGGACAGCATATGTAAGCAGACGCCAAGCACAATTGAGATTGCACTCCGGTGGTTTTTACAGCTCCGTTAGGGAGGATGCTATTTCTATTCTTCATCACTACCCTTTTTATTTTTTATTTCAATTTTTTGCCAGTCAGGTATGAAAGCCCAAGGTGCTTTGGTACTAACTTAAGTGCTTTTGATTTATTGTCTGAAACCAGGTTTCCAAGTTCCAGAGGCACTTGCTCTCTCCCAGACATTTACTATTTGGATAGTAAGCTTGCTATTTGTGGACATTTTTTATTTCCTGGTTCCAGATGAATGACTTTGACCTCTTCTGTACATTGGCAGAGAATTGGAAAATATAACCTAACAAGAAATGAAAAAAAAATCATAAGGTATTTGGGGAAAAAAAAAAGAAACTAATGAGAGAGAAAGTGTAGCCTCACATTTTGCAGGCCTATACGAAGACAGGATAGCACAATAAATTTGGAGTAGGTCGGACACACCTGTAGTCTGTGAGCAAGGATCCAAGGAAATCAGCCCATCCAGTTTCAAGTCAGTCAGGAACCCATACATGTGAGTAGACCTGTTAGATTATTGAAATGCAATGTTGCTATTTTGAAAAAACTAAGGTTTATTATTAAAAGTTCCTAGGAATTTTGTTGATGTTGCTTCTGCATTACTGACTTTATAACATCCCCTTGGGTAAGCTTTCTCAGTCGGCACGATAGACAGGGATTGGTTTTAATGTTATTGGCAGCCCAGCCCAGTGGTGGTACAGGTGGTAGATCCCATTAGGCAACTTAAGGTTTGAATTCCAGACCTAATAGCTTTAGAAACATGCCAGATATGTGTGCATGTATGCCCAAAATCCTCCAAAAGGAGTGGGAAATGGAGGTGAAGGGATTGTGGTATAATTATTCATCTCTTTCCAATGAGCACATGTACCCTGTGGCAGGTTAAAAAATGTATATATTCTAGGGACCAGCAGATGGCATAATGGCTATGTCGCTGGACTCCCATGTAGTAGACCACGGTTTCAGTCCCAGACCCAGCGGCTTAAACTTACACTGGGTGTATATGCCCAAGATCCTTAGAAAAGAATGGAGGAGAAAGGATTGAGGTGTGGCCAACCCCGCTGGGGGCGGGGGGTGATTTCTTGCTCTCTGTCTCTCTCTGTCTTTCTGCTGAGCACATGCACCCTATAGCAAAAACCTCTCCAAAAAATAAAAATAAATTTTACAAAAGTATATGTTCTATATACACAATATTATGAGTATCATGAAACTTAGAATTCACCACACTTCGTATTAACAGGGGCTGCTAGGGAGTTCAGAGCTAGATGTGCTGTCCAATTCAAATATAGAGAAATATGTAGGGTATGGCCAATCCTCACTTAACTACCTACATGTTAAGGAAACTCTCAAGCTTACAACTAGTTCTCTAGAACAGGGAATCCACTTTCTCAGTCTTTGTCTCATTACCACCACAATTGGCTAATGCTCACTACACGAAGCATTTACAGTCATGCAAGACTGCATATTTCATTTATAAATTAGTACTTTATTGTGAGCCCATGGTAGTATTTAAAATAAATAAAACCAATTACACTGGATTTCTATTATTGCGTTGTGTTGTATCTTGTCACTTTCTGCTGCTTATCTAATGCACATCTCATTTGTATGGATAAAATTATATTATTCTAGTGTGAATTCACATAATACCTATTGAAAAGTATTCACCCTATGTATGATGTCATGGTACATCGCAAGATATCTGCCTTTAAGCTTCTCACTTATTGGCCAATTTATTTGATGACCTATTCTGAGGAATGAAACTCAATCACAAAGTGAGGAAGGCCTATACTACCATTTGTTTTATTTTTCTACTGTTTTTGACATATTTGATTTATTTTGTTTGTCCACATGTCTATATTTTTGGAACCCGACACAAAGTTTTTGGATAAGGTTTATATAAATAAATCAAGTTCTGTCACTAAAAATCAGAAGTAAAAGAATGAAGTGAGAGGTATATTCATGAGAAGGTATATGTGAGCACTGATATGGGTGAATAGTATTATCTACCACATACTAAATATTTTTAACACTATGATATTAATAGACAACCTTTCCTTAGTTTTCACTATGTGCAAGATGCATCACTAAGTATTTTAATTGTGAAGTGCTTTATTATAATAATTTTATTTGTACTTTACTACCACCTCTATATTATGCATTTAAGGACAAAGTTAACTTAAAAGAATTGTATTTTTTTCTTCAAGGTCAAACATTTAACAAGTGCTGGAGCCAGGTTTCTAGTCAGGGCAAGCAAGTCTCATTCTTGGGCACATTGTCTTTAAAGATCATAGGGCTGAGTTCAAATCACTAGTAGTGATAGAACCCTAAGTAAATGATGCACTCTTTCTCATCTTCTATTTTTCCAGTCTTAAACATGGGAACAATAAGTACTTAAATCCAGGAATATTTTAAATGCTTAGAACAGTGTTTGGCACTTAGCAAGTGCTCAAAAAAAAATGTTAGCTGTTATTATCATATTTAAAGAGTATGTCCATAGTGTACGTAATTAGAATTCTTTCTCGCCAGTAGACATTTTTTCAATATTTAATTAATCACATCTTAAAACTCCCTGCACATATGCCCCAGCAGTGACTGTCCCCAGGAGACCCAGTGTTGGAATGCACATGCCAACATCTCCAATGTAAGGTACTTCAAGGTCAGTGTGTCCCGGGAGAGGGCCTGCTGCCAAGAGGCCTTGCAGGGCAGTATTTCCAGGGTGAATTCATCACAGCTGGAGTCTAGACCTCAGCATTGCAGGTCCTAGCACTCAGTATGGTTAATGTCCAGAGCTGATTATTCAGGGGGGATCGCTTGTACTGACTCACAAAAGACCCAAGCATATAAATTGGAAAGCCACTGTATTAATTTGCAGTGAAAAATATTACTGTTAACTAGACCAGACATTTGCATCAGTCTGACCAGTGAATTCCTGCCCTGTAGGCAAGCTACATAGGGAGCCACATTAGCAGAAGGTTGCTTGGTGAGCAGGATGCTTGTTTCAAATGCTTAGTGTTATCAGACTCTAATGGCAACATGCATCCATCTCGATTTACCTGTCAGAAAGAACAGACACTCTAAGCAACCTGATAATACCAGGATTTCTCTTTCCCGGTCAGGAGTACAATGGATCTCTGTGACTTCACTATTTCACTATTATGATGGGACTATGGCTGATATGGCTGACCATTCTCTGCTTCACATTGTCATTTTTTCTTTTTTTTTTGGAGAGGTTTTTGTTATAGGGCGTGTGTGTTTGCCATACAGACAGAGAGAGAGAGATAGAAAGCGAGAAATCACCCCCTCCCCCCCCAGGGAGGATGGCCACACCGCAATCCCTTCTCTTCCATTCTCCTCTTGGGATCTTGAGTATGCACGTACACGCACCCGGCGTGTGTTTTAAGTCACCGGGTCCGGGATGCGAACCGTGGTCGAATACATGGGAGTCCAGCAACATAGCCATTACGCTAACTGCTGGTCCCTCATTTTGTTCTTTAGACATATTAACTCTCACAGAAAACATTCTGTTGTCCAGAAGACCTCCTTCCTCTGCATGATAAGGTGTCATACTCTTTGCTCATTTAACAGTTTAACTTTCAGAAGGTATTTTTATTGTTGGTCTTTTGAATTTCTGGGTGCTTAAATCAAATTCACAATGCACACTGTGCCCAGTGTCACCCAGCACATCTGTCTCAAACTATCTGTGGTTTTCTGATTATGCATGTATATTTCTACTAAATAAGCCTCTTAACTCTCCTAAAATCCCCAAAAACTTACACTTTAGCTGTCCTAATGTCCAGTGTTACCAAATTGTAGCCCTCTAAATGGGTACTAACCTTTTCAGAATATTTAAAACAAAGCAGGTCTTTAGTGGTGTGTACTACAAAGACTTCATATTTAAATAGTAATGACACGAATTTGGTGGAATTATTCCCATCAGCTATGGTAGCCCACCAATCATCACAATGTTAACATGATCATATAGCAGTTTTTGATCCTCTTCTTGCTTTTCACATCTAGAAAAAAAGTGTCTTAGATATGTTCAGGAAGAGCCTGTATGATCTCTCCCTGGCCACCCCCCTGAATTAACTCTCTCCCGCTGTCTTCCTCGTACACAGGCTCCTTGATGATTTTGGAACATACCAAGCGCGTAGCTGACTCAGACCCTTTGTCCTTGCTGTTTCTCTGCCTGGGATGCTCTCCCTGTAGACATTTGCATCCGATTCATTTTTCTCTGTATTCAATTCTGTTCAAAAGTGACCTTCTCGGATAGAACTTCTGACCATCTCTTTTAGTATAGTATCCTCTCATTCTCTATTCCCTTACCGTGCTTTGATTTCTTCCTTGCCGGCACCGTGTCCTGATAAGTTACTTGCATTACCTGTCTTTCTGAGCAGGGTGTATCTCATGAGGCAGAGACTGGTTTATCTTGTTTACTACAATAGCAAGTATGTAATGAGCGCTTGGATAGTATTTTGCGAGTAAAAAAATAAACCCGGTATAAATATTTAGGTGATCGTTAGATTGTGTTACCTTTCTTGCTGTGCCAACCATCCTCACCTAGAATGTTGTATAGATGCTGAACTCCATTTCTATCATGTTCTCTTATGACTATCTCAAAGGAAACTCAGGCAATTGTCAGATCTTTGCAGAAGCTCATTTGAAGGTGGGTATCCAATATTTTTTGTTTATTTATCCACTTACTTTATAAGAGAGACAGAAAAAAGGAGAGTGAGCAGGGTTCCTCTGCAGCAATCCATCCCCAGTTGCAGTTGGCCTAGATCATGGTCAAGTACATGTACCCATGTCCACGGAGGTCCTGGGATGCAAATCCAGGACATTTCTCATGAAGGTCTGGCCACATCATTACTGTAACACCACCACGCCTGATATCCAAGTCTTATTTAAGCCACTTTTATGAGTTATTATTTAATTCTGCTTACCCATTTTTTCTGTAACTCGCTTATCTTTATACATCTTCTCTATTTAAAAACATCTCTGTACACCATCCTTCAGTGGCCATTAATTCTTTTCTGCATTTGTTCCCATAAATGGTAGGTCAACAGCAATGTTTGTGTTCATGTCTCTACATCCTCCAGCAACCAATCTCCTGCTCTTGGCTTCAGACTTTCCTGCCACATCTCTGTTATCAACAGTCCCATCAATGTACACTGTTAGTGAGAAAATGCACCATTTGTTCTTTGGTTAGACTTTTAATAAAGTCCCATGAAATATCACAATGTATATGGGTGGACCCATAAGACTGTACTCGCTTTTTCAAACTTCTCATTTTTGCTTTTTTTTTTTCTTTTCTCCTACCATGATTTTCAGTAATGTTAGTATAAAGATGGCTAACTAGAAAACCTGAAATTTCCAGAATTTATTTTTCTTACCTTCCCAGGATAAGCTGAACATTTTGACAACTATTGGTGCATGCAAAGTATATGTATTGATGTGTTTGGAGAATCACATTCAGTTTGATTGTTATAGGGAAAATTAATTCTAAAAGTACCTTTGAATACAAGTGTTTTGGAGGTAGTAGGGATTTATTTGCTTATTAACAGTCCACAGATTAGATCATAGGTTCTACAGACAGAGAGAGACAGAAAGCGAGAAATCACCCCTCCGGGGGGATGGCCACGCCACAATCCCTTTTCCATTCTCCTCTTAGGATCTTGGGCACGTGTACATACACGCCCAGTGTGAGTTTAAGCCATTGGGTCTGGGACTCGAACCGTGGTCGACTACATGGGAGCCCAGTGACATAGCCATTATGCTAACTGCTGGTCCCAAGATCATAGTTTCTTAACTCAGGACAACTTTAGTCTTCAGATCTGTCTGTACTGAATGGCATGACATTTTGCTACACAGCAGGAGCTAAAAGATCTACTCATTCTTCAGATTCAGACTTCTCTGCAGTACTCAAGATACTCTACTGGAATGTCCTTGAGCTGGTCTGTGTTGCTGTTTAAGATGGTAAACAGCATTAAATGCAAGAAGGAGATGTTCCAAATCTTAAAAACACTACAAACTTAGAGAGAAATGTGAATTTTGCTTTATTTTTAATTTTTTTTTATATTTTCAATCACTGTAGATCATGACAGCTTGCAAAATCAGTTTTCCCAGCATGAATACACTGTGTATTGGACCAATAAAAAAATATTCTCCTAAACGTTATCAACTGGTAATTTTCCATTTTTGTGTCCCTTGAATGTTTTCTTTTTTCTTTTTTCTATTTATTCCCTTCTATAAACCTTCTCCCATTTCCCACTGTCCTCATTTTTACAAATGCACTTGCATCCAAGAGATGGAAAAAGAATTTCATGTTTATTTTGAATTCCTTTGTATTAAGAAATGTGTCTGTTGGCTAGTCATGTGTATGCATGTATGGGCATGTTTCTCAATATTTATACTGAACCTACAGAAATGGACATGTAATTGTATGAAAACATGAGTAGCTGCTGGACTGCTTTTTACTTTGTGACTTTAGCTCCTGTCTGGACAATCTTCACTGTTTCTATTTGGCCTCTTTCCTTGGATTTCAATTTGTGCTTATAGAAAAAGACATATTTTATTTTTTCTGGGATTGATTTAAAACAACCCATCTGTATGTTGCTGCTGCAGCTTCCCAACATTTTGTGGAGATGTGACATTATTGAAGTTGTATTTTAATATGTCACCATACTGTTTTCTTCCTCTGAATGACTGTCTGCAGTCTGCTGTATAGCTGCTATCCATACTCTGTGCTTTTCCAGATGACTAGATCCATGTTACAGTAGGAATCACTTTGGTGCTGGTAGATTTTCCAGTGCTTCTTTGATGGCGATCCTATCTTACCTTTTTATGTGATGTCTAGAATAATTAATTTGGCCTTTCAAATGGGAGAGAGAGGTGATTGCCTATAAGGCATGATTTGAAAGATGACATCATTTTCAAATAATTTCTTTTACTTTTAAAATTAGTTTATTTAATTTTATTTATTCATCATTTATTTTAATTTGACCAGAGAGAGGAAGAGAGAGAGAGAGAGAGAGAGAGAGAGAGAGAGAGAGAGAGAAAGACACTAGGTACAGGACTTGAACCGTGTTCAGCCATGTGGGAGTGTCCAGAGCCTTAACCACCCTACCACCTGCTAGTCCTCCAAATCATTTCTAACCAAGTATCAATATGCTTGAGATGAAATTCCAGAGATATTATTCTCATGTAAACTTTGGCCCCTCTTCTCTTGGAAAGGTTGAACATTAATGCACTAATGTATTAGAGCAAGTGATCCTGTTAGCAACATTTGGAAGGATCTGTGCCTCAGTTCTGAGAGTGGAAGGGAATGCAGTTATGGAGAACCATTTTCCTTTGGTAAATTTTTAGAAGAAATGTTTCTTAAAATTGATATTATAGTTACTAAGAAAAGAATCACAGAAAGATGACAGCAAAACTTTCAAAAGGAAAAGAAAACAAACTTAGTTTTGGATAGGGTTTAGATTGAATTGTCTATTGGGCTTCCAAGAAGAAATATGTAATAAAATATTTGGAATTAAGAGAAATCTCTAGATTAGAATTGTAGCCTTGGGATTCCTTGGCATACAAATGGTAACCAAAACCATAGAAATGGATGAGATGATCTAGAAAAAGTGAGGAAAAAGATAGAAAGAGAAAGTAAATAGAGAATAGTAGAAAATGTAGCATGTAAATATAAACATATATAAAGAAACTTTGAGATGAAAAATGTGAAAAAAGACAGGAGTAGAAAATGGCAAAAATGGATTTAGAAAAAAATAGACGTAGAAAAAAGCAGTCAATGTACTAAATGCAGCATAAAGGCAAAAGAGTGCAAAAATGGACAGACATTTGTTGGATTTGAAAATTCAAGGAAGTAGCTAATGGTTTTCTGGAATGTTTTATGTGGAGGAGTATGAGAAGAGCCTGATGGTGGAAGTATGAAGAGGAAATAGGTGGTAAGGAGGAGAAAAATAAGTAAATATGTATTTCTTTCAAAGAGCTTTTCTGTGAAGGGAAGGAAAAAAAAAATAAAACAAACAAACAAGCAAAAAAAAAGCATTGCCAGTCTCTTGCACAGGACATGGTACTGTAGGCCTGAGGAACTGAACTCACTAAATACACTGTGCTATCACTACAATATTATTTGCAGACCTAAGCAGGATGCATGGAAAAATCAAAAACATTATTTTCTATAATGGATATTGTTCTTCTTAAGACACAATCAGGTGAGAAAAACAGTGTTTAGTTTGGTCGAAGATTAAAGTTCATGACTTTATAAAAGTTGTATCTGTAGCTGTACCTCAAACAATTCTCTCTGAACTCACCAAGTGGAAGGGGTTTTACCTTGCCAGACATATTCTGGTCTAGCAAGTTGGGAGCAGGGAATTCCATGGTCTATCTAAAGCATAATTTATTTAAGGAGACTGATTGTTGGTAAGAAGGCATCAAAGGACTTTCTGACACTGATTCCCCTGCAGAAACATTCTGAACAACTGTTCATACACAAAAACACCTAAAATATGACTACGAATCCAAAGATTACATTGAAGTAAAAAGGAATTTTTTAACTCATAAGGTGTGAGAGGTAGAAGTCTTTACAGATCCCCTGCCCTCAAAGTTTTTCAAAACTTTATTTTTGTTTTATAAATAGAGCTTCCTTTGTCAAATAAATTCACATGTATAATCCCCTCAAACAAACTTGTATGCATGCATCCATGCTCACACACACCCACACTACAAACTAGTTAGAGGCCTAACACCTGAAACAAAACAAAAAATAGGCAGAACCTAAGGAATTTCTGGACAAACTCCCAAATATAGATGAACAATTTGGTAGGAAATAAAGAAATACATAAGTAAGCTGACACCAAATTTTCTTATTAGGGTAGAGAAGCGTCCAATAAAGATATAAGACATAAAATTGAATAGAGCACAGTGCTCTTAATTCAAAGCTCAGGTTGTGGAATTGGCTAGACTCATGATGGCTGGGGAGTCTTCTCATCAATGAGCATTTGGTCCCATTTGTGATGCTTAGACTTAGAAAATCTGCACTCAACATGTCTGCTTTGATCTAAATCATTATCAGAGACAACCAAGGGTTACTTATCTCTATATTCCATCCAGCACCTAAACACTCATGCCCTCCTAGAGCCACATCTTATCAAAATCACTTTTAAAAGATTTTCCCCTAAATGGAGTAGGCACATGTTCATTACAGACAAATTGGGGGTATAGAACCATATAATAAAGAAAATGAATGGTTTGTAGAAAATTAAAATCACACATTAATATATTACTTTTCCACATTTAAATGATTATTATACCTAGCTAAAATTGTACTAAATTGTATGTTAGTTTCTGACTTTCTTTTGGGTTAACAAAAACATTTCCCAGTTTTAAAACTCTCTTTACAAACAACAACTGATGGTATGTTCAGAAGAACTATGGTCTTAATACTTTCTCCATTGCTGAATACTAGTAATGAGATAACATATATAAATATTACATAGTTAGATAATAATTACTGTTAGCATCATGTGTGTGTGTGTGTGTGTGTGTGTGTGTTGTATGAATTATTGGTAGCAGGTTTGATTGATGGAAAAACATGTTTTTTATCTCCCCACCTTAAGTTAGATAGGATTTAAATAAACCTTGTTTATTCTCTGATCTGAACACTGATACAAAGCTGGAGGAGGGAGGTAATGGAGCTGAGAAAGAGGTTGAGGATGGAAAAAGAGCCACAAGAAATGTGTATGAGAGAGAGGCACTAGGAAGTCAATGAAGTAGAATACAAGGAAGGAAGTAAAGATGATACAGAACAGGATGAAATAGTGTGCCAGTTATAGCTTTATGACTTCCTAAGACAACCAGGATAGAATTAGGCTTTCTGAATACAGTGTTGAGTTAACTACTGATCTCATTACCTTCTCCCAAGCCCAACTCAACATTTTTTGCAGAAGCATGTGAATTTAAATGTGATATATTTCTTCTTCTGACATGGGCAATTGTAGCATTTCAGAAGCAAGCCTTGTTTCCAGGAATCTGTGTTATGTTGCAAAACTCTGGAATTAGATTTCCTGCTGCCCTTTCACCTCCTCAACTGCCTAGTCTTACCACAGCTGTCTTTGTGATGGAGGCCGTGAGTCCTTGGCTTTAAACCAGCTATGGTCCCAGAGGGCTGCACACAGCACTACTCTGAAATTTCTCCTTACTTGCTCCTTCAACAAGACTGATGCTGAAAGGGCTTTGCTTCTGCTTTCAGCATTCATCACGTTTCTTATAAATGAAACATGAGTGTAATTCATATTTCTTCCAGGGAGAGAAGTTTTAGAGGCTTCATTTATTCATTCATTCAACAAATATTTATCGGGTCCCTTCTGCACTAAAATACCACTGCAGGTACTATGAGCATGCAAAGATACACAAGTATAGTTTTTAGCCTTAGGAGAAGTCTATTAATAAGTCATTTTAATTTTGCTTGTTTACTATCCCTTCCATCTAACCACTTCTGTCCATCCTAACTATAAGAGCCTAATTCTAGCAACTATTTTGCTCCATTTGGATTACTGTATTTTAAAAATTTGATCATATGCTTAAGGACATTCATTGTCAGGATAAATTTCTAAGGTACTTTGGGATCTGGTTTCAGTTAACGCTCATAGTATCTCTGGCACTTCCAAATTCAGTCATCTTGAACTTCCTTTAGTTCTTTGACTGTGCACTGTCTATATTGCTACCATGGTTTTGTGTCTGCTATTTCTTCTGGCTTCCAAGATTTTCTCACCTCACATTTCTATTTACCTATCAAATTACCATTTGTTATTTATGTCTTAATTTAGAAATTGCTTTGGTTATGAAGATTTTCCTATCTGCTCATGTACCCTTTCCATTTCTGGATTTCATTTGGTACACCTTCTTTTTGCCCCATGAAACCTGTGCTACCCTCTTCATGCCACTCATTATACCACTTTATTTCTTATTTGTATGTGCCTCTACTAGGTTAAAAATTCTGTTGGGCAGGTACTGTCTCTACCTTATTTTCTGTTGTTTCCCCATCATATAACACAGTTTTTGGTACGATGTATTTTAATTGAGAATATTCTTAATTGAATTCTTATATTAAGAAACCTGTAATATTATTCAGGATTTTTGCATATATCAGTAATGCTTTGTTTACCATACATAACTATGTTACATATGGGGTAAGATTGCATATGACCAAGTGTTATGTTCATGGACACTGTGATAGGTGTCAGAGGTCAAAACAAATGACTATGAATGGAATTCTGGGAAAACTGGAGGAGTAGGGGGGAGTTTGAATTACATCATGAACAGAGGTAGAATTTAATATGTAAAAGAAGATAATGGGCATTCCAGACCATGGCATGATTGGTGGTGTGATAAATAAATCTTTCTTCCATGCAATCAAAATTTTGTCTATGTAAATTGATTGGGCAAGAAAAATTCTACTTAGAGTAGGTGAGATTGAAATGGAGAAGGATACTCTGAGTGGACGTCTAAAGCCAGGCCATTTCTCTGCATTGGTGTTTCATTAACTTCTGGGACTACTGAGTAGGAGAATGGCATAAGAACACCTTCTTTTCAGGATATCAGATTGACAGTTGTGTGTCTGTTGGATTGGAAAGAGAGAAGGAAAGGACACAGCTTATGATAATGAGATCCAAACTGGGGTAGTGCAAGTAGACAGATTATAAGGAATTAAGATATCGTTATTATTATTATTATTTTAAATTTTCGACTTTTATGAAATGACTTTGACACCAACACTACAGTTTTGGGGCCATGGTAAGATCCACAGAATTATAACCTTAATTAATATTAATGCCTACATTTCAAGCAGTAATTTCTGTTACATGGCAAACAAAATCAAGAAAGTAGACATCAAACAAAAGATACCCATAGCTTCAGACAAGGCAAATCCCAGGTTAGCATAGGAGAACAGTTGCTGCTTCAGGAAAAGGTTTCTAGAATAACCAATGATAAGGCTGCCAAAGACTATTTCAGTACCAGCTCCAAAACCAGCTACTCCTCCTGCTGTAGCCCCCACACCAGTAAATTTGGCAGCCATATCAATGTCTCTGCTGATTGGACTGGATTGAAAAGCCCTTTGGATTAGCTGAAATGCATGATTCTAGGTCCCATTAAATACAGTAGAGCCTTCTCCAGTCCCTTGCCTCAGGTCAAGATAACGCAATCAGAAATTGGTTTGCATACAACTCTGGATCCAGCTCAGATCAGAGCAGGCTCACAGGTAAGGTTGGCTCAGGCAAACATCTTACACACTCGGGGCCACATGGCTGGAGGATTTACATGATAAGCGTTGTGGGCCCCTCTCCCACTTCTCCTCTTGGGAGGTGGTGGTGGTGGTGGCAGAAGCACAGGTGGTGGCACAGGTCAAAGGAGTAACTTGGAAGTTGAATACTTGGAAGATGAATCAAATGTATGATTAGGTAGTGATGAGTCAAACATAATTACCAGTCTTCAAGCATCATTTTCTCAAAAACACATGAGGCTAATGAACAGTTGACAAATATTGAGATATTGCAGTAGAGAGGGAGATGGTATAGAGGTAATACTAATTGTCTTGAGATAACACCAAATCTGATAGATTGGCAAGTTGGCAGAGTCATTGGAGAGCATTTTATGAGAACACTTTTGTAGAAGGTTATAATAAATTTGGGATGGTGGCATACACTGTGATACAAAGTTTCAGGCAGTATTGAAAAGTAAGAGAGTGAATGATGAGAGAGAAGTCAGCGTTCGTGCTAGTGTTGTACACTTGGAAATCACCTTTATAGGGCTTCCAGAAACTCTCAGTGAGCATTTCTAGAGCGAGGAAACATAGAGTCTCATGGGCTAAAGCCATCCACCATGTTTGCAACTATAGACTACTCACTGAATCTTTGGTGGCTTGCTAAATATGTCATTTTGAATTGGTGGGGTGATGAGTAGACTGGGGAATAAGAAAGAAACAGAAAATGGTAGACATTTAAGTTCTGAGGATCTTTTTAATCAGAGTACTCAGAGTGTGAGAAGGAATAGGATAAGAAGTTGGGCAATGGGTTGACTTTATCTTAGAATAAATCTGAATAACTAGCTCCTGTACTGTGTTCACTAGTGTGTGCAAATGTTGTTTGTTGACTACCTTTTATATATTAAATAAAATTTAAATAAATCATGTTGAACAATGTGATCACAGACTAAAGAGAAATAAAAGTACATGGAATTAAATTAATTAAATAAAAGCTAGTGTTTATGAAATGAAAAGTACATGGAATTTAATTAAATAAAAGCTAGTGTTTATGAAATGTTGGTGGACTCTTTGCTATTCTTTAATTGGAAAGGGTCTAATAACTTGTGCAAGTTTATACATATAGGATTTGGCAAGGATGGGCACAGTGGAGCAGGTAGATTGCAAGATCTGAAACTCAGTGAGCTTCACTGAGTGGAGGGATTATTTAAGAGGCAAAGGAAGTGAGGGAGGGGCAAGAATGAAGATACAGAAAAATGTGAACTGGCAGGTGTGTGTGAGAACCAGAAGAGAATATGCTAGAAGAATTCTGATAGTGTCAGTCAGAGAGAATCGTACAAGAGGGCTTCAAAACGTTTACAGAAAATGAGTATTATGAAAAAACTGCATACGGATTTTAAATTGTTTTGTACCCAAATAAACTTAAAGGACCAGCCCATGATACGGTGATTAAGACTCTGGATTTCACATGGTCAACTGCACAGTTTGAGTCCCGAACCCTGCTTCCTGAAAAATATGTTTGGTACATGTGCCTGCATGCCCCAAATCATGAGAGAAGAATGATGGAGAAGGGATTGGAGCATGGCTATCCTCCCAGGGTGTGACTTATCATTTTCTCTCTCTCTTTCGGGCAAGCACTCACACTCGATAGCAAATAAACAAACAGGAAAACTAGAAACAACCAAATAAAAAACTTTATATTTTAATTCCATTTTCCATGAACTTTTGGAATTCTCCCAGAATATAGACATCATTACTTTTTTTCTTTAATTGCCAGAGGGCATGCAGAGAGAGGCAGAAGGAGAGGAAGAAAGCACCCTGTAACAGGGCTGAATCACACTGCAATTTCTTATCCTCCATTTCTCAATCCTGTCTGGATTTGGGAATGGATGCACATATGCCCAGCATGTTTTATCAAGTGGATCTGGACTTGAACCACAGTCAATCATGTGTAAACCAGCTTCCTTTAACTATTAGGCTACAGGGCTGTCCCAAGTTTCATATTCTTAAAATATTTTCCCCACTTGCCTTGAAAACTGGCAGAGTTTACTTCTGGGAAACATTAGAAGCCTGCTAAACACACATGAGGGTTTTCCATGTGAGAAATCAGTAGCCCACTTCCGACATGTGTCAGGTATTTGCAGGGATCTTATAGGATGCCTTGAGGCACCAACATCTTCTAACCTTCCCCTAATGTATGAGGAAATGAAAATGTGTAAAAATTAAAACTAAGTCACATAATAAAGGATATCTCAGCAAATATTATCAGCAGTCATTGCTGCAGCTCAAGTGAGAGTTCCTTGTTAAGAACAGCTTCTAATTTCCTCTGCCTGCATGCTTCTCAATCCATGGGGAAAACTATGTAGAAGTTCCTGCCTTACAGAAAATCAAAAGGAGGGAAAGAAGCCTTCCTGGCCTTCGGTGACCTAATAACATGGAAAGTGAATTCAACCCATGTTCAGTAAATCTCCCTGGCTAAAAGGATGAGCACTAAATGAATTCCTTGCTTGACAGCAGCACACATCAGAAACCTTTAATATGTGTAGGGCCATGTCTGAATAGCCCTCACCCTCTCTGACATGCCACTATTGGCTGCTGGTGATCCATGTTGCCACCGTGCTGCATAGGGCTGGCCTGCACTGGTTTTTAATTAAATCCCCCTAAAGGATGGTCAAATCGACCTGTCTTCGTGATCCAGTGTCCCGAGAATACATACTTCCCTCTTGGCCTTCCTCTCTCCCTAGAGGCTGTCTCATTGCATCACTGATCAATGTCTCTCTCCCTGGCTTCTGAGCAGAAGCATGACGAAGACAGAGAATAAAAACCCAGTGCAGTTTCCATAGCAACATTTGTAGAAAGAATGAAATGAAAGAGGGAAAGAAAAGGGGGACTCTACGATGATTTGGGTTCTAAACGTCAGTGAATGAGCTGCCTGTTTTAAGTAGTCAGTGCCAAGGTTTATATAAGAACAGGAAAGATAGTATCAGAATTCCTTTCATTTCAGCTTCTTCCAGTAGAGGGTGGAAACATGAATAGCATGAGATCTCAATGAAAGAAAACACAGTCACTCATGTAACTTGTTGCTCCGATATTGGTCACATTATTAAAAAAGTAGGCTATGAATGTTTATTCTGGCATTCTGATACCTTCACCAACTTTGGGGAAGATACCATATAAAATGTTTGTTACCTTGCTTTCATGAGTTTATTAGCATAAGGGGTAAACAAATATTGAATAAATGTTCCCAAGCAAACCAATGGACAGCACATCAGTAAAATGCAAATACTTTGAGTGGCTATAGATTGAAAAACTCATCTGTACTGAGTGATGTTAATTTGGAAGACTTCAAGGAAAGGACAGATGGTCTTGAAAAGGAAAGAAACATGAATTGATATGAATATCACTGATTTTTTTTTTCTTAAATGGGTGATGCAAAATGAAAAATTCACAAATTTGGAGATGACATAAAGTATTCCTGGGATGGTGGGATTAGCTTGGCTCTCCTATAATAGAATATGAAAGATAAGAAAAGTGTTTTGTAGGACAGGCAGAACAGATGACTTAGTGAAGAGCAGAGGAATTTATATTTAGTCGTTTGAAATGTCAAAGGAGATCTTAGATGTTCTTGAGTCATTCAGGGGTCTTAAGTGGAAATTTCTTGAGAAAAACCATGTATAGCAGTATACAGAATAAATTTCTTGGCTTAAGGATGGACAATACTAAAGATGGGCAAACTAAGTGAATTGAATATATATAAGCCATTTGTATCAGAGATGAGCCTCGTCATTCTTATAATGGCCAGGTAGAAATTAATTAAATAACTTAGGTAAACTTAACACATGATAATAATATCTACCACCATTTCTTAAGAGCCGAGAATGTACAGGCAAATGCACTGAATGTATTTGTTGTATTATCATATTTATGATCTCCATAGTACTCCAATAACCATAAGTACTTTATTATAATGTCTATTATATAGCTGAAAAACTGAAAATCATGGAGGTTAAATATATACAACGTATGAGCATGAAACTTGCATTTGAACCAAACTCTCTAAAGCTCATGATCCTTCCGTGTAGCAAGCTATGTGATTCATATGTGCAGTAAGTTGTTAGACACGAAGCTAAGAGAGAGCTATGTTTGACATTAAATGGACATAGATAGTAGAGGAGAAAGCCACAAATAATGAGTATAAGTACAGTACTCCCAGGGAGGAAGGATGCATTTGGAGGATGGGACGTTAGCATGTCATTTTAGTTTGAGAAAAAGCTGTCCCTGGAGTTTTCATTGATTACATTTTAATTAATAGCAGCAGGGTAGCACTGTGTACCTTTTGATAAGCTTTCTATAGTTTGGAAAATTTCAGATGTTGCATGGGGATGAGAACACCCACGTTCATGCACTTTCTGGACATGCTAATTCAACCCCTGGGATTCAGAAGAAGGTCAGCCTGAAAAGAGAACCACCAGCAGTTGTAGTTAGAATCGTTCTTTCCACCAGCCTTCAGCAAACTGTCCCTTTTAACTTTCTCCAACCCTTATCTTTAGAAGTTGAAGCCGTTTGGTTTAAGGTTTAATAGAACTTCCATCTCTAAGTGTTCAATTCTTAAATCTTAATATATGCATCTAAAATTCATCCAAGCCCCTATATAAAGGCATGTAAAGGAAGAAAGCATTTCATGTTCCTTTGCATATTTTCTTTAATTCTTTTCCAAAATGATAACCTAGGGTCTAATAACATGCTTTCTGCTCTTCTACCTAATTTGCATGGCAGACATTTGTAGTACTGTGTCCATTGATGGTTAAGGGAAATAAAGGTGACTGTTTCATTAAAAAACAGGAGAATGTAAGTTTAGGTTTAGCTTATTTCTGAATCGGTGATAAGGAGGATTAATGCTAAAATGCAACAATGCTGACATTAGCAGCTTCTCTACCCCTGGAGGCAAAGTAGAAATTTATTAACACAGTGTTTAGAATTCACATTCTGGGAAACAGCAGTTAGAATAATGGCTATGTCACTGAACTCCCATGTAGCTGATCATGGTTCCAGTCCCGGAACCGGTGGCTTAAACTCACACTGGGCGCATGTGCGGGTGTGCCCAGGATCCCGAGAAGAGAATGGAGGAGAAGGGACTGTGGTGTGGCCATCCCCCCTGGGGGGTGATTTCTCTCTCTCTCTCTCTCTCTCTCTCTCTGTGTGTATGTGTGTTTCTGGTGAGAGCACGTGCCCTATAGCAAAAACCTCTCTAAAAGAAAAAAAGAATTCACATTCTGGATACAGAGACCTGCATTTCCAGTCCTGTCGATCAGCCTTCATAATTGTGGTACCTTGGGCAATTTAATATACCTAAGCCTTTATTTCCTCATACGAACAATGGGAATAATAGCAGAATCAGTTTACATGGTAATTACGAAATGAGATTGCATGTAAAGTGTTTAAAACAGAGCCTATATCATTATGTGGTTAGAGACTGCTACTACTAGTAAGGGTGAAGATGGCTTGATGGGCAGTGAACTTAAGGAAGCAGAAGAAACAAAGTGCTCTGTTTCAGAGCCACCCAATGACTTTGAGATGGAGACACAAGAGACGGGGCTAGAACAGAGCCACAGAATGGATTTTCTCAGGGATACAGTCCAGTGCACATATGCAGTATGTCGTAGGAGGAATAGGGAGCCATAGAGTCTAGCAGTCAGAGAATCTTCTATATGTGTGTGGGGAGGGTGGTTAGACGCACATATTACACATGTACATTCATGTACCCAGTACTAACACTCACTTGCAGAGAGAACTTTATTCATTTTATTCTTTGCTTAGTCTTGAAAACAAGTTATTGATAAAACATTAAAAAAAAAAAACCTTAAAATATCAGAGGGAGACATAATAGGCTTTAGCACCTTTACATACACAAACATAGATCAAGATTTTCCAATCAAAAGCAAAGCTGACAACAGCAGCTATTGTTAGAATAATGTACCATTTAGTTATAAAGGATCAAGTGTCATCCCGCCTGAGATTCAGTTCATCATTTGGCCTGTCAGTTACTCTGGCAGTTTTACAGAATGTCTTTGACAAATAATTTCTCTACTCTGGTTTCTATGAAACCACAACCTGGGTTAGATTTGTTTAAACACTACAATGTTTATATAGAATAGAATTACACTTTTTCTTTTTTCTAGGAGCACAACTCTGAAGGGTCCATTACCTTAGTAGTAAGTAGGCTATTTGTATTTTATTTTATAATTTTTTGAAGTTTTTGTCAGAGGGAGCTGGTGCTCTCTGGAGAAAGAGACAAAGAAAAACAGAGAAAGGGAAAGTGTAGGGAGCTTGTGCTCTCTGGAGAGAGAGAGACAAAGAAAAACAGAGAAAGGGAAAGTGAGAAATCACCCCCCAGTTTGGACAGCCACACTGTAGTCCTTTTTCCTCTATTCACCTCTTGAGATTTGGGTCATGTATGCACATGCACCCAGCATGATTTTTTCATTTAGTTTTATTATTGCTTATTTACATTTACCTTTTTAATTTTAATATACTTTATACATTCAATCACTACACATCACTTAGCTTCTAAAGTGTATTTACCTAACATGAATACGCTTCACACCAGTCCAGTTGAGGATACTATACACATCATCATCACCAGATAATAATCCATTTCTGTACACCACAGATGTCTCATCTCTCTATTGTTTCTCCTTATTCCAGCATGATTTTCAAGCCACCAGGTCCAGGACTCCAAAGGTGGTTGGCCATGGAGGAGCCCAGCATCTTAACTACCATGTAACCTGCTGGCCCCAGTAGGCAGCTAATTTAGACTTCATCGTCATGTCAAATAAAAGCCAAAGTTGACTTTGGGCTATTCAGATACCTAAAATTTTTGTTCAATTTTCAACCTGTCACAATTTTTCCCTTCTGTATGTTTATTCCCATGTTTTTAAGTATGAAATTAATATTCCTACAGTACATCATACTTTCATTTTTTGGTCTATAATAGTAACATCCTATCAAATTTCAATCCATTCTTCATGTAGGTTATAAGTTTAAGACACTATACAATACATTCTTTTCAATTGCTTCTAAATAATTAAATACATGCTAATATTGCTTTTTTTCTTAACAATTGTTCTTAAGTGTTAAATCAATCTCAGATTAATTGAAACTTCCTCACCATTTTTTTCTTTTCTTTCCATAAATTAGCTTTTACTTTCATTTGCTTTTATGGATCATTTTTCCCCTTCTCTCCAGGCATTCTCAGAGGGCATCTAAAGTTCTTTGGCTCTGTAGTTTTGAAGTGTGCAATTTGGAAGGAATGTGAGTCTGGAGGGAATTAAATTAACTAGAAGCACTCTGATTTTTGATTAAATTGCTTCTTTCAAAGATATTATAGAACATTCCAGGTATTCATTTTTAAATTTTCTTCAAAAAAAGGGAAAAAGGCATTAAAGTTCAGACAATTTTGGTTCCTTTTCTGCTTTACTTTTATGATCTATACTCAAAATACTTTCATCATATTTTTAGTATAAAGTTCCAAACATTAAGAAAATACATGTATTTAATTTAATTTGTTGAAAATGAGAGACACAAAATGGAGAGTGCAGAACAACCGTAAAATGAAGATACTATAAAAAGCCAGCACAGTAAGGCATGGGTGAACTGCTTCCTAAAGCAAATGGTGAAAATTGTAAATGACGGAAAATTGGACTGTGGTCAGATATCACAGAATAATGTGCAGAAGGAACAAAGAGCATAATTCTGCAAAGGAAATTCTGAGCACAAGACAGAGCAAGGTTACAATAGTTTTGTACAGTCTGGGTTGAAAATTCTCTAAGGGCCACAGTGGGTAACAATTGGGCCACTAGTCAGCATTCCCCCCTTTCGGATTTGGAATATTCACTTTGTAAGCTAAGTAACATGTGATTGAGTGTATAAAAGAAATTGAAGTTAAAAATTAAAGAAAAAAAGTCAAAGAAAATGGTGTGATTGTGAGAAATGAATGACGGCAGATCTTTTGAGATAGTCCACATGACACAGGCCTTCCTGACCTGATGTATGTAGTCCTGGGATACTTAACTGGAGGATATGCTCCAATATAAATGGAAAAAAAAAATCAGAATCGGCCAAATAGTGGCCTTTGGACATCTGCATGCTTCATGACATAAATCGCTATGTGGGTGGCTAGTTTAAATGCACAAATATTCTTTCCACTCTTAGTATCATGCTTTGGGTAGGCACCCAAAAAAATGTATGACATATTCAGGAAACTAAAATGATGGTTACGATTTAGAAAATGCAAAATTGTTCCAACTGAAACAAAATTCATTCTTCCATTCTTTTCTGAAAATAGTTTAGTGGATTCTAATTCTTAGTGTAAAACTCAAGCTCTTGAAGATGGCTTGAAAAGTTCCTCTTTTGAATCCTGACATCTTGTGGGTTAATTATTTTCATTGTTTCTTCATACCTTTTTTCTCTAATCTTTACTGAACAACTTGGATTTTCTGAAGAAATGCTATGTATTCTACCATGATGTATGATCCTTTGACATGCTGTTCTCTGTGATCAACACCAGTCTTGTTTTTTGACTCTTATGTTTAATTCAAAATTTGATTCAACCGTTAGGACACCTGAAAAATCTAATTGTATTATCAAGAGGCCCTTAACTCATTGTAGTAATTAGCATGAATGCATTTTTTACTTATCTTCACGTGAGACTGTAAGTAGGTATAAGTATAAGGAGGTTCCATGTAGTCTAATCTATTTTTGCTTCCCATTGCCTAGCAAAGTGTCTGTCATCTAGGTATGCTCATTAAGTGTAGATAGAATGAAATATCAAAGGAATTGGTATAATTTTATTAGAAAACTACAGTGTATGTGTCCTCCCCAAAATCTGTAGTGAACTGAAGAATAATTAACAAGGCAACAAGGTTGAGACGTTTGATCATTTATTTATTTATTTATTTATTTACTTTTGCTATAGGGCGTGTGTGCTCGCCAAACAGAGAGAGACAGAGAGACAGAAAGTGAGAAATCAACCCCCAGGGAGGATGGCCACGCTGCAATCCCTTCTCCTCCATTCTCCTCTCGGGATCTTGGGCACGCACGCACACACGCCTGGCATGAGTTTTAAGCGACCAGGTCTGGGACTTGAACTGCCACCAACCACGTGGGAATCCAGAGACATATCCATTACACTAACTGCTGGTCCCGAGGCGTTTAATCTTCTATAGGTAATTAGGTAATAAGAGCTCCACCATCATGAATAGTAGTAGTGTGTTTTCAGAAGAGGCCCAGAGAGCTGCCTTGCCCTCCTCCACATAAGGACATAGCTTGGAGGCACCAGCTATGAGGAACAGGCCCTCAACAATCAATCCACCAGCACCTAGATCTCGGATTTCCAGCTTCCAGAACTGTAAGAAACGTTTGCTGTTCATAATCCACTCAGATTATGGTATTTTGTTATAGCATCCTGAACATTCTAAGATAGAAAAGGGAAGATTAAAGAGGTAAATATTAACACTAAATGTAATCAGGAATGTAAGTAAAGATTATTTATAATTTAACATCTGATCAATTGGTGGAGATGACCACTAGTTTATTAATAAACAAAAACAACAACAACAAAAAGTTTTCTCGGAACCAGCAGTTAGCATAATGGCTATGTCGCTGGACTCCCAAGTAGTCGACCGCGGTTCATGTCCCAGACCCGGTGGCTTAAAACTCATGCCGGGCGCGTGTGCGTGCGTGCCCAAGATCCTGAGAGGAGAATGGAGGAGAAGGGATTGTGGCGTGACCATCCCCCCTGGGGGGGTGATTTCTCACTTTCTGTCTCTATGTCTCTCTCTGTCTGTCTGGCGAGCATACGCTCCCTATAGTGAAAAAGCCTCTCCAAAAAAAATTTTTTTTTCTTAAAAAGGGTAACCTACTGCATAACATTTCAATTATACTTCTACTTTATGATCCCAGAATCTTCCTGTATAGTATTTTATTTTTATTATAGTCTGTGATGTATGTAAGTGTGTGTGCGTGTGTGTGTGTGTGTGTGTGTGTGTTTTCTTTTCCTAGGAACTTGCTGTTTCTTTCTTTTCCCTTTCTTTTGTGTTAATC
This sequence comes from Tupaia belangeri chinensis, assembly GCF_000334495.1. Lineage (NCBI taxonomy): Eukaryota > Metazoa > Chordata > Mammalia > Scandentia > Tupaiidae > Tupaia > Tupaia belangeri. Next base: position 751,501 of record NW_006159513.1, read on the forward strand.
TCTCAAAGAACCTGACAGAGTTCTATACACATAGTAGGCATTTAAAAGGCTTACATTTTAAAAATATTTATTGAATGAAATATCCTTGGAAGAGAAGCTCTGCAAAACTGTTAAAATTAAAAGCCAAATGATGTCAAATCTATAATATATTCTTTCTGCACTCTGGTCATAATATTTCTTCAACATATAAAGAGATTGACATTATAAAGGATGAGGCTATACCCCATATTTCCTTTTATCTGTCAGTGAAATTATATTTTCTCCAATAAAAGTTCATAGCCTTCTCTAGATATGAGTATCCATATCAATGAATTTAAATTGTTTCTGAAATGTGAATGTTTGCTATCAAGTGGTGAAATTTAACTAATTAATGTTATTTTTGAAAGTTTACTTATTTCTTCCAAGAGGAAGAGAGAGACATAAAAATGAAGAGAGAAAGAGAAACATCCCAGTAGATCTTCACAACATGTTTTTATACCATAATCTATTCTCTGCATCAGCAAGTCCAAAGAACAGCCATGCACCCAACATATATAGGGCAGCCCTGTGCCACAAACCCATGACTTTCCCATGTGCCTTCAGCAATGCAGAGCATTATGTTACTAATGTACCACCATCTGGTCCTAAAATGTTTTATTTTTAAGTCCAGACTGTGATAGTATTATACTTTAAACATGGAGTTGAGATTTGGTCATTGTCAAATCCAGGATGAAATTGTTCTAGAAATCTGTATGTAATTGAATAAGAGTGATTTGCAAAATGTAGGTCTTGGATCAGAACTAGAAACTCATTAAAAATGCGTAGTTTCAGGCCATTTAGATTTACTCATTCAGAAACTCTGGGGGTGATTCCTAGCATTCTGTGCTTCAAAACGCCTTCACGGTGATCTTTAGTTAGGATAAAGTTGAAACCCAGTGGAATAAACCTTTTAGAGCACTTCTAGGAAGTTCAGAGTTGGCCATGGCAGAACTTGAAGACTTTAGGATTTTCTAGCCATAAGCATTTCCTGGGAACATGATTCTTCAACACATGGGCAAATTTCAGTGCTCCCTCTTAGGTACTAGTTTGTGATTTAACCTGATATTTGAAACACAGACTTCACATTCTCATGCTGGTAGAAAACACCAAGAACTGTTTGTTATGAGTGGCAAGAAGTCAAATCCAACCTGACCTTTGTGACTTAACAAGTGTTCAAATAAGTAAGAATAGTACACGTGTATGGTAAGTTTTCATCAAGCGGAAGATGATTACAAATGCACTTTCCATTCTTCCAAGCTATGTTACTATATATGAAATAAGAAAACAACTGGCTATTGGGCAAATTTATGTTTGGTCATATTGGTAGATAGACGATGGGATGAATTGTTCATTGCTTTTGAAACAATGGGTACCTCCCCCCCTTCTTTTTTATATTTTTGCCATAGGGTACATGCACTTGTTAGAGAGAGAAAGAGAAACAGAAAGAGAGAGAGAAAGAGAGAGAGAGAGAAGTTGCCCTTCTGGGGGTGGGTGGCCATGTTGCGATCTTTTCTCCTTGTTTCTGCACTTGGGATCTTGGGAACACACACAGACACACACACATACCAGGTGTGCTTCTTATTACTGGGTCTGGGACTCAAATCAAGAAGTTGGCCATGTGGGATCCAGCACCTTAACTTCCATGCCACTTCCTGCCTTGGTACCTCCATTTTTAAAAATATCACATGTTGGATCCAGTAGGGGCATAGGGTTATGGGCTGGACTCCCACATGGCCAACCATGGTTTGAATCCTGGGCCCAGAGGCTAAATAAATAAATAAATAACATGATGGGTGCATGTATGTACATGCCCAAAATCCCCGGAGGAGAATGGAAGAGAAGGGATTACAGCATGGCCATCCCCCACTGTGGGCCGACTTCTCACTTTCCCTCTCACTTCCCCAAGAAAGTTTAGTAGACTGTTAGAAATAATGTTTGTGAATCATATCAAAGTGATGCCCACTCACATCTTGTATGTACTCTTAAAAAGTTGACTGCTCATACTTAGACTGTGATTTCAGTATTAGTTCTGCCATCTTCAAACGTTGCTCATGGTTACTTGTACATTCTTCTCTTTGGTGTGGTAAATGACAGTTCACCATTAGTGGATAGTTTTAATTTGGTGGATGATTTTGGTGGCCAGTATCTTTTCTTTTTATTTAAATATCTTTGGAAAAAATATGGTTCTTTTGAATAAAAAAAAAAAGTCATGTGGAAAATAATACTTACTCTCCAGATCAAGGAACTGAAGTAAAGTTTTCTCTCTTTTTTGATACCTATGCATATTCTTATATACATCACATATGATAGAAAATGAAAAGTTATAGCTCCATTTTCATATATCTCTAGGAAGGTATAAAAGTGCATATGTGACGCAGGTCATTTCATTAAAAAATAATATGCAACAGAAAATACAGAGATATTTAATAGGGTTGTAAAATCTTGGCTACCTACTTATTTTCTACTAGCAAATTTATTCTTTATTGTCTCTATTAATAACAGTAATATCATTATGAATTTGTGCATATATTTTTTTTAAATGCTATTTGCATTATCCACAGAAGAGAATTTTTCCTCTGGGGTTAAAATGTGGCTTTTGAAGAAGGAGAGAAGTGAAATCATTATTATAAAATGCTGAGAGATTCATACCTTTCTGCTCATGGGACTAACAGTCATTAACTGCTATGTGAAGATTTAATTTTATGTGGGAGAGAAGTGGGTTAAGGAGAAGATTCTGTGCTGGGTGTGAGGTGTGGAAATTGGCTATGCAGCAAAGAACCTGGAGCCAGGTTGAGGAAAGGAAAACGTTCTGATGTGAGTAAAAACAAATGACATCTCTATTTTATTTGCCTGGAAGTGGGAAATCCACTAATGACCATGGGGGCAGTCTCTTTTTTTTTTGACAGGTTTTTGCTGTAGTGCATATGCTCGCCAGAAAGACAGAAAGAGACAGAGAGACAGAAAATGAGAAATCACCCCCCAAGGGGGATGGCCATACCGCAATCCCTTCTCCTCTTTTCTCCTCTTGGGATCTTGCGCACGCACGCACACATGCCTGGTGTGAGTTATAAGCAACCAGGTCTGAGACTCGAACCGCGGTCAGCTACATGGGAGTCCAGCCACATAGCCATCACGCTACATGCTGGGCCCAGGGCAGTCTCTTCATCTATCCCTGATGTTCCTGATGTGCTAGCTAAAGAAAGATCTGGAGACAGGATTCCTGTGACGCAGTAGAAGTGCTCTTGCTCCATTGTGTGTGACGGTGCTTATTTATTGTCACCAAGTGCACCTTGCCTTTCTCTTGGGCTTGTGTGGTATTCTCTTCTGCTTGGATTCTCTCTGCTGAGCACATGCTGCTGAGGATACAGCAAAAGACACTTTATTTCAAAATTTGACACTGAATATTTGGTCTCTTCTGCTGGAATGTGCATCCGGCGACGTGGTGAGAATTTCATGTTGTTAAGAAGTACCTTTGTGGACCACCTTCGTAGACTAGTGGTGAAAGGGAGCTGGATTCCACACTGCTGACACTGGTTCAAGTTCTGGCTTCCTGGTCTGATAAACATGTCTGGTACTGCACGTGTGTGCCTCAAATTTTGACAGGATGGAGAAATGGAGAAGTGATTTTGGCATGATCTTTCCCTTTTAGGGATGTTTTTTCCTTATCCATCTCTATCTCTCTGTCTCTTATGGCAAACCCACATGCCTTCTACAATTAAAAAAAAAAAAGAAGTAACTTTGTGAGCAGCTGTCCACTAGTTATTAAGAAAAGTGGGTGAACTGGGTCAGCCAAAGGAGGCAGAGATCTTTATTTCTACAGAAAGCAGGATCTGGCTCAAACTTCAAAGTAAGGTGTTTAGTCTTGTTGGTTTAAATAATGAAAGACTTTCTCATTGAGTCACTTGTGGGATCTGATAAGTTAATCAGATGTAAAATCACCTGGCCTGGGATGAGACTTGGTAAGAAAGAGAATCAGGGAAGCTGCCTTTCACGTGAGTCCTACACTGAGGTCCTCGCACAGCACCTTGAACACTTCTCTAAGTCAGTACTGAACCACTGCCCTGTTCCAGTAATAACATAGGGATAAAATAAAGCATCCTCCAAGGAGGCATTTAGTGGTGAGCTAAGGCTGAGAGCCTTCAAGGACATTTATCTCCATAGGAGCAATGCTTGACTCTGTGGTTTCCACAAATCTCTGTAAAAGGCATTGATCGCCACTGTCAGTATGATTAGAGGAAGCAGTGATGCATAGCATGTTTATGATTAAAAAAGAAAAAGCAGCTCACGAACTTAACACGTGTCATGCGCAGGGTTTCACTCTTCTAGGAAAAGATAAATTTTACTTACGAAAGAGATACTTTCTATTGTTCATCCTTTTCTTACATAAGTGTGCCTTCTGTTTTCTCAGTTAAGGACTAAGAAAGTAACTTCCTCTGTGACCTGAACCAGTTTCTTTTACTTTTCTTGTCATCATCTTCCATGTTTTAAAATGTGATTGTTATTCTAATATGTTCTCTACCACTAAAATGTGTGGAATTCCATGACACAAGCATGGTTCCACACAGTTCTCGCAGTATTTCTGTCAGGATTTACCCTAAAGAGTCAGGTGTCAGACTGATCATTAATCACTCAGCCCCCAAATACTTGTTGAACCCCTATTAATTGCTTGGAGCTGATAGTCATTGTTATGGGAAAGGTATATATAATAAAACATTGTCTAAGACATAGTCTCACCTCTGGGAATACTCAGTATATTATTTCATGTAAGGGAGAAAGTGTTAAATTCAATAAGTAAGTTACAAAAGCTGTTAATTAATAAATACCAGGTTTCTCAAGTGCTGGAATGTGCATCCGGCGACGTGGTGAGAATTTCATGTTGTTAAGAAGTACCTTTGTGGACCACCTTCGTAGACTAGTGGTGAAAGGGAGCTGGATTCCACACTGCTGACACTGGTTCAAGTTCTGGCTTCCTGGTCTGATAAACATGTCTGGTACTGCACGTGTGTGCCTCAAATTTTGACAGGATGGAGAAATGGAGAAGTGATTTTGGCATGATCTTTCCCTTTTAGGGATGTTTTTTCCTTATCCATCTCTATCTCTCTGTCTCTTATGGCAAACCCACATGCCTTCTACAATTAAAAAAAAAAAGAAGTAACTTTGTGAGCAGCTGTCCACTAGTTATTAAGAAAAGTGGGTGAACTGGGTCAGCCAAAGGAGGCAGAGATCTTTATTTCTACAGAAAGCAGGATCTGGCTCAAACTTCAAAGTAAGGTGTTTAGTCTTGTTGGTTTAAATAATGAAAGACTTTCTCATTGAGTCACTTGTGGGATCTGATAAGTTAATCAGATGTAAAATCACCTGGCCTGGGATGAGACTTGGTAAGAAAGAGAATCAGGGAAGCTGCCTTTCACGTGAGTCCTACACTGAGGTCCTCGCACAGCACCTTGAACACTTCTCTAAGTCAGTACTGAACCACTGCCCTGTTCCAGTAATAACATAGGGATAAAATAAAGCATCCTCCAAGGAGGCATTTAGTGGTGAGCTAAGGCTGAGAGCCTTCAAGGACATTTATCTCCATAGGAGCAATGCTTGACTCTGTGGTTTCCACAAATCTCTGTAAAAGGCATTGATCGCCACTGTCAGTATGATTAGAGGAAGCAGTGATGCATAGCATGTTTATGATTAAAAAAGAAAAAGCAGCTCACGAACTTAACACGTGTCATGCGCAGGGTTTCACTCTTCTAGGAAAAGATAAATTTTACTTACGAAAGAGATACTTTCTATTGTTCATCCTTTTCTTACATAAGTGTGCCTTCTGTTTTCTCAGTTAAGGACTAAGAAAGTAACTTCCTCTGTGACCTGAACCAGTTTCTTTTACTTTTCTTGTCATCATCTTCCATGTTTTAAAATGTGATTGTTATTCTAATATGTTCTCTACCACTAAAATGTGTGGAATTCCATGACACAAGCATGGTTCCACACAGTTCTCGCAGTATTTCTGTCAGGATTTACCCTAAAGAGTCAGGTGTCAGACTGATCATTAATCACTCAGCCCCCAAATACTTGTTGAACCCCTATTAATTGCTTGGAGCTGATAGTCATTGTTATGGGAAAGGTATATATAATAAAACATTGTCTAAGACATAGTCTCACCTCTGGGAATACTCAGTATATTATTTCATGTAAGGGAGAAAGTGTTAAATTCAATAAGTAAGTTACAAAAGCTGTTAATTAATAAATACCAGGTTTCTCAAGATCACGTTATTGACTTCTGAGACTGATGGGTAATTTTTTTGTGGTGGGAGGTTTTTCCTGTGCACTGAGTATGTTTAGCAGAGTCCGTACCCTTTTCCCACTAGGTGCCAGTAGCATGCCCTAATCGTGACAAATAAAAATGTCTCCAGACATTATCAAACACTCCCTGGGAGCAACAGTGCCCCAGAGAAGCACTGCCCTAAAGGAGGACAGTAACGTAAGTCACTTTTTTTTTTTTTTAGAGGTTTTTGCTATAGGTTGCGTGCGCTTGCCAGACACACACACAGAGAGAGAGAGAGAGAGAGAGAGAGAGAGAGAGAGAGAAAGTGAGAAATCACCCCCCAGGGGGATGGCGACACCGCAATCCCTTCTCTTTCGTTCTCCTCTCAGGTTCTTGGGCACGCGCCCAGCATGAATTTAAGCCACCGGGTCCGGGATGCGAACCGCGGTCGACTACGTGGGATTCCAGCGACATAGCCATTACACTAACTGCTGGTCCTAACGTTTTTAGAGAAGACTCATTAGGGTGGATTCATCTGAACTGGGTCTTAAAATATGGGCAGTGAGACTGAAAATACTGGCTGTGTCTATCTTGTTCAGAGAGACATTTTACCATTTGGGAGCAACCAAAATTATGAGGTAATGATTGAAGCAGGGAGTAAATAGGGGATAACAGTTGAGCGTGGACTTTGAAGTAGGACAAAACTGTCAAAGCCTGTATTGAAAACTGTAATAGTTGTGTGATTTGGGGCAGATAATCTAATAGTTCGGCCTGTGATAATGATTTAATGTAATGTGGAAGACCTTTAACACTGTGTTTGTCTTAGACAGCATGTACTGGGACCAGTAGATGGCATAATGGTCAGATTGTTGGACTCCCATATAGTGGACAGTGGTTCGAGTCCTGGACCTGGTGGCTTAAAACTCACGCCGGGTGTGTGTGCATACCCAAGATGCTGAGAAGAGAATAGAGGAGAAGGGATTGCAGCCTGGTCATCTCCCTGGGGGGTGATTTCTTGCTTTCTTTCTCTCTATCTCTCTGGTGAACACACACACCCCATAGCAAAAAAAAAAAAAAAAAAAAAAAAAAAAAAAAAAAAAAAAAAAAAAAAAAAAAAA
>NW_006159513.1:758905-774291 GCF_000334495.1 Tupaia belangeri chinensis
CTCGCTGGAAACCACACACCCCCAAAAAAAAAAAAAAAAAAAAAAAAAAAAAAAAAGAAAGAAAGAAAGAGAAAAAGAATTGCTCTTAAAAACAAAAAAGGAAGCCACGGAAGTCATGTACTATGATTACCATGGTTAATCATACTTCAACTATAGGTTCTTGACACCCAAGACTCTGCTCACAAAATGTGACTTTTGTTACAAGTATATTGGTACTCACAATGAAATATGAAGATATCTGAGTGATTTAATTTTATATTCAGGAAAAGGATCAGCAATATTTCTAATAAAGACAGTCTAACTCACTGATATGCTTCCTTGAGTGTTAGAGAAGAATGTGGAGTTACAACCTGCATATGAAAATTGAGACTCCTGCATGTGTTCATGGAGGAGTCACATAAGAAAATGTCAATCTTAAGGTGTGTGAGGGCTAGGAGTGGCTGCTAAGGCAGTTGCTTGGCCTGGGATTAACACCTGCACTTGCCCGTGACCATATCAGTGCCTCTCTACAGTTGGGATTCAGGAGGCAGTCCTCAGCCATGGGGTTTTCCTGCTGCTAAGCAGGGAAGCTTAGAGCATTCAGGTGTCTGGCTCTGGGCCTTGATTAGGAACTAGTCAGAGATACAAGATGGGACATGATATTGGAACCTTGACTATAGCATAGGAATATGAAATGACTATAGAGCTCTAGCTCTTAGTATTTCTCAATAAACTATAGTTAGCCATGTAAATCATTTTGTTAGCATTGCCTTGATTTGAGCAATTATAGAGATTAAAGCCCACAGTTTCCAGCTTTGAAACTTTTATGTCTGTAATCTCAATGTGTTCAAGTCTTGAAATAAAGGTCATGTTAGAGCTAAATTAAGGCAAGTTTATATAATGCTTAAAAAAACTGATGTCAGTTAATTCCCTAAGGCCAGCATCTCTCCCAAGCTCCCAAGCACTGCATATTCTATTCCAGTGGGGAGAGATTTTTCTACATGACCTGTTAAGTTTGAGCCTTTTTTTCAAGGCTTACTACTTTACGGTACTAATGCTTCAAGTAGGGTGTTGTGTTACTGCCAAACCCTACAAACACACATGCCACTGTTGCAGATAGGCTGTGGTTCCAGCAGTGCCTACTTAACCATCTCTGGGAGAAGCCTGCCCGAGGAGAAAGGTGATAAATGTCACAATGGGAGATTAATTGCATATGTTCCGTGTGACATGACATCCCATAGGACTTAGCAAGATGTTTGTGGTTTTATAAAGCATACTGTAAATATCAGGCTCCGCTTTGACTGTGACCCTGCCAAACATGGGGCTAATGTCATTTGTCATATTCAGACATTGGCTTTTAAAAAACATCATTGTACAGGCTGCATCCAAGGTGCGATGTGTTTGATGGCTCTAAGGAAATTGTTATCCTTCTAATAGGGGGCTAAGATGATAGAAAGCAAGCAGGGAAAGGAGGAGAGGGACAAAAGTGGGTGGAACACAGGATTGGGCTAAAACATATCACTTAGGAGCCTGGCTAAATTATGTTCTTCCCTTTGATTAATGAAAATTAGCAGACGAGTTTTCTAAGTCTTCTGAGGCTGTCATCTATTTACCTATTTTTAGTAGAAAAAAAAAAATCTGTGAGGCCAGAGAACCTCAGCATTTTCCAAAAAGGAATTAAATATGTCCAATGTCTAACTCAGGTGAGGTTGTCTTAAGTTATCATTGTGGGGAGAAGGGTCAACTAAAGGGACGACAGGATATAGGGAAAGGCATGACAGGACCATTTCACTGTTGTCCAATTAACGCGGGGGACACTTTCACATCTACCTACCACTTGGCTTTAGATTTGAGCCAAGAATCAGCATTTTAGTTAAATCTGCATTTGTTTCCATTCCCTGAGAGTGATTTGCTGTTTCTAAACCCCAGTGTCCCTTGCTGGAAAGCCTAAATGATTGACTTGTCTCAGCAAATTCCTAGCTCTGGTTAGATCTGTGCGTATCTCACACTGCTCAGACTGAATAGAACCTGAACGTATTCTTGCTTGAAGCAGACACATGCTCGGAGTATGAAACAGAGTCTGCGATGCTTTCCCATCCATCTGGCCACTGCAATGACTAGCCATTGACCATAATCATTAAAATATTAGCTTTGTTTGAGGTAATACTTCTTCTACCTGAGGCCCTGAAGCCTTACTTCTTTTATTGCCTTTGCCTGTTTCTCCTTCTGTGCTCTAACACAATGGGCAGTTTTTCATGGCTGGTAGTTTAAGTCCCTGGTGGGGATAGAAAGGCGTAATGTGATGTGAAAGGGCCTCTGAGGGAGAAATGAGGCTTAATCTCCTATTGCTTGAGTTATTATGGTCATGTGTGTCCTGAGCTCAGGCTGAATGTGAGGATTCTAAGTACGGGAGGTAGATGAAGCCAACAAGCTTTATCAGATCTCAAAGGCGAGGATTGCTGGAAGGGTGATCACCTATGCCTCTTTCTTCCATTCTCTCTCCCTATCTTTGTTTGTCCTGCCTTTACCCACAGCTGTGTTTCTTCCTTCATTTTTTTTTTATTACTAGCCTCAGTTTCTTCTTTTCTAGCTTTGATTTACAAATTTATTTTCTAATTTTGAAAGTAAGAATTGTGCTTGTCATTAGAAAGATAAAAAAGATGCTCTATAGCCTAGCTACATTGTGTATAAGAAATCGTTTGCTTCTTTATGATCATCTTTATCTGGATTAAAAACTAGTTATCCTGGGCTGACTTCATAGTACATAGTTAAGCCCTGTGCACAGTCAGATTCCCTATGACTGACAGTGATTAGTATCCCAGTCCCAGTGGCTTGAAAAACATGCCAGGTGTGTCTGCATTCAAGCCCCAAATGTTGACAGGATGGAGAAAGAGAAGGAAAAGGATGCAGTAAGACTACTCTGCTGGGTGCATATGTCCCCTGGCAATTAGCAAAAACAATTTATCCATTATATTGATGTACTCATTCATTATCTCAGTAATAAATAAATTTATTTATTGAGCATTTACTGTATATCAGATATTGAATTAAGATGACAAAAGGCAGCCTGTAAGGCGCACCCAATAATTATAAGGCAATGTGATTATGTTAGAAAAGGAGTATTTGCCAAGTGCCACGATTTATCATTAGAAGAAATTGCTACCAGGTAAGGAAAGGGAGAGATTGGACAAAGTACCATAGAGCAGTGAAGTTTGAGATAAAAGTTGACGGAGTGGCTGAGTAGACGCATTCCAGTCAGGAAGACGTACAGATGCATAGAGACATAAAAGAAACTTGCACTATGATATTGAGTGAGAAAAGTAATTGAATTTGATATGATTTGAAGAGAAGATCACAGTGAAAGGACTGGAAAAGGGGCTAGATAGGGATTCCCACTACGGCTTTCTATTAACTTTCTTTTGGAAAATTAATATTTGTAGTAATGTATCATTTGGATTCAAAAGAGAAAGAAACTCAAGGCATGGAGCTATATATTGAAGCAATTTTAATAACACAGATATAAGTGGAAAGTTATAATCTGATGTGAAAATTATATATATATATATTATATGTGTGTGAATATATATATATATATTATATGTGTGTGAATATATTATATATGGATGTGAATATATATTATATATGAGTGTGAATATATGATATATGTGTGTGAATATATATTATATAACATCTATAATATATATTCATATATACAAAATATATTATGTATATGTGAATATATATATATATATATATAGAGAGAGAGAGAGAGAGAGAGAGATCATCTCTCTCTAGCATGTGGAAGGGACCAGCAGTTGGTGTAATGGCTGTCACTGGACTCCCATGTAGTTGACCACAGTTTGAGTTTCGGACCCAGTAGTCTAAACTCACACCAGACACATGAGCGTGTGTGCCCAAGATCCCTAGAGGAGAATGGAGGAGAAGGGATTGTGGCGTGGCCATCCCCCCCTGGGGGGGTGATTTATCACTTTCTATCTCTTTGTCTCTCTCTGTCTTTCTGGTGAGCACACGCGCCCTATAGCAAAAGCCTCTCCCCAAAAAAAGAAAAAAAAAAAAAGAAAAATGAGAGCATGTGGCGTTTAGCCTTATGTTAGAGGGGTAGAGTATATTTTTTGAATGAGGAGATGTTGAGCTAAGACATAAAGAACGGCAATCTGTGGTACAGAGTGAGAGAAAGAAAGGAAATGTTCTAGATAGGATAGAACAGAAATGAGATTGGCTAGCTAGAGAGATGGGATAGGACAGGAGTGAGAGAGTAAGACACCCATTCGGTTGTTTCTGGATAAAACATGAGAGGTAGGAGAAATAAAACTAAAATGGGAGGACCAGATCAGTGTGGGGACCACAGCCCGTGGTAGAAGCTTGAGCTTCGTCTTGCAGGTGCTAGGGAACACTACGCGTTTCCTGCAAGAAAATGATAGGGAGATCAATTTTCAAAGACCTCACTTTTCCAGCAGTATAGAGAATGGATTTGAGGCAGTCAGGCTTAGAAATAGGAAATAGGAAGCCTTTGGAACAGCCCAGGAAAGAGATGTAGAAAATGTAAAACAGGGCAGAAATAACGTGGATAGAATCTAGACACAGCTACCAAATCAAATCGAGTGTCTGATTATATATTCAGATAAAAGCTGGTGTCTTGAGTTGAGTTTTTTTAAAAGCAGACACTGAGATAAGAATTCAAGTGGTAATAGTTTAGTTTGGATTGAAAAAAAGAGCCAGAAAAATAAGGAAATAAAATAGGCAAAGAAATTCAGGAAGTAAAGGGCATATTTTTAAGCAAATTACTACTGTGGGCAACTGGCATTTAATCCTGCTGAGGAAATTTGGAGGGCAATTCAGAACATGTTCTTCACAGAAATATTAAAAGTTATACATAAATGTATCCCACCCAAGGGGAATGAAGACAGGACATCTGTAAACCCACTCTTCTCAGTCACTGATGGGAGCCAGAGGATGTTACCTCCCTAGCACTTCTGGCCTACCAGGCGAGATGCAGATTCCGACAGTAACAATTCAGGCCTGCATGCACTGAAGTGGTAAGGCCTAGGAATAAAGGCAGGAAAGCAGTATTCTGTACAATTTGGTAAAAAGCAAAAACAAAAACAAAAGAAAATGGGTTCTGGGTTCATGTCTGGAGATCTCCCTGAGTATGCTAGACCTGCAAGTGCCTCCAGATCTGACTGAAACTGGAGGTAGATCATAGCATCAATTTGCTGTTGGAAGTGCTGTTTCTCTCTCTCTCTCTCTTTTTCTCCCTCTCTCTCTCTGAAGAAATACATAAATAAACTTAAAAAATGGGAGTCACTCTGAGATTTATGTCTTAGATCAATGGCTAGATGGTAATTCTGTTAATTGGGAAAACACAGGAAGAGAAACAGATTAAGAAAGAGAAAGTGAGGGACCAGCAGTTAACGTAATGGCTATGTTGCTGGATTCCCACGTAGTCAACCGCGGTTTGAGTCCCAGACCCGGTGGCTTAAACTCATGCCGGGTGCATGTGCGTGCATGCCCAAGATCCCGAGAGGAGAATGGAGGAGAAGGGATTGCAGTGTGGCCATCCCCCCAGGGGGGTGATTTCTTGCTTTCTATCTCTCTGTATCTCTCTGTCTGTCTGGCGAGCGCACGTGCCCTATAGCAAAAACCTCTCAAAAAAAAAAAAAAAAAGAAAAAGTGAATTCAATTCTGAATATATTGTTTTAGAGGTCTCTACAGAATATTCTCTACAAATAATTAAGACTTTCAAGGAGACCAGCAGTTGGCATCATGGCTTTGTCGCTGGACTCGTATATAGTTGACTGCAGTTCAAGTCCCAGACCATTTCAAGGAGACTAGCAGTTGGCATCATGGCTTTGTCTCTGGACTCGTATGTAGTTGACTACAGTTCAAGTCCCAGACCTGGTGGCTTATACTCAAGCCAGGCAGGTGCATGTGCATGCATGCCCAAGATCCCAAGAGGAGAATGGAGGAGAAGGGATTGCAGCATGGCCATCCCCCCTGGGAGGTGATTTCTCACTTTATGTCTCTCTGCCTCTCTCTTTCTTGTGAGCAAAACAAAAGCAAAAAAAAAAAAAAAAAAACACCTCTTCCCCCCAAAAAAAGAATAATTTTAAGCTCAAGGAAGTGGCTTAGACAGAGATTTGGGTGTGGAAGTTATCAGCATAAAGATGATTTTAAAATAATGCAGACACTGGGCAGATACACTGTGCAGTTGGAGCAGTGGGGTCAGGGTAGGAGCCTAGAGATCATCTCAGTGGGTTGGGAAAGGGAGATCTGTGACAGACACAGGGAGAGATAAGGATAATACAGACACCAAGAGATTAAAGAGTTTTAAGAAGGAAGAAGTCGGAAGTTTTAACTATGGTCAAGAATGACATGAAGTTTTTAAAATATACATTAATTTTTTTTTGAGAGATTTTCACTGTAGGGTGCGTGCGCTCGCCAGACAGACAGAGAGAGACATAGAGACAGAAAGCGAGAAATCACCCTCTAGGGGGGATGGTCACGCCGCAATCGCTTCTCCTCCATTCTCCTCTCGGGATCTTGGGCACGCACGCACACGCGCCTGGCGTGAGTTTTAAGCCACTGGGTCCAGGACACGAACCGCGGTCAACTACGTGGGAGTCCAGCGACATAGCCATTATGCTAACTGATGGTTCCCAAAACTTACATTAATTTTGCATTTATAGTCATGCACCACACAGTCATGTCTGAGTCAACGATGGACAACATATTAGGTTGTCAGGAAAGTCACGATGTTATTTTTCTATGCAAAATATGTCATGATTTTCCGACAACCCAATATAGTAGGGGTTTCAGGAGATTTTAAGGAAGCTGAAAATTCCCATGACCCAGCTACTGTAGCATTTGTAACGCAATACATTACTCACACGTTTGTAGCCATGTTGATGTAAACTAACCTACTGCACTGCCAGTCTGAGTATGATACATACAGTTCCATACAGTATGCAATGATTGATAACGGCAATAAATGATTGTGACTGGTTTATGTAGTTATGCTACTATACTTATCAGTACTTTAGCGTGTACTCTTCTTATTAAAAGAAACAGTATACTGTAAAGCAATAGGATATGTTACACTAGCAGAAGCCCATATGTCTTGTACTTACTGAATCTCTTGATCACATCGTGATCTTGTGCTCGACTCAACATCATGTTGTTTTGTTCGTCATGGCCCCTACGCATACAAAATACATTACTAATGTTGCCAGTAAGACTCACCTAGACTGACTGACCTGGAAATAAAATTAAAAGTGATTAAAGACTACCAACGTGGAAAACCAGTGATGGCTATTTCTCGCAACTCAGGCATGTCTCATTCCATGGTAGCTATGATCTTGAAGAATAAGAACAAAGTGATGGATGCTATTAAAGGATTTGCTTCATTGGAGGTGACAAGAGCAACAAAATTTGAGAAAGACATATATCAGACATGGAGAAACTTCTAATAACCTGGATTGAAGATTAAACACAGAAATCTGTCTCTCCCAGGACCACGGCTATCATGGCCAAAGCAAAAAGTTGTGATGTTGAACTAAAAGACTAGATCCCACTGCAATGTTGGATATACTACTAGCTCTGGACAGTGTAAATGATCTAAGAATATTTATTCATTACAAAATGTGAAAATGAGTAGTGAGACTGCGAGTCCTGATGCAAAGGCAGCTGAAGGATTTTTGGAAACTAGATAAGCTGATTGTGGAGGAAAATTACATGCCAGAGCAAATCTTCAATATGGATGAACCCTTCCTATTCTGGAAATGGATGCTTGAAAGGCTTTCATTTATAAGAAGGCCAAGTCAATGCCAGATTTTAAAGCTTTTAAGGACAGGATAATAGTCTTGCTTGGAGGCAATGTTGCAATCTCCAAATTGAAACCCTTTGTGATCTGGCATGGTGAGAATCCTAGGGCCTTCAAGCATATCAAGAAGCACACACTGCCAGTGTACTGTAAGTGCAATGGAAAGCCATGAATGACCCAGCTTCTCTTCCACGATGTTCCCTTGACTTGCTATGCCAGCAAAATGGAGAAGTACTATTTAAATTCTAACACATCTTTCAAAGTTTTACTTATAGATAATGTTCCTGCACATTCTCTTGTTATTGGTGGACTTCACCCCGACATCAAAGTGGTGTTTCTTCCTCTATATACCACTTATTTTATCCATCAAATAGGAGCTATAACAGCTTTTAAGGCCTACTATCTGTGGGCAACATTTTCCCAGGCTATTACAACTGAAGAAGACACCAACACAATTGAATTACAACATCTATAACTGCATCTTGAAGCTTGCTAGGGCTTAGTGTATGTCACCTGGAAGTATATGAATGGCATCTAGAAGAAGACACTCCAGAGGTTCTTCCATAACTTCAAAAGGTTTACCAAGGATAAGGAGATTGCGAAAATTGACAAAGATGTGGTAGTAATAGCCAATGACTTTAACCTGGGTGTGGATAAGGATGACATTGAGAAGTTTCTACAGGTGATTTCTAAGGAATCAGGGGAACGGGAGCACATAGCTATAGAAGAGACAAACAAAAACTGTAGGAGAAGAAAAAGAAGACTTTCCAAGAATATTTACGATTAATCTTTTAGCAGAAGGTTTTGCAGACTTCAATGAGCTCCACAAAAAGTCTGAAAACAGACCTTCAACCCCACAAAGTTTTTACTTGTGAGGAGGAATGTTCATAGTCCATCATCTACTTATATGCGTATCTCCGATGGAAAGCAGAAAGAGAAAAAAAGAAGCAAATGAACCACCATGGACATATTTCACAACTCTCCTTGAGAAGATATTTGAACAGGTTTTTCAAGTCCAGTTGAGGGCATTGTTATCATAGGAGATGATTGCTCCATGTGTGTTATTGCCCCTAAAAACTTTCCAGTGGGGGGGGTGGGGCAGCAGTTGGCGTAAGGGCTATGTTGCTGGACTCCCATGTAGTCAACTGTGGTTCGAGTCCTGGACCCAGTGGCATAAACTCAGGCTGGGCGCATGTGCGTGCGTGCGTGCCCAAGATCCCAAGAGGAGAATGATGAAGAAGGGATTGCGGCGTGGCCACCCCACCCTGGGGAGTGATTTCTCGCTTTCTGTCTCTCTTGCGAGTGCACATACCCTATAGCTAAAAACAAACAAACAAACAGAAAACCAAATTCTCCAAAAATAAATCTTTCCAATGGGTAAAGACATAGGAGTGAAATACAGTGATATGGATGATCCTGACACTAGGTAGACCTAGCCTGAAGTGTGTGTTCGTGTCTTAGTTTTTAATAAGCTTTAGTGTTAAAGACAATTAGAATTATAAAAATAAAAACATGTACAATAAAAACATAAAGAAAAAAATTTGTGTACAGCCAACCTGTTTGTGTTTTATTGTTTTTGTTTTGTTTTGTTTTTTAGGAGAGATTTTTGCTATAGGGCATGTGTGCTTGCCAGAGACAGAAAGCAAGAAATAACCCCTGGGAGAATGATAACACTGTAGTCCCTTCTCCTCCACTCTTGAGATTTTGGGCATGCATGCACATGCTTCGTCTGAATTTTAAACTGCTGGGTCCGAGACTCGAACAACACTTGATTATGCAGGAGTCTGCAATGTAACCACTATGGCATCTGCTGTTCCTCACATGTTTGTGTTTTTAGCTAAGTATTATTACAAAAGAGTCAAAAGTTAAAAAATTTAAAAGACTATAAAGTAAAAATGTTACAATAAGCTAAGGTGAATTTATTACCAAAGAAAGAAAGAAAACACTGTTTTTTATAAGTATAGCCTAAGTATGCAGTGTTTATAAAGTATATGGTAATGTATAGTCTTATCCTAAGCTTTCATGTATACTCACTACTTTCTCACTGGCTCACCCAGAGAAGCTTCCAGTCCTGCAAGCTCTATTCATGGTAAATGCCCTACACAGGTGTACCATTTTTATATTTTATATTGTAGTTTTTACTGTATCTTTTTATGTTTAGATATATTTAGAGACAAAAATACCATTGTGCTATGATTGCCTGCAGTATTCAGTACAGTAACATGTCACACAAGTTTGTAGCCTAGGAGCAATGTACTATACCAGATAACCTACTGTGTAGGAGGCTATACCTTCTAGGTTTGTATAAGTGCATTCAGTGATACTCACACAATGATGGAATTGCCTAATGAGTCACCTCTCAGAACATGCCACATCTTTAAATATAGTATGATTATATTGAGTTTTTAGTGAACCTAGTAAGAATAGTTTGTAGTACAATGATAGATCTAAGATTGTCATAGATTTGGTTGAGTCTGCTTCTCATCTGTGAATGAAATGGAGATTGGATGATAGTGATAAGGAGAGTTAATTTCAAGGCAGAGTTTATGGCATATTCATAGAATAAAAGAAAAAGAAGCAGTAGAGAATAAATAGCTGAATGCAGTGTGACAAAATCCCAGGACAGGCCATACTAAATGGTTTAGGTGAAGAGAATGACTAACCAGAAGTAATATCACTGCAATCTAAGAGACTTGGATACAGGAGACAGAGATGATTATGGGTGAATTGAATTTAGTAGAAGGGGACAAAAAGGAATTACAGTAAAGTATACATTTTAGCCTTAATGCCTTGAAGATTCAAGGGGCCAAACGCTCTGCTGAAAGTGCCTGGAACAGAGTTCAATCCAAGGCTACATGACAATGAAAAATGTTTGGAAGAGCTGTTGTGGAAATGGGACACTGAATTCAGGTACAAGGATTACTGAAACCCCACCTATTTTGCAGATCAAAAAAATTGTAACAATATAACTTCCCAGTTTTTCCCAGCCATGCTTGCCACTTGAGTAGGAACAGAGAAGATGGAACTATGGCATTGATCTCTACTTTATAAGTCAGGGAAGGTCTATAAGAAAGGGAAGCAAAAGATTGGAACTGCCCCTGTACCTCCTATCTTCCTTTGATAAACCATGCTTTGGACAAAAAGGGAGGACAGAGAGCTACTCTACATCTGCTTCAGAATTGCCTTTATTTTGAAAAATATTTATATCATGGAGGAATATTTTAGGGTGACATCTGGTTTTCTTCAGAGTTGTATCATTTCTATGTCTCTGGGGTCTTCTGCTCAATATTTTGATTGTAGAATTAATCCATGTAGTTGTACAAATGAGTACTCTACAATATTTTATTATATAAATATACTATACTGTATTTTGTCCATTCTGTTTTTTTAAGAGAGTTTTTTTTTTTTCCTATTGGATATTTGTGCTTGGTGGAGAGACAGAGAAACAGAAAGTGAGATATCACGCCCCAGGGGGAAAGATCATGCTGCAATCCCTTCTCCTCCATTCTCCTTTCAGGATTTTGGGCACGCATGCACACGCACCTTCCGTGAATTTTATGTTACTGGATCCAGTTATTGAACCATGGTGGACTACATGGGAATCCAGTGATAAAACCATTATACCATCCGCTGGACACTGTATTTGTCCATTCTACTGTGCATATTTGTACATTTGAGCTGTTTCCAGTTCTGTGTTATTATGAATAGATTTGCTATGAACATTCGTATATAGGCATTGTGCTGAATCTATGTATGCATTCCTATCGAGAAAAGAGCGGTATGACTGGGTTTATGTATTAAAATATGATAGTTGCTGCCCAGCAGTATTTCAAAGACAGTATACAAATTTGTATTCCCACCAGCACATCTAAGAGTACTAGTTGCTCTATGTCCTTGCCTACATTTGAAATGGTATCTTTCATTTTAGCCATTTTGTTTGTGGGTTTAGAGCATCACTTTGTGGTTTGGATTCTAATTTCTCTGCTCATTAGAAAATTTGATTTTTTTGTGTGTTATTGGTATTTTAAAAACCTCTTTTATAAAATAAACCATTAACGCTTCATGTCTGTTTTCTATTGTGTTACCTGTCTCTTCTCATTGATTTCTAGGAATTACTCGTAGGTTACGAATATGAGTTCTTTGGCAGTTAGACTGTACATTATACACCAAAATTAGTCTCATATGGACCATAGATCAAAGTGTGAATGGTAAAACATAAAAATATCCCTAAAGCATGGATTCCTTAAGATGAATAAAAAAAGTGCTAACCATAAAATCTATCATTGAAAAATTGGATTGCATTAAAATAGAATACTTGTATTCAGTAATCCACATTTACTTTCATTCAGGAGATTTGACCTGGGCCTTCCCTTTCCCAAGACAAGTAAGTTATCTGTCCATAGCAGTAGAAAGGTACCTCTTTATTATGGGGTAGAGGAGTGAGTAATTTTTTTTTTTTTGAGAGATTTTTGCTATAGGGCATGTGCACTTGCTAGGGAGACAGAGAGACTCAAAGACAGAAAGTGAGAAGTCATCCCCCAGGGGCCATGGCCAAGCCACAGTCCCTTCTCCTTTATTCTTCTCTTGGGATTCTGGGCATACATGCACATGTGTCTGGTGTGAGTTTCAAGTCATCTGGTCCAGGACTCAAACACAGTCAACTATGGGGGAGTCAATACCTTAACTGCCAGTATGCCACCTGCTGGTCCCATGTAGGTCAGCAATTTGTAAGGGTTAGATTTTATTTTCTGGTTTTCTTTCTGTTCACATTAGGTTGTTTGGGGACATGGTTGAATTAGCACACTGATAACCACATTTTATCCACTTGTTTTATTTTTTTTTCATATAATTGCTAGGTAGAACCCATTTTTTCTCCTTACAAGGAAAAGAGAAAGCTAAGGGTTCACATGAAGCCCTTGGGTCAATTAGTCCTATCCAGATAGTAAAGTTATAGAAGGTAAATTTAAAAGCCTTGAAATATTATTGGCTGTCTCACTTAAAACCCAGGTAACTTTAAACTGGGCTCATCACATTTTGTCTCAGCTTCCTTATTCTTATAAGAAGACAGTTATCCTAAGAGATGATTTCCAAAGTTTAGGTGAGAGAGAATGGCATTGAAAAACTTCCACAATAAAGAGGCAGAATGAACAAATAATATTTGAATAGTGCCGGGGTCCAGCCTCGGCAGTGGAGGGTGGCTCGTACGCAGGAAGGCAACACGGGTAATCAGAAACAACAAATTAGACTGAGACCTCTTTGCTCCTTAGCATGTTCTCAGCCGGCCATAGCCAGAGGCTGCTCCAGGCTGCCATGCCGTGGTTATTAAAACATGCGTATTTATTGAGGGAGGTTTAGGATGTAAGGAGGGTGAGGGGTAGTAAAAAATTTACTTTAAGGAACAGGGTATACAAAGCATGGAAGCAATAATTATAAAACATGCTGTTTGTCTTGTCAGATCAGGTAAAATCAATCACAGTTCTCAGGATGAGGAAGTCCATTTGTCTGTTGTATCTTCTTAGATCTTGATTACTGGGAAGGGTCTTTTGAAGAGGGGGCTTGCAGGATGTTTGATAACTTCAGTCCCGGGCCAGGGCTGCAACATTGCTGGTTGCAAAGACCTAGATAGAAATCTTGTCTTGCTAAGTAAAGACACAGTTAATATATGGACTATCTATACATTACAACAATAGAGGGTGAGTCTATGATCTTATATGGGAAAGGAAGATGATCTTGTAGCTCAGGAGACAACACAGGATGTTTTATTAGCAGTTTTTCATGGTCAACAGCACATAGATGAGAAACTCTTTGTAGTTGAAAGCTACCTGTTGCTTTAGATAAGAACTCCCAGCTAAAATGGTTAATCTTTCTGTGGAGCCCTCAGCTTTGTTTATTCTGTTGTCTCAGTCACATTTTTCCTTTCTTAAAAGAAACCATGAGTTTTTATTTTATTTGTTGAGTCTGTCAATTAGTGAGTACTTTTGCTTTATCTCTGGGTGAATGTGCTGACTTTGCCTAGCATGAGCTAACTTTGGCCTGCAGCTTTAACAAGGGGGATCTACATAAAACTAACCTTAAACTAACTTAGTCTACATATACTTCTAATGCTAATTTGGTTTATACTAACTTAATCTATTTGTTAATTTTGGCTTAAAAACAGACAGGTGGGGGAGTCTTAAACTTCCTGGTCCTCCAGTCAGTCTTAGGGAACCGCATTCCTACAAGATCACTAATTGGCTTTGTTGCAATGGTTGGGGGTGATGTTTTACCCTTACAGGGTGCCCTAATAACAGTAAAACTCACGGCAGAGAAATTGAATACCGGCCAGTACAAGGACACAAGGGAGGGCTCATAAACTGGGCCCTGCCTCAGTTTCTTCCCTGTCCAGGCCCTGCCTTAGAATGGGAGGCAGCATCCTTACCAGCTTGTGTTGACTGCATGGCCCCGTCAGAATAGCCTCTTCAATATCCTGTAAGAGCTTGTTGTTTTAACTCTGAGAGTGCCTAGAAAAAGAACAGGAAATCAGGATCCTACTTTAATTAGGATCTGACTACTTCTTGAGGGTTATGTGTTCAGTAAAGGTTTTTCACCTTCCCAGGCAGAAGGCAGAGGCAGTGACTAGCTAGAGAAGTTGGGGGATGATGCAGAAGACAGCTTTGTTTGAAACATCATCCTGGATTCATGGCTGTTGTAGCCAGGAGAAGGAATTAGAGATAAGAGTTCCTATCAGACAGAATTAAGGGGAAAAGATGGAAAGGTTTTTTTGTTTTAAAGGAAGAGTATTAGAAAAAAAAAAAAAAAAAAAAAAAAAAAAAAAACCTAAATGCTCAAAAATGAAAAGAGCTGAGAAAGAAGAACTGCAAATCTTCAAAAATTTTCAGCTAGATATAATAGACTAGAAAGTACTGCAGAGATGGAATAAAGGGAAGGGAAACAGAATGAATAATTACAAATGTGGGAGCATAAGGACCTGACAAATAAAAGAAAAATAGCCCAGAGGTGAATACAAATAAGGGGCATAGTTGGACTCCAAATTAGATACCTGGCTTAAAGCTAGGTAGGAGGACAAGAGTGAAAGTGGATATACACGTCACTCACTGTGAACAGAGCGAGTTCCTATCTTTAGGTGTGTAATGATGGATAACTAGTGGGAACTGGTGTTGCTTATATGTTAGTGCTCTTTCAAACTGTCAGGAGGAGCTCCTCTTCCTGTTGGGATCATTTCAAAAGCCCCAAGGCCACTGTAGGAAGGTAAAGGAGAAGGGGCTTGAGGCAGTAGGAGTGAGAATTAGGGGGGAAGAATAGCTTGGGGGAGGGGTGCTGTAAATAGATTCTCATTAGAGCAGTCAAGCTTGGTGCCTGATTAATTATGAAGCACTTGATAACGTCCTGAAGTCATGGAAATCAGGAGAAAAGGTACAGATAATTGAATGGAATTGAAGAACTGGCAGTATGGAAAGCGTCATTAACATATTTTTGCTGTTGTTCTTTTTTGCATCTGTCCTTGTCGCAGTCGACTTTGGGCTTCAGCAGCTGCACATTTTGGTGGCAGAGAGGAAGTAGCAAGAGG
>NW_006159513.1:774322-780882 GCF_000334495.1 Tupaia belangeri chinensis
AGAATTGCAAGTGGAAGCTATTGATCTTTATAAAAATCCAGATGTCCACTGCGAGTTGCTACCAGTCTTGTTCTCTGGAGTCATCCATGCCTTCATCTTGTTCCATTATGAGGAATTAACTTTTCACTGAAGCATTTCAGTGCCAGTTTCATGTAGACATTAGACTAGGTGTGTGTGACAATGTTTTTTTTTTAAGAATTATTTTATTTTAATTAATTAATTAAATTAATTAAATTAATTAATTAAAATTTGGCCAGAGAGGAATAGAGAGCAAGAGAGAGCGGGAGAGAGGGAGAGCGGGAGAGAGGGAGAGCGGGAGAGAGGAAGAGAGAGAGAAAAAGTGAGAAAGCAGTTGTTAGATCCAGGACTCAAACCAGGGTTGGTCATGTGGGAGTCCAGTGCCCTTAACCAACAAGCCACCTACTGGTCCCATGACAATGGTTCTTAAGATAAGTCATTTGAGATTGCATTTAGAGAACTACCATGAATCACAAGTCTCCTCTGGAGCTATCCCTGCTAGTGTCATTTGCCTGTCACACAGAAGCAGACAAATTGGGTTTCTCTTCCAGACAATGTAATAAAACATTATCAATGTGCAAATTCTGAATAGCTATCCCTTTGCATGGCTCTGTGCATGCACTTTAAGAATGTGAGGTTTTGGGGACCAGCAGTTAGCATAATAGCTATGTCGCTGGACTCCCACGTAGTTGACCACAGTTCGCATCCTGGACCCGGTGGCTTAAACTCACGCCAGGTGCATGTGTGTGCGTACCCAAGATCCCGACTGGAGAATGGAGGAGAAGGGATTGTGGCGTGGCCATCCCCCCTGGGGGGTGATTTCTCGCTTTCTGTCTCTCTGTCTCTCTCTGTCTGTCTGGTGAGCGCACATGCCCTATAGTGAAAAAACCGCTCAAAGAAAAAAAAAAAAAGAAAGAATGTGAGGTATTTAGCTGCCAATCATTTTTTAAAAATTTTATTTTTTTTTTTTTTTGAAGAGGTTTTTGCTATAGGGTGTGTGCGCTTGCCAGAAAGACAAAGAGATAGAGACAGAAAGCAAGAAATCACCACCCTGGGAGGATGGTGATACCACAATCCCTTCTCCTCCATTCTCTTCTCAGGCGGGATTTTGGGCATGCATGCACATGTGCCTGGCGTGAGTTTAAGCCACCAGGTCTGGGACTCAAACCATGGTTGACTACATGGGAGTCCAGAGACATAGCCATTATGCCAACTGCTGGTCCCAATTGCTACCAATCATTTTTGTTCTCTCTGTAGATATCTGAGGTTTTCTTGTTTTTTGTTGTTGTTTGAGGAATATCTGTGGTTGTTTATTATACACAGAGAGAAAAGTTTCAGAAAAAAAAAATGTAAATATTTCAGATTAGTCGAGGAGTAAATTTGGCAAAACAAACCAAGAATTGGTAATAATTTCCCATCTCTCCTGGGATTTGAAAGCAGGTGTATACCCAGATTCCATATTGCAATTGTGCGTGGAGACTGAGCTGCCTTCTGAGACACAAAATATGTTCCAGGTCAGTGGGATATTGCTTGACACGCTCAGTTCTGCCTGTGGCCTGCAGCAGGGTGGCGTGGAGATGGAGGCTGAACAGAGAATGCCAGGGTCTGAGAAGCAGCAGCTGTCTTTGCTGGCTTTTTAGTGCAGATAATAAAATAGCTTGGAGAGTATCACATGAGATAGAATTGTTCTATAGAAAACACTGCCACTTGGGATACTGCCAGGTTTTATCTATCCCAAGTGTTTTTCGTCTCAGTTAAATTTTTTTCTTCTCTTTCTTTTATATCTTTGTTGAAGAAATAGAAGAACCAGTCCAGACTGAATAAAAATTGACCTAAATGCTCATTAGAAACAAGTTTACTCGTCTCTCTTAAGATTTACTATATTTACACAGAAATCACAGTAAAACCCTCCTTATATAATAGCTCCAGGGCATGGATAAACTTAGGGGCTGGACTCTTGAGAAAGGTCTTACAAATGGATAGACAGGAGCAAGGTTGGCCATGAATAGCAGTGTTTCTCTGTAGATTTTTCCTTGAAAATCTTTTTTACTACCTCTGTTTTGCCTCAAACAGAAAGTTTTATTTTGTTTATATTGTTAACCTATCTTGGTAGAAATCCAACCCATAAATTATTTTTTAAAGCACCCTAATATTTCCCCTAGTGTTGAAAAGTAAAGCTGAAGAAAGAGGTTTTCCCGGGCGAACCAAACATATCTGCCATAGTGCTATTTGATAAGCCAGAATGACTTGTGTGTGAAAACTGCTCAGTCAGTTCAGCTGCTATGAACAGAGCAACATGCTGTGTCCCAAGACCTAGTAGACTAGATCTTGACAAAAATGGAAGTGTAAAGTTTCACAAATTCCTGATAACTGAGAGTATTAGTTTTTAAAAATGTCTTTCATGGGGCCAGTAGGTGTATGATGGTTAAGATACTGGACTCCCATATAATCAACCATAATTCAAGTACCAGACCCAGCAGTGTGGAACGGGGGGCAGGGGAAGGGTAGAAGGGAAGAGTATAGAGAAGCATAGCATGAGAACAGAGAGGCATGACATTTGTGGGACACAGAAATGGTTTATTACGTGCTGATGATAACATGTATAGTATTCTCGACTGGACTGGTCTGAGAAGTATTTCATGTTAAAATTCTCTTTACAAGTCAAATGATGTATAGTGATTGAACGTTTAAAAATATTAGAAGAATAAAATAATAATAATCTGAAAAAGAATGAAAAGGTATTTGCTGATGATGTGGATAGTCTTTTGTCTTGACTGGTATGCATGGTGATTGTGCTGGAAAAACAAATGTTATACATTATAAAGATAAATGTGATTAAATGTAACATAAAACATATAATAAAATTTAAAAATACAGTGGGTGTATGTGCACATGTGCCCCAAAATCTCAAGAGAATGTAGGAAGAGGAACTGTGGTGTGGCCATCCCCTCTGGGAATGATTGAACAGTTTCCCTATCTCTATCCGTGTATCTCTCTCTGGTGAGCACAAATACCCTACCATATGGCAAAAATCTGAAACAAAAAAAGAAAGAAAGAAAAAAGTCTTTCATGAGAGTAAAGACACACATACACATACACCAAAAAAAGAAAAAGAGAAAGGGAGAGAAACAGATAAACGCCGTCAACAGAGTCTCATACTTTAGTCTTCCTTACAGTCCTCCCAGCTGACCAGGGTCATGGGTTCATGTGCCTGGCATGTACAGGTCAAGAGAGGATCCAAACTCATGATCTTCCATGCAGATCCAGCATACCTGAGCAGCACCTTACCACTGTACGACCAAGCTGGCTCTGACTAGACTACTTTACACTTAGCTTTATTATTAACCCAGAATAGAGGTCATATGATACATCCTAAATTTGGGGGGTTTATTTTGTATCTGCATTGACATTCAAGCTTAAATAGTGACAATGGCTACTTCAACTTTATTCTATTGTCCTTGTCTTTGTATATATTCGTACAAAATTCTCCCAGGGAATTTTCACTAATGCCCATTATCACTACTGAAAAGCTATAGAACATGAAAGATCTTGTCCCCGAAGTCGACTTTCCATCCTTCCTTAGTGGGAATCCTCTAGGAATTCAAAAGATCTTTCTATTACTCAGGAACTTCGGGCACTTTAAAGCTTACCAGGAGACACGGCTCTATAAGAGGCTCTGAATGAAACTTGTAGATAGACAAACCCACTCTTGGCTGAGCATCATGCTTGCTCCAAGGATTTGTTCTGGAGTCCTAGGACAACGCAAACTCAGCTCACAACCACCTTGAACCATGGGAGGGGGGAATGCATGAAAATGTGCCTCAAGGCCTGAACATAAAGTTATTCCATCATAAATTAACTCTTGAGAAGTTACTTATGACACCTGAATTGATAAATTGGAATTCAGAAGACCAGCAGATGGTCTAACAGTTACATCACTGGACATCAAAAAAGGCTGACTGCTATTCGCTATTCGAATCCCGGACCCGGAGACTTAAGTCACACAGGTACATGTACCTGCTGCATGTCCAAAATCCCGAGAGGAGAATGGAGAAGATGAGATTGTGGTGTCGCCATCCTCCCTGGGGGGATGGGGGGTGATGTCTCGCTTTTTGTCTCTCTGTCTCTGTCTGTTTCTGTGTCTCTGTGAGTATATGTGTCCTCTAGCAAAAAACTCTCTAAAAGAATAAAATAAACAAATTGGAATTCAGAAGATTACATATTAAATTCATGGAAATCAAGGTAAAAATATTCTTAGTTTATTGTTTTCCAAATTGTGTCCGGATTTCTAAGGACAAGCATCATTAAACTCAGACAATAGCTTTTTGACAATATATGTATTTACATATTTTTTCCTTAATAGTTTGCTTCTCTGCTGAAATGACTATACATCCCCATTTTTTTTTCTACTAGGAAACTGTTTTTCACCAGTCATTTGTCAAATCATTATTGTTAGTCATAAGCAGTTTATCTGTTTCTCTCCCTTTCTGTTTTTGTTTGTTTGTTTTGTTTTGTTTTGTTTTTTCCTGTCACATTACCCTCATGAAAGCCTTTTGTTTTGTTTTGTTTGTTTTGGGTTTTGCCATAGAGTATTTGTGCTCACCAAAGAGAGGGACAGTGATAGCGATAGGGAAAGTGTTAAGTCATCACTTACTTCTCAGTAAGCTCCTCTTTATGACATAGGCTGATCTCGATTTACAGATTGACATACTTTCACTTACCTTGGTATGGGAAAGCTGGTAAGTAGACATTACTCTCATAAGAAAGTAAGACGCTGAGGGGAATCAAATGCTTTCTTTTCCCTTTCTGTGTATTGCACATCCTAGTGTAATTTTCACTTACAAACAATATCCCTTTGTGCTCATTAGTTCAACTTGTGGTTATTTGTACATGGTTTTGAACTTCTCTTTAATAACTTCACTTAATAAAATTTTATTTTAAACTGTTGTGTTTAAATCTGTCTTATTCTCAGTAGGGAAGTAGTGTAGTAGTTCAGGAGATTTGTCATGTAAGAATGTAAGTGAAATCATGGCTAGGATTGACACCTCTGAGCCACAGCCCATGGTTGGGTTTCATTAAAGTAAACATTTATAAGACAAAGTGACAAGACAATCAGACATTGTGATATTTTGTCAACATGCTATTAAGTATCCAGATGTGTTGGAAACATCTGGTGTTTGACAATTTTGCTTATTCCCATGGCTGTTTAGTGTTGCATTGGCTTAGAGGTGCACCTTTAATTTGAAGATCTTGATAATCTCTTAGAGCAGTGGATTTCAAATCACGTGGCAGAATCTGTACTAAGAAATGTGCTTTATATTGTGGTCCATTATATTTGTGCATTTTCGTACCTACAGCCATATCCCCCTATGCAAAAATGTATAGGTAACACAACAGTGTAACAAAGTAATACATAGTCTTTCTACATGTGATGGATTTTATTATGTTCTCTTCTAGCCTATTCCTTGTATTGCACTTCATTTCACTCTGTTTCATTTTTTTTTAAAGTAAATA
This sequence comes from Tupaia belangeri chinensis, assembly GCF_000334495.1. Classification (NCBI taxonomy): domain Eukaryota; kingdom Metazoa; phylum Chordata; class Mammalia; order Scandentia; family Tupaiidae; genus Tupaia; species Tupaia belangeri. Next base: position 779,855 of record NW_006159513.1, read on the forward strand.
GCTATATAATTCCACCAAATGTAATCTGATAAAGTTTAGAAAACGAGTGCCATTCAAGCTTTCATTGTGACAGGCACACTACGTGAGTTCATGGTGAACTTCCTGAGTAATGGAAGGATCTTTTCTTTAATTCTTTTTTAATTGTTAATTTCTTATATTAAATTTAATCACATATATCTTTACAGTGTATAACATTTCTTTTTTCCAGCATGATTACCATGCATACAGGTCAAGACAAAGACACTACTATTGGGACCAGCAGTTAGCATAATGGCTTTGTGGCTGGACTCCCATGTAGTTGACTGTGGTTTGAGTCCTGGATCCGGTGGCTTAAAACTCATGCTGGGCATATGTGTGTGCATGCCCAAGATCCTAAGAGGAGAATGGAGAAAAAGGGATTTCTCACTTTCTGTCTCTTTGATTCTCTCTGTCTGGTGAGTGCACGTGCCCTATAGCAAAAAGTTCTAAAAAAGACACACCACTATCCACATCATCATCAACAAATAGCTTTTCATTCTTTTTCAGATTATTATCATTATTATTTTATTATTATTCTTATTTTTTAAAAAATATTCACTCACTATACATCATTTGGCTTGTAAAGAGAATTTACCTAACATGAAATATTTCTCAGACCAGTCTAGTTGAGAATACTATACATATAATCGTCAACAGGTAATAAACCATTTCTGTGTCCTACAAATGTCATGCCTTTCTCCTGTTTCCTTCTCTGTACTCTTCCCTTCTCTCTCCTCAACACCCTACCCCAATTCCACACTGTCTTCAGTGTCCATAACTATTAGATCTTTTTAAACTCTACAAAATGCCTACAAAGGAAGAAGGAAAGTTGAGTTAGGAGACAGGTTCTCTCATGTTCTATTGCCTTTCAGTAGTGATGACGGGCATTAGTGAAAATTCCCTGGAGAAAACATTAGCTGTTAGTAGCAACATGCACGATGCCAGTTCACTTATGAGCTTCTCCTTAGAGCTCCTAGCTATTTGTGGCCACTCTTTTCCTCTGTCCTTCT
>NW_006159513.1:780913-830085 GCF_000334495.1 Tupaia belangeri chinensis
TCTTTATTTGTCAGGGTGGAAAAACCTCAGTACTCTAATTCAGTTTTGCAGGTGCCCTACTATGGATTGAATAGTGTATCCCCTAAAATTCATGTTGAAATTTTAACCATAAAGATAATGGTATAAAAAAGCAGGCCTTCAAGTCCCAGACCCAGTGGCTTAAAAAGCGTGCCAGGTACATGTGCCTGTGTGCCCAAAATCTGAAGACAATGGAGAAGGGATTGCAGTGTGCCTATGATCCCTAGGGCTGCTTGCTTTCTCTCTCTCTATTTCTCTCTCTCTCTTTCTCTCTCTGGCAAGAACAAGTGTCCTATAGCAAAATTTTAAAAAATAAATAAATTAAGGTGGAACCTTTGGGTATGATTAGATCATGAAGGTGGAGCCCTCATGAATGGAATTAGTGCCCTTTGAAAGAAGGCTCTAAAAAACCCCCTGTCACTTCTTCCATGTGAGGTTAGCAATAGAAAGACACCCTCAGTGAGGAAGCAGACCCTCCCTAGACATAAAATGCATAGCTCTTTGATCATGAACTTCTCACTGTCCAGAACTGTCCAAAATAAATGTCTATTTGTAACCAATCTAGACTGCTATTTTGTATAGGAACCCAAGCGGGCAAAGACCATCCTGTTCATAAAAGGCTTTTTAATCTTGGCTTTATGAACACTTGGCATCTACAAACCACCTGTTTGCAGTAAGCAGGTTATGTACTTCATGCTTCAGTGCCCTAAAGATGACAATGTCAGAGGACATCTTGTTTCTCGGGTAGTATCCTGTCCAAAATGTTCAGATTTCTCATGCAGCTTTTGATCATTTCTCTGGCTATATTCATTTTATAGACCTAAAGCAAATATTCCTGGAATCCATGTTCCCCTCAGAGATTCACAAGCTGAAATTCTGAAACAATATTACTCTGATCAATTCCAGAGAAATAAAAATCTCTGCTGCCTGTTATGATTGCTATGAAAGAAAACTAAATCTCAAGTCGTCACAACATACACCGATGTTTTTTCTTGAAGACATTATTTGTGTCTTTTTTAAATTATTCCTCTTTAAATTCGAACCTATTATCTTCACTTTTTTTTTCTAATAAGTAAATGAAAAGCAATGGCTCTAATCACTTTTGCTAATAAAAGCAATTTAAAGCCCTACAAGCTGGGACCAGCAAATGGCAGAATGGGTATGTCACTGAATCCACCAGGGTTAGGGTCCTGGACCCACTAACTTAAAAACTCACTCCACGCATGTGTGCGTGCCTGCCCAAAATCCTGAGAGGAGAACGAAAGAGAAGGGATTGTGACATGGCCATCCCCTCTAAGGGGGTAATTTCTTGCTTTCTATCTCTCTGGTGAGCACATGTTCCCTATAGCGAAAAAAAAAAAACTGTTGTCTCTGGACAGTTTTCCTAACCCGAAAAAAAAAAAAAAAAAAAAAAAAAGAAAAGAAAAAAAATGAAAAGGAAACACCATACATATTTATATATTTAATTGTAGGATGAATAATAACCATCTCTTGAGCTTTCCTTCAAATGTTTTCAATAAGTATTACCCTTATTGCTATGTGCTTTTCTAAGTTATTTTAATGTCCTCACTTTATGTCCTTCATTGTAGAAGCAAGAAATCCAGCCAGTGCATTAGACAGGCTATGGCACAACCATGAGGGTCAAGCCTCCTAAACTTCAGCCTCTAGTCACACATCCTTGACTTTGCTTTAGCAGTGATTTAAATCAGGGAGGTGCCAAGAACAGATATGCACCACATAGTGATGTTTTAGTCAACGATGGATCACATACATGATGGTGATCCCATAAGATTATAATGGAGCTGAAAAATGCCTACTATCTAGACACATGGTAGTCATTCTCATGTTTTTGTGTGACACACTACTTCTGTGTTTGTGGCAATGATGTTGTACACAAATTTACCATGCTTCCCGTTGTATAATACCCACAATTATGTAGAGTACATAATACTTGATATTGATAATAAATGACAATGTCCCTGGCTTATGTGTTTACTATACATTTAATTATTATTTTAGACTGTACTCCTTCTACTTATGAAACAAAATACAGTAAGACAGTATCTTATGTTATGCAGGCAGCAAGCTCAGGTGTCTTGAGTTTACTGTGTCTTTTGATTGCCTCATTTTCTCTTGTGCTTGATTTAATCTCGTGGTGTTCCGTTCATCATGACCTTCCAGTGGGACAAGATGTGGAGTAAGATTAATGATCCTGACCCTGTGTAGGCCTAGGCTAATGTGTGTGCTTGTGTCTGTATTTAACAAAATGCTAAAAGGTAAAATACAATTTTAAAAATAGAGAAAAGCTTATAGACGAAGGATATACAGAAAGAAAATAGTTTCGTGCTTGTGTACATGTTTGTATTTTAAGCTGTTATCACAAGAGTCAAAAAGTTAAAAAATTAAAAACGTATAACATTTAAAAAGATTGTTATCTAAGTTGAATGTATTACTGAAGAAAGAATAATATTTTTCATGTATTTAGTGTCGCCTAAGTATACAATGATGATAAAGACTACAGTAGTAAACAGTAATGCCCTAGGCCTTCACATTTATTCACTCAGACCAACTTCCAGGCCTGCAAGTTCCATATATGGTGACCCTACACACAGGTGTGCCATTTCTGGGTTTTGTTTCTTTCTTTTCTTTTTTTTTTTTTTTTTTTTTTTTGGAGATGTTTTTGCTATAGGGTGCATGCACTCGCCAGAAAGACAGAGAGAGACAGAGAGACCGAAAGCAAGAAAGCCCGCCCCAGGAAGAATGGCCACACCACAATCCCTTCTCCTCCATTTTCCTCTTGGGATCTTGGGCACACATGCACACGTGCCTGGTATGAGTTTAAGCCGCCGGGTCTGGGACTAGAAACATGGTCAAGTACATGGGAGTCCAGCGACACGCTAATGGCTATGTCACTGGACTCCCATGTAGTTTTTAGTTTTGTGTTTTGTTCCTTAGCACAGGGCCCTGCTGTGTCATGATTCTCCTGTCTCTGCCTCCGGGTCCCACTCTGTTGCCCAGACTAGGTTAGCCTTAAGCTCATATTCTTACTGCCACAGCCTCTTTCTGTGATCACAGGCACATACTATAGTGCCAGGGCTTAAGGTTGGACCAGGAATACAACTCTGGCATTCCATGCGGCTCCCAATCTCAGATCATGGCATCTTAGTATTACTTGCCACCTTGGCAGGGCTCAGCTGTTCTGTTTTTATCTACTATATATCTTCTATGTTTAGATATAGAAATACTTGGGACCAGCAGATGGCATAATGGTTACATCATTGGACTCCCATGTAGCCAATTGCAGTCTGAGTCCTGGACCCAGTGACTTAAAACTCAGACCAGGCATTTGTGTGTGCATGCCCAAGATCCTGAAAGGAGAGTGGAGAAGGGATTGTGATGTGGCCAACCCCCCCGAGGGGTGATTTCTCACTTTCTGTCTCTCTCTTTGTCTTTCCAGCAAGTGTACAACCCTATAAGAAAAATCTCTCTCTCAAAAAAAAAAAAAAAGATACAAGTACTGCTTACAGTTTTCAGTAACATGCTGTACATGTTTGTAGCCTAGGAGCAAAAGGAGCGATCCCATTAAAGTTTGTATAAGTACCCTCAAGTTTTCCCACAATGAAATTACCTAACGACACATTTCTTAGAACAAAGTGCCATCATTAAGTAACACATGACTGTATATATTTCTTCAGTGGATAGCTTTAACTGTGTTGCTATTTGCCTAATAGAGTTTTTGCTTCTCGATTTGTCTGTTTATTTCTTTTTCTTCTTCTTATTTCCTTAGTTTATATTTCCTTTGCAACCATAGCGTTCTTCATTTCTATCCAAGAACTTTTACTTGCATGTGCCTATTTCTCTAATATCTCAAGGTAGCTTTAAATTCTGGTCTTATTTCTTTATTACTCTTAAGGTTTGTGTAAACTGAAGAATTAACAATCATTTATCTGTCCCATTATCCAGACAAGGAATGAAATAGGATTGTTTCCAAGATAACTTATTCTGAACGCCATTTCGTTAATCGTTATCTGAGACAATCATATCAGCTGATAAATATGAGTCATTGGTGTACTTTTGCAGCTAGGTGTTCCTACAGAACGCGGGGAAACAGTGGTTCTGTAATTCTGATAATTCTCAGTGTCTAGAATTCCCATGGCAGCTGCACGTTTACCAAAATTCATTGAAATATGTTAAGACTCACAAAAAGCTGTGCCCATATGGAAAATGCATTGGCTGCCATTTGGTTTTCAGATGGTATACTGTAGTCAAAATTGAATTTAAGTTGTTTCTTGTTCCTTTTATAGAGCACCACATTTGGTCAGATTTAGCTCATTTAAATGTTATTGTGAAGTGATCTAACACTCCGCAGGTACTAACTGTACATTCTAACTGAACTCTGGGGTAGAAGTGTTAGTTGAGAGGAATACTTGATTGTGTTCCATGGTTATGTTGAAATCCAGGTGACGGTGACATCTGGTAATGAAAGAAGACAAGGAATAAAATATTCTCCAAGTTTGAAAGTGTTATTTTAGTTATTCACCTGCTTTCAAGATGAAATGTACAAGATGCAAATGAAGAAGTGACTAGGAAATCAAGCATAGTTTCTACCGTAGAGGGTCATAAGGAATAGATAATGGTCCCTGGAGGCAGGTAGACAGAGGGGAGAGAAGCATACGGAGAAATTAGAGCTTCGTTGAGTCCTAAGTGCAGCAAGAATAACGAACTCAGAAATGATGTAATATAGATAGATAAACATTTATGACGAAAAATGTAATTAATTACATCTCAATAATTTCTCTATATTTCTCACAAGGAGACTTGCCTATTTATGGGTCTTATTGGTACATATTTTGCTTCAATATATATCCTGCTCATAAGCATGTTTTTCTTCTTTAGGAATGATTTATTTTCAAATACATTATGAGCTGGAGTGCATAGGCAAGAGAGATGTGATGTAGGAATTCACCTAAATGGAACCCAATGGAGAACTATTTAGTGTTCACTTCATTCTGTCATCCCAGGCTGTTGGCTCACTCACTAGGTACCTATTGACTTCATCCACTCTCCTGCTGGGGATGGAGGGAGGGGACAAGGAAACATTAGATACAGAGTCTGACTTCTAGAAATTTACACATTGTATAGGAATACAAATAATAGTCATATGAAACAGTGCAGAGTGATAAGAGATAATATGCATTGAAGGCCAAAATTAAGAGTTAAGAAAAGGATATGTAGTCTGGCTTTGGGAGGTCAGGTAACAAAGAAGGCCTTGGAATTATTTACCTCAGGCAAAGAGATTAGCCAAAGCCATTTTTTAAGACAATTGTCTCTTTCGGGAAGACAGATTTATGAAACTTCATCAGGTGACTCAGAATCAACAGAGTCTGGCTGTTGGTCTAGCTGTATCCTGTGACAGAGCTCTAGGGCTGGGCCCCAGTGTTGAACATGATGTGAATCCATGGTCATAAATTCCGTTGCTGGTTCTTTAATCTTTTTCTCCACTGCTTTTGTACCTTTGATATTTAAACAAATGATGCAAATACAATTGATAAGCTAAGGAAGAGACTGTGGAGTTTTCAGTAAGCAAGTGATTTCAACATTTGTTACCAACATGTGAAATATAACAGTTCTGGCAGGATAACCCAGAGTAGTAGATTGACAGATGGATGTGTTGGGAGGTCCAAGACTTTAATTTGTGGTATTATTTATCTCTGAAATGTTTGGTCATAGGTAAAATCAGCAAAGGTAGAATATCACCAATGAACTAGGTGAACAAGGAGGGTTAAGAGACTAGAAGATAAGGTGAGAATGCGAACGGAAAAGCAAGATAGATTGAAGACTGGACCTGGAGCCTCACAGAGCAGAGACCATGCTGTAGTTTTTGTTGTATCTTTAGTGCTTAATATCACATCTGGAACACAGTAGACATAAAATCCGCTGTGATTGAGAGAGAAGAGCAGGTCTGAGATTCTGGAGGTAGAGTAATTTCAAATGATGATAGCAGATAAAGGGTGATGCCACTGGTGTATGCCAAAGTTGAAGAAATGTGATACCAGAGCATTGCCAGGACATTGAGCAATTGTGAAGTCTGAGCATTGCCCAGAGGCAGGTGATTTCTTCATCAAAAAGGGGAATGAAAACCTCAAAGATAATAAAAACAGCAAACGAGGTTTAAAGCCCACTGGGGAGCAAAGACTAACCAGATCATTCATCCTAGACTCTCAAACTGGCAAGGATGGTAGGGCACAGGGGAAGGAGGGTAAACAGAAAACACTAGATTTCGTGATGTAATTTTAGTTAAATTATATTCAGCAAGGAAAAAAAAAACAATGGTGCTATTCAAAAATGTAAAGAAATTTGTTTGGAACCAAATAGAGTTTCCAAATAAAAAAGATACACATAGATCCAATCTTGGAAAAAAAAAGTCTAGGAAGAATAGAGCTAATCTGAGTAAGATTGAGAATGCAGAAAATTGCAAAAAAATATAATAATTAGAATTAGGTAAAATACTAAAGGTGGATTGAGAAAGTGTTTGTTTGTTTTCCTTTAATTCAAAGATATATATTTTGGGACCAGCAGGTGGCATAATGGTTACAGTCCTGGACTCCCACATGGCCAATCATAGTATCTGTCCTGAATCTGGTAATGAAAATCACACTAAGCATGTGTGCATGCATGCCTAAAATAGCAGGAGGAGAATGAAGGATCAGGGATTATAGTGTGGTCCTCACCTCTTGAGGTTGAGTTTCACTTTCCCTCTCACTGTCTCTCTGTCTCTATCCTGTGAGTGCATATGTCTAATGGCAAAAACCTTAAAAATATTATGTTTGCTATAATTACTAGGTATCCAAGTGGAACTAGCCAGTGGGAAGATTAATATTTTTTAATGAAGTTGTTTGAAGTAATTTTTAATGTCTATTGTTTTGATTACTTTGCTTCAATTTTTAATGCTTTGCCAAGAAAATGAACACTATGATAAAACATAAACTATCAATACTGAAGAGGAGTAAAGACTGTTTAATATACTACATTATATTAAGATTACAATTAAGCATGTACTATGTGTCAGCCAGGGTCAGAGGAGTTTTAAAGGCAGCACTTAATGTCATCTCCAAAAAGGCATTGCAGAGCACTTATTGGTGTTGCGCTCAAGCCATGAGCTTCAAATACAAGTAAACAAATTAGCCTCCATTTACACAGGAATTCAGTAATGGAACCAGGATCACGCCCTAACCAAAGTTTTCAACCACTGTACTATTTTGCTTCCCTGTATTAACACTTTTTTGAAAAAAAAAAAAAATAAACCTCTCTGACAACTTTCAACTATTCCCCATTATTGTGGCACCTTCCACCCACCCTGACAGAGAATATTCATTTTTCTACATTTAGCAAGAACAGGGAATGAGCTAAACAATAGAGGAAGTAAACACTGACAGAATAATGGGAGCCAACATGCAAGCATTACAAAGAGACAAAGGATGACACATCATAATTCAATGGAACCATAAAATGTGATGGATTTCCTAACCACCCCATCTTTCCCTGACAGGCTAGTCCCTTTCTGATGCAGCTTGATTACAATGCCTTGCAAGATATCAAATAACCCTGTTAGTAGCTACTGTGATTTGCTGTTGATCCCTTGCTCAGAGGGGAGATGAAGTAGGTTATAAATAATCCCAAACTTTTATTAAAATGATCTGTGTTGATTGTCTATGCTATCCTAAATTTACCCAATAACTACAAAATTTCATTGACTATCAAAACTAAGACATGAGAGGTATATCCAATACGGTTGGAATATTCAAAATCTCTGTATTGTAAGTTACTTGAGAACTACTAGGTGTGGCAATCAGACAATTTCTTCTTATACCATGCCTAGCAGTTTCTCCATAAGTGTTTATTGAATTGAGTTAAGTGTAATTAACAGAGAGCCAATAAAATGTTATGTGTGATATATGCAAAATTATAGACTATTACTAGCATAAATTTAAAGTGTTGATTTAGATCTATATTTATTGACATGGAGTGATGTTCACAACATATTGTTCCAAAATATATACTAAAAATCCATTTATGTTGTCAAAGTAGAATACTGCATATGTATAGCTCTCTAAACCTGAACAAAGAATGAATGGTTGATTGAGTATGTGGGCTTTGAAATCAGACCACCAAGTTTTGAATTCCAGATACCCCTCCTATGGGTTGTATAATTGTGAGTAAATTATTTCATTTGTCTGTGCCTCAAATGGTATATTAAAAGAATCTACCTCATAAAGTTATTGTGAACATTAAAAGAAATCTATGTCTAAAAATATTTATTATAATGTCTGGCTTACAGTAAGTATGCACGCACGTAAATAATTTGATATTACTCTTATTATTATGAGAGAAATAAGGAAGAAGACTTACCAAGATAGTAACTATCTTTTTGTTCTTTTTCCCCTGTATTATTGTTTCCAATGGGAATGTGATTTTATAATTAAATAACAATAAAGCATTTATTTTATTTTAAAAAAGAAAATGATTTATGGAGGTAATTTAGATGATATTTATTCCATGTTTCAGGTACAGGGACCTCCTGTGTAGCTTTTCTAACAGATTGACAGTTAACTCTTCCTACTACCTCCTAATTAGTCTAAGTTCTCTGAAGATAGACCCCATATCTTCCAGACTTTTTGAATGCCCTGTGGAGCACTCATTGCATAAATACTACTTTAATGAGGTATGCTTAAATCATCATTTCCCTCCCAAGGTATAATCACTCTATCATGGGATGTAGACAGATTTGTGACACAATTCTCATGTTCTCTTTACATCTGAGAAGATTTCAGTAACATGTCCTCCTGAGGGCCAAGGGAAACATACCCGTCCCTTAGCACTCTCCCGGGTCTTTTCCACAAGAAGAGTTTATACACAGAAGAGTTTAACTTTCTTTGACATCATTAGTCTTAACATCTGTCTCTCTCAATCGGCGTCCCAAGACTATCAAAGCAGATTAAGAAGTTTGCAGTAGTAGGCATGCAGCTTGAAGGGTTGTCCAAGAAGGAATATCTGTTGAAATTCCCAATTCTCTACTCCCTCATAAATCCAATTGCCCATACAGAAATTCTGTTTAGTGGTTCCCAGAATCATCTTGGGATCTGGGAGTGAAGAAGCAGGAATAAAAAAAAAGAAATCCATACTTTCAAATGCATATTCCAGGTTACCTTGAGAACTGGGGTTCTTAATCTAGGGTTAGTAGTCTACTAAAACCTATTCACTCTACCTCGACTCAAATTACCTTGGCCCTAGCTATGCCCAAGGCTCTTCTAGCAGTGAACATTCCACCAAGAAGGTGCCCTACCTGAATAGCACTATGTATTGAGGGCATCAAGAAGCAATACACTAAAATAGTTACAGAAAGAAAAGAGTTACAGTTAACATAGCATATATCTATCAAAGAACCAGAAGCCAAAAATAGGACTTACTACACATACAGTGAAAAAGATTAGATATAGAGGACAACAGTTGGCATAATGGCTATGTCGCTGGACTACCATGTATTCGACTGCAGTTTGAGTCCCAGACCTGGTGGCTTAAACTCACACCGGGCACATGTGCGTGTGTGCCCAAGATCCCAAGAGGAGAATGGAAGAGAAGGGATTGTGGTGTGGCCATTCTCCCTGGGGGGGTGGTGAATTCTCAATTTCTGTCTCTCTGTCTGTCTCTGTCTCTCTGGTGAGCATACACGCCCTATAGCAAAAACCTCTCCAAAAAAATAAAAGGATTAGATCTATATATACTTCCATTTTTATAGGCATTGAGCATATTACACTTGTTTTTGCCTCCTCATAGGGTTTCATACACTGTCATTGTGAACTAAGCCCTGATCTTTGGGCAGTAATCAACATATCTTCATGGGAAGCTGGCTACATGGAGCAGGGAATAGAAGCAACAGCCTCAACTAAAGGCAGTCACACACTCATTGGTTCTCATGTTCCTTCTTTTGGTGACCTCCAGAATACTTGGCTCTGCCTGCTTACTCAGACTTTAGGTAATCCTAGCCTCTTCCTAAATTGACCTGTCAAGTCTTGCTTTGGTAAAGAAGACACTATTTTTGACCAGCAGATGATGTAATGGCTACATCGCTGGATTCCTCCATAGTCGACCTGGGTTCGAGTCCTGGACCCGGTGGCTTAAACTCATGCTGGGCGCATGTGCGTGGGTGCCCAAGACTCCGGGAGGGGAATGGAGGAGAAAGGATTGCAGTGTGGCCATTCCCCCTGGGGGGTGATTTCTTGCTTTCTGTCTCTCTGGCAAGCACACATGCCCTATAGCAAAAACTTCTCTAAAATTGAAATCTCTAGCAATATTGAACAACTTGTCAAAAATTGGAAAGATGCCATTAAAATAGATTTATAATTATTCTGGAAAAATCTTCCCATAAATAAGTAATGCTTTGAATTCAGATGTGTTAGTTTCCTATGTTTATTCTGAGGTTCTCAAAAGATAACATGAGACTTTCTGAACATAGCTAATGCAATATTGTGACCCAATAAAATACATGAATGCTTGCAGCATTAAACCAATTAGCCTGCCTTTAGCAATTGGAAGTTGTTGAAATCCATGGATGCATGCTTGGTCCTCTCTGGACACTTGCTAGATCTGTATATCAGTGCCCTCACCTATACATTAGGGATAACAATTGTTCTTGCCTCTTGCTGAGAACTAAAGAACAAGCTCTAGTTAGATTTAGCTACTTTTGCCATTTTTATTCCTTTCACATCTAGCTTTTTTCTTTTCTTTTCTTTTCTTTCTCTGTCTCTCTCTTTTTAGTTGTTGATCCCAAGACACATTCTTCTCAACTGCCACTCATGAGCTAATTTCCTTGTTCTAATTGTTACGTTTTTCCAAAGCCTGTCAGCCTACCTCTCCCCACTTCAGCAGTATTTCATAACTCAGTTTACTTTTAAAAAAATGACACATTATTTATTAATTATCAATTAAAAACATTTCTATGATTGGTCCCATGGACTGGTGGTTAAAGGATCCAGGTCACACATGGGCAAGAGCAGTTCAAATTCTGACCCTGGTGGCTTGAACAAAATGAAGGGCACATGTGTATGTATGCCCCAAACCCTGGCTGGATGGAGAAATGGAAGAGAAGGGGTTGTGGGTTATGATATCCCACTGAGGGGTGCTTTCTCCCTCACTCTTTCTCTCTCTCTTTCTGTCTCTCTAAGTGCATAACTTCTCTGGAAACTGAAAAATTAAAGGTAAAATATAAAAAAATGTTTAATTAAGAGTTATATAAATCTCTTGTTCTCATTTCACTTAGAAAATACTTTTCTTTATCTTAGAAAAATGTGCAGCATAACATCTCCAAGGTCCTTTCTGAAAAAATGTTTAACAATAACAATTATAATATTTTTTTCTTTTGAAATATGAATAAGACAAGTATCCCAAAAATGTATTTTCAATAATAGTGGAACAAACCTTCCTGCTGTTATTGTTGATTAATTTGATTCGAATTATTATTAAAATCTTATAAGTGGTGGCCAGCAGGTAGTGTGGTGAATAAAGGCACAGAATTCTCACACAGACTACCATGGTTCAAGTCCCAGACCTGGGAACTCACTTTCTTACTTTCCCTTTCTCTCTCTCTGTCTCAGTCTGGTCAAAATAAATAATAATAATAACAAATGGAATTGAATAAATAAATAATTCTTAGAAAAATATTATAAGGGAAAATTATAGCATTATCTAAGTATATATGAGGACTCAGAAGCTGCACTAGAGATTCTATTAAAACTTTATTGTGGGGCCAGCCAGTGGTGTGATAGTTAAAGCTCTGGACTCGCACAGGCTGACTATGGTTTGAGTCCCAAACCTGGCAGCATGCTTTCTTAGTTTCCCATTCTCTTTCTCTCAGTTCCTCTGTGGTCAAATTTAAAAAGAAAAAAATAATAACAACAAATAAATGAAACAATAATTCTTAAAAAATCCATTATTGTACTCATAGGGATCAATCATTTAGTATTGCTCTACCTGGTAGCAACATGCTTCTTGAGAGAACATGAATGATCGTTCATGACCATGATTAGCAATGTGGGACCAAATCAGAAGTATGATTGAGAAGACTACCCTTTTTCTCTCATATTCCCTATTTTCTCTTGACTTTGAGCAGCAGGTCACACAGTATATCAAAACTGACATATCAGCATATTTTATTTTTATTGGCTACTTCACTGCATAAACATAGGAGACTAGCATTTATGGGTATGTTTTGCACAATCATAGTAAATTAGATGAAAATATGTATTTTTATCTTACTTATTTTTATATATAATGACTGACTGAAAACTTTCTTGTGTTAAGATGATGGCTCTCTCTGATAAGTAGATTTTTTAAAATATTTATTTATTTATTTATTTATTTTTTTATATCTGTCAGGGGTCAGCAGATCATATGGAGGGTAAGGTGGCTGGATCCCACATGCCCAATTGGACAGTTCAAGTCTCAGACCTGGCAGCTTGAAAATCATGCTAGGTTGGGACCAGCAGTTGGCATAATGGCTATGTTGCTGGACTCCCATGTAGACGACTGCAGTTAGAGTCCAGGACCTGGTGGCTTTAACTCACACTGGGCACATGTGTGTGTGTGTGTCCACGATCCTGAGAGGGCAATGGAGGAGAAGGGATTGTGGTTTGGTCATTCCCCCTGGGAGGTGACTTCTTGCTTTCTCTCTCTCTGTCTCTCTCTGTCTTTCTGGTGAGTGCACGTGCCCTATAGCAAAAACCTTTCCAGAAAGAAAAAAGAAGAAGAAATAAAGAAAATCATGCTGGGCACATGTATGTGCATTCCCAAAGTCCCAAAAGGAGAAGGTATTGTAGTGTGGTCATTTCCTTTAGGAGGTTATTTCTCTCTTTCTCCTTCTTTGTCTCTCTTTCTCTCTCTCTGTCTCTCTCTCTGACAAGTTCATATACTCCTTCCCAAAAAAAAGAAAGGGAGAGAAAACAAAAAATAAGAACTAAAATTGTACACACACACACACACACACACACGTTATAATCATATAATTTAAAATGAAATAAACTGGTCAAGATTCAGATTCGTTTATTCAAGCCATATTTTTGAGGATACAATGTATGCCAAGCTCTTTCTCTGACCATGGAGATACAGAGACAAGAAAAACAATCTACATCTTCCATGAGTTCTTGGTATCATGGAAGGCAGAGCTATGAGCTAGGAAAAGAAGGAAAAAGAAAACTGTCTTAGCATAAAAAGTTTTAAAAGCATAGAAACCGCATGAGATTTGGAAAATCAGGTTTAAAAAAGGCTGTAAACAAGCTGCCTTAGACAATAGGAGAGACTACTTAAGACTTTGGATAATGTTACTCAATGGTTGTATTTAAATATCATACAAGGTAGAGGATAAATTAAGATACTATAGAAGTAATTTCCCTTCTGATGTAATCCAGGAGAGAAATGTAGGAAACAGGAACTGAGAGGACTCCCTCTTTACAATGGAGGGAGATGAGTGAAAACTTACACCTGGATTGAAGATGAAGCATAGTAGAGAAGAAGGGAGTAATTGGTGATTGCCATTGGCTCTGTATAGTTTGGGTTTAGTGGATGGCATTGTCAATAACTGAAAAAGAGAATAAAGGAAAAAAGTATGTTGAGGGAAGTTCAGTTTGTAGCATAGCAAGTCATCATTTAGCTCTTAGTGTCCCAAGCATAGAAGTCTTTCACTTTTCCTTTGGATCAGGATTTAGGGACCAGCTTAGATGAATGATTTTGGGTCAGGGTATTTTCATGAAGCAGCAGTCAAGACATTGACCAGAGTTTAAGCCTTCTGAAGGCTTAACTGAGACTGGAGAATCTGTCTCAAAAATGGTTTACTCACATGGCTGTTGGAAGGAGACTAACCTCTGGACACATGAGTTTCTTCCCAGAAGCCCTTGAGTATTCCTCATGACATGATAATTGGCTTTTCCCAGAGCTAGTGATCCAAGAGAATCAAGAGAGAAGCCACAATGTCTTTTATGATGGAGCCTCATCAGCCACATGTGTCAGTTCTGAAACACTGTCAATCTGTGGTTATGTAGTTTACCACAATTTAACATGGGAGAAGACCTCAAAAGAGCACAAATGCCAGGAAGCATAGGACCATCTTGGAGACTGACATGACAGGGCATACTGAGTTTAATAGTCAGGGAAGTGCAAGCTCAGTGTTAGCAAGCAGTCTGGCATATGAGTCTAGAACACGGGGGGAGAATTCTATCTTTAAAAAAAATAATGTTTAAAGGATGAAAGATAAAGACAAAAACATAACTTTTAGAAATATTGGCATTCAGGTCCAGCAGGTGAAGTGGTATTTAAGGTGCTGGACTTGCACATGGCCAACCATGGTTGGAATTCCAGATCTGGTGGCTTGCTTTCTCACTTTATCTCCCTCTCTCTCTCTCTGGTGAGTGCATATGCCCCCTAGCAAACTTAACATAATAATAATAATACACAATTTAAACAGGAAATTTTTTTATTCAATAGTTAATCAACTGAAAGCATTATATTAAAATGTTTCAGAGGGCAAACCAGCAGATAGCATAATGATTACATAGCTGGACTCTCACATAGCTGACTGTAGTTCAAGTCCTAGACCTGGTGGGTTGAAAATCGTGCCACGTGGGTGTGTGTGCATGTCCAATATCCCAAGAAGAGAATGGAAGAGAAGAGAGTGCAGAATGTCCATGCGCCCTGGGGGTAATTTCTCGCTTTCCCTCTTGTCTCTGTCTCTCTCTTTCTCTGGTGAGTACATGCACCCTTTTGTAAAAACCCCTTCTTTTTTAAAAAAAAAAAAGAAAAAAAAAAGAATGAAAAGCAAAGACTGTATTGTCCAGTGGCTCAAGTAGACTCTTGGAACTAGGCTGTCTGAGTACTAAAGCGATTCCATTACCCAGAGCTGTGCAGTCAAAGGCAAATTAACCTCTGGAGGCTGTATTCACATCTATAAAATAGGGGTAGTTAAAGTATCTACCTTATAGAGTTGTTGTGAGGATTAGGATTAAGTAAAGTAATACATGTTAAATATTTGGGAAAAAACAGAATCCATGGTAAACGTTCAGTAAAAAGTAGTTATTACTATGAGGGTTGTGTTTTATTTGTATTTAAAGTCTTACTTTCAAATATTTGGCTTTGTTATTTTTAATACATAGTATAGTTTAACTTTCAGCATCTTTAAAAACCAGTTTGAAATGTAAAAAGTGATTTTCTTGGAAGATTTGTAACCTGATTTTATAGATCAAGGAGTTTCATTTAAGTGCTGAAAAGAAATGCAGAGACTAATCAATAAGTCAACAACTAAACCCACCACATGATACAAGATAATATAGATAACCAATAAATAAACACTCCTATCTGCTTCCTTACCTGCCTCCTGCTTTTTGCAATGCTTTGTACAGGTAAAAAAAAAAAAATCTAGAACTTAAATCATTATGTCAACTGTCTTCATTTTTTTGTAGTCTGTTCAAATTTCTGTTTTTAAATTGGTTTTCTTCTCTATTATTGTTTTTTTTTAATTTGTTTCTTCCATGAGTGAGAGACACAGACAGACAGAGAGAGAGAGAGAGAGAGAGAGAGAGAGAGAACATCTCCAACGGGGTCTTGATGCCACCATCTACCCCCCAGTCTCAACCAGTCTTTCCAGATGATGAGCCTGCTCATTCCCCACATACTCAAGGATGTCTCTGGATGCAAACTCAAAATCTCCCCAAGTGGGTAAGCTTCACAGAATGTTGTGTTTTACTGCTGTGTTACCTCTGGCCCCTAATTTGTTTTGTTTATGGATATTCTTCTGTTAATTACAAGGCAGTTCAGCATTCTGAAATGAAGCATAAATATGTATATACATTTAATAGTTAAGACAATTTCTTTCTATAGTTGTCTTTCAATTAACCAGAACATTCTGGAAGAGCTAGATAAAGTATAAAAATTGTATGACCTAAAGCTAGTCTTTAGTATCTCATGTCAGTGTTTTCCTATATGGGTATTGCCAGAAGGAATTTTGTTTCTGTTTGTTTATTCGAATGGAAAAGAGAAGCTTCTGAATTGAGATACTTCCATGAAATGCAATAGTTGGCCTAGATGCAGTTTAGAGCACTCTAGAAAGATTAGTATACTCCCAGGAAAAACCACAATTGAACTAGGAGATAAAACAACACAATATTTGCAAAACTATCATCCTATCTTCTGTGTGAGATAGATTACGAAAGTGTACTCCATCCTGGAATGACCTGGACATTATATTTTGTCTTGATGATAATTTTTTTTCTCAATTTCTCAAGCAGAGAAAATATAGAAATTAACAACTATATTCAGGAATTATAAAGTATCTATAGAGGTATTGTAATACTTACATTAATACAAATAAAACATTTCAGAAGTGATTTTGAAATCACTGATCAAACCTACGTTTGGAAAGTGAATTAGAAATTTTGAAAATGATACTAGTATGTGAATGTAGCTTTTATATGTAAAACAGGTGATATAATTGTATATGTATATCAGTTTGTCTGTTTTTTGTGGCTATAAGAGAGTACTGAAGACTGGGTAGTTTAGACTGAACAGAGATTTATTCCTTTTACTTCTGGAGACTGGGAAGTCCTATAATGAGTGGCCCACCTTGCCTTCTGCCTGACTCAACCCATGGTGGGATGTGGAAGGGCAAGAGAAGGTGAGAGTGAGTTAGAGGAAATAGAGCAGAACTCATTCCTTTATTAGAAACCCACTTTCACAAATAACTCATTCTTGTGGTAAGGACATTAATCACCTCTTAACTGTCCCACCTCTTAACATCCTTGCACTGGGGAAAAAAGTTTCGAACCTGTGAACTGTGGGGGAACACATTCAAATCATAGCACTCTGGAGTACTTTAGCAAACAGTAAAATTTAAAAAGGAAAGGGAACCCCAGCATGGGAAAATAGTTTAAAAGATCAAAAAGGTCATTGTTCACTTAATCCAGGTTTATCACATTATATACCTGTATTCCACATAACATGCAGATATTAAAGTGTTTTAGCCAGTTATGCCATATGTATTTAAACTTGACATCAGGACACCCCTGCTGTGGAAGGGCCATGACTCAGCTGATCACAGGCTTATTCCCAGGCTGGGAAGTCTCAGGGTGCACGCTCTGCATGTTGGCTGAGCTCCGTGGATCCACCTCCTTTCCCACAAGAGCTGCACTTTGTTCAGTGCTGTGTTTGTAATGGTTCACATTGATCTCTTGATTCTGTGGTTAATTAAGATGTATTTTTCAGTACAGCCCACAGATTCCAAGGCTCAGAGGAGTAGTCGATAGTTTTCTGCAGCTCTGCCATTAACAGGGCAAAGTGTCTTAAATAGTCTGTTTTCGTTAGCGTGTGCACATTTCTCTGCATTCCAGGAGGTATGATGTGCTGTCATGGTAGTCAAAGATGGAGGTAGAAACAGAAGTGGACTGCGATTCTAATTCCACATCAGAGCATTCCACCCTGAGAAAACTTGGGCAGAATTAGTCTTCCTTTAAAGAAAGGAAGACATCTCTTATTACCAACATCACAGTATTCTTGTAAGTATAATATGCATGCGAGTAAAAGAAAGTACTTTGAAATATATGAAGCATTATACGTGAGCTTGGAAATAAGCAAAAATCAATGAGAAATTTAGAGTATTACTTTAAAGTGCACATAGGAAACAATGCATATGTAGATAGAGGAGAGAAAGGAAGAAATGAAAAGTGAGCAATTAGAATTGAAGGCTTGGGAGGGAGACAATGCCAGGGAGAGTGAAAAACCAGCTTTCAAGGAAAATGAAAGAAGATCACATATAGGGAAACAGAAATAAAGAGGCAGGACAGCAAAAGCATGAGGGGAAGTGGGGGAGTGTTTACCCTTAACAAGACCTATTATACTGCCTACATTCTAGTCATTTCCATGCCAAAGAACCACTAATGCCTGCCCTGGGTAATGCAGGCTGATACAATCATGTTGATACCATCACAAAATAAACACTCCCTGACTTTTCCAAGAGCTTTGCTGGCTGAATTCAAAAGAAACAAGGCTGTTATCTAGGTGACCTGTAGGGGTCTCATGGCTGTCACTCTCTACAGCAAACACTTAGCCAATGATATTCTTAACATAAACCTCCAAGGAATTGAGCAAACAATGTTGGCCATTACGACCTGGTCTGCCACTGTATTTTTAGGTCCCTGGAAAGAGAACCTCTGGGGTGACTAGCAGCTGAGCTACTACATTTATATAAAAGAAATAGGGTATTAGAGTTGGGCCGCTTTGTCAGGGAACTTTTGGTTACTGAAAAATGGCCTACACACAGCATTAGAAGTATTCTGTTTGTTTTCAATATGTGAGTAGGAAGAAAAGAATGACTGCTTTATTTCACTGCCCAACATAAATTTGGGAGACTTTATTTCAGAGAGATAAAGGAAATTCACAGATAACTGGCTGTAGAGCTGAGACCTAGCTGTATAGGACATTGAATTGTCTATGTGGTTCGAATAATGTGTTTCAGTTCCTACTATCAAAGCTAAAGCACTTATTAGTGAAACTGAAAAGAAACTGGACTCTGGTTTATTTATTTATTTAAATATTATTTAACGTTATTTATCACCATCATTTTTAAAATTTGCTACAGGGCATGTGTGCTCACCAGAGAGAGAAAAAGAGAGAGAAAATAAGCCACCAGATCCAGGGCTCGAACCATGGCCAGTCATGTGGGAGCCCAGCACCCAAACCACCATGCCACCTGTCGGCATCCTACACTCTAGTTTTAGATGAAACTTTTGGTAAATTTGTCCATCGTTTCCCATAATTACAAAATCATTTAATGCTGGGACCAGCAGTTGGCGTAATGGCTATGTCGCTGGACTCCCACGTAGTCAACCGCAGTTTGTGTCCCGGACCCGGTGACTTAAAACTCACGCCAGGCGCATATGCGTGTGAGCCCAAGATCCCGAGAGGAGAATGCAGGAGAAGGGATTGTGGCATGGCCACCCCGCCTTGGGGATGATTTCTCGCTTTCTATCTCTTTGTCTGGCTCTGTCTGTCTGGCGAGCGCACATGTCCTATAGCAAAAACCTCTCAAAAAAAAAAAAGATTTAATGCTAACTATTATTTTTGTTTAATGAATATTTATTTGGGAAGTATACGTTTTCTTTTTTTGCCTTTATCATTCAAGTAAATGAATAATGCAGGTGACTTTATGAAGACTGTAATCTCTTCACTATGATTTCACACCCACAGTGGATACTGAGGAAATATATGTTAATGATGACATTATAATTCACTTACGGGTATAACACATCTACTATTGGGATTGCCACATTTGCTGATATAATCTAAATTAACTCTTCAGAATCACATATGGAAAATCCCAAAGGTCTGTCAGAAAAATGAATAGTGTGTGGTTTACCCTTCCAAAAGGACTCATTTATACCTTCTCTAAAATTATTTTTACCAAAGGGTATCAAGTCTTTGTTGCCAAAATCCCAACAGAATACAATTCAGGGTTAATTCTAAATAGAGATACAGAGAAAATAAATTTATAGGGCTGCATATTTCCTTTACAGTACAGTAGGTAGTCAGAATTCCAGACTTTAACATCTATGTTTGAAAGATTTGTGAACAGCCTGAAGGCCTAGTTCAAGGAGTAATTGATGATATTGCTGTGTCTGGGAGGTACAGCACATGGTGGTAGCTAGGTCCATGAAGCCAAGCACTGGCCATCCAGCCAGCCACAGCATTTTAAAATGAATTCATGCTTCTCCGTCTATTTACACAGACTACAAAATTGTTATTTAGCATCTGAAATGTCACTTTATGTTTTATGAGAAGTATCACATTCACGAGTTTAGGAAAGGCCTTAAAAGTAACTTCTGAGAATATTAACAGTGTTTTATTTATTTATTTTTTAAAGCACAATGACTTTGCTATCCTTACTTTAACTATTCTTGCTTCTACTCCCAGAAATTTCTACACAGGACTTGAGACAGGATAATACATGAATATCAAATATTAACTTCTTTAGTAAGTAGACAAAGCTCCCAGACTCATACTTCCTCCTCCTACCCTGTTCCACACGCAGTTGTACACTCCATGTTCAGGATCGATTCCCTCCCAATTTCAAATCCCCAAACTCTGTTTTTCATTTGGTATAAGAGCCCCAGAGGCCTTAGTTAAAGAGTATCTGGCTACTATAAGTGCATACTCCTCTTTCTCCCTGAAACTGTGGTGCCTTCTTGAGAAGGGACTATTGGCTGAAAGGTAAAGAAAGTCAGAGATTCTGCTATACCGTCTACTTTTATTTTTTGAAGATTAGACAGGTTTGTAAGCCTGTAACTTTTGCTCTTAGGGAATTCAGTGATGGGCTTTCTGGAGTATTCTGAATATTGCTTTTGTGGAAATAGAGCCCTGGGTCACTCTTAAAAACACTTTGCAGAGAGAAGTTGTGTATCTCCCAAATCCCACTGGCATCTCTATGCTTAGGCTGAGAAAGAAGCTGCTAATGGAGTTTAAAAGGTTACCTTCATTAACTAAAAATAAATTTAAAGTAAATGGCCTTCCTTCAAACAAGGAACATTCAGAATGGGCATTGTTAAATGACATGGAAGACAGATTAGTCTTCGCAGTATTTTCCTTGTGTGTTTTGCTCATTCCTGTTCATAAGTGTCTGCCACTGCAGAGTCCTCCCTGGAACCTGATTAGACTTCAGGGCCTTCATAACGTTCGAAGGTGAGCTCAGATCAATTTCCTGCATCTTTTCTGCCATGGTAAATCATTTATTGGGATGAATGTTTTACAAAGGCAAGCAAGAGGAAAACTCATGAAAAATAAATATGGTAAAATACACTACGCTGTCCTGCAGTGGTTTTCAAGGCTTCATCGTGTTTAAACTCTCCATGGCATTGAAGCAGTCCGGACATTTCCCTCATTTGGTCTCACGATGGCCAGGTGAACTCAATTAACACACAGTGCCACAGAGGCCAAGAGGGTGTCTTTTATTTCCTCACATATCATTTGACTCACTCAATTCTATTCCTACAGATATCTTGGTCTGATCTTGCAAGCAACAGAGGCAGTTGATTGTCACAAAAGAGAGTGAACCAGACAAGGCGAACAGATTCACGCTTTCTCATCCAACTGTAAACACAGCAAGGAAGCACACAAATAAAAGAAAGAAAGGAAAGTCCCTCACCCGTTAGGTCATTAAGCTTTATTTCTAAGAAGGATTGACAGAATGATATGCATACGATACATAATTGAGTTTAAAAGTTTTTTTTAAAAAATAGCATTGCAACTATTTAAAAAGCTGTGAAAATAAGTTTACTACTAATAAAGCTATTTTGCAAGTGAATATTTGAGCTGTATTCCCTAGGCATAATAAGCATTAAAAACAAAAAAAATCCAGCATTGGGGTCTAATGGTAGACTGTGGTAATGCAATGGTCTGATGCTGGGCCCACTTGAGAAAGTCCGAGGTTTGTATCCTGAGATCTCTCTATGTACATGGTGCCCATAATTCAGCCTGGCTGAAACGAGAGATGCATGTTGGCAAGAACACTATGTGGGGATGTTCTCTTTTCTCTCTCTCTCTCTCTCAGAATATTAAATTAACGCTTAAAAAAAAAAAGTCAGCATCGATAATAGCAGTGACAACTTTAGTCTCCTATTAGCTCTGCCCACTTTCCTCTCGTTTTCATTAGAAACCCTCATCCTTTTGGTGTCAAATGGTAAAAGGAGAGGTTAATGTATGTGTTCCTATTATGCATCAGGCACTTATGATCTGATTTAGTTTAACCCTCAGGACCGCCTGCCAAAATTAGTAGGATTATTCCCATTGATAAGGAAACTGAAGCTAAATAATGTGCTTACATTTTTCTAATTAGTGAATGTGAGCCAGGTTTGAAACCACATTGATTTGGGTGTCTCTGATATTTAGATGATGCCTTGTAGAGGTAGGAAACTGGAGATGCTGGGCCAACTCAGCACTGGAGCTGGACCCCTCATGGCCAGCTGTGGCTCAGATCTCATCCTGGTGCTTGAAACCATGATTATGCTTGTTGTATGTGTCTGGATGCCCCAAATCCTGAGGAGGTGCAGAAATAGAGGAAAAGAGAATTGTGGTGTGGTCATACTCCATTGAGGGGTACATTCTCTCTCCCTCTCTCTCTCTCTCTTTCATGTGAGCATGTGCCCTCTATCAATAAACAATAAAAAATTTTAAAAAAAGAACAGAAAAAAGAAACAACTGGAAATGTGTCTAAAGTAGAGAGGAGCATATCAGTCATGCCCAGGGAAAACCAAGCAGGATCAGACCCAACTGGAGTAACATAATAGAATGGAAAAGAGCACCACCGACCCTTGGATATTATGTCAAAGAATGCAAATAAGAAGAAAAACCTTCCAAATGTCTCTCTGGTTGACACCTTTTTGTAATTGTATTATCTTCACTAATTTTTGATTGAATCTCTCCAGAGCTGTTCTTTGGGAACTGTGTGGGTTTTCTGGTGATGCCTTTTGTCAAGAGGACAAACTGAATATTTCTGATTATTATTTCATTCCTAAAAGCATTTAGTGGACTCGAATTACAACTCTTTTCTATACCTCCAGTCTTCCACTCAAACCAGTCCATCTGATACACTGCCCTGTATCAACCTAAGGGGAACTTTGAATTTATCAAATCATTACTCAGTTCAAGAATATCAATGATTCATACTCATTCTCAAGGAGTTCTGAAATATGTTTGCACTTTCACCGCCCAGTTGTATGTCCACCTTCCTACCCAGCACTTACACCATTCACGGAGATCACGTCCTCATTGTTACATCAGACATGGCTCCTTTGCTTAGGTCCTTCTGTTGTGCTAGAATTTCTTTTCAGCTCTAACCTGTGTATCTGATTCAACTCATTTAAAAAATATTTTAATACTTAAAAAGCAGGGGGAAATAGAAATAATTGTTAAAAATAGTCCTAAAACATGTAACCATTATAAACCTTTTTATTATATAACCCTTCTTGTTGTTGTTCAGTTGTGCACAAATTATGGGCTATAGGATATGAATTTTGGTACCTTTTATTGATTTGATAGTCATTTTCTACATCTGTAATTTTTTTAAAAATGTGAATATTTCAATAATATTTCATCATATTTTATGAAAACAGTACTCTGTTATTTGACAATTCTACCACTTGTTTTTTCTATATTAGTAATCTTATAATAAATATACTTGTGCAGAAATCTTTTTATATATTGGATGTATCCTTACGATAGAATAGTAGGTTTAAAAATATTGTTTCTAAAAATATTAATGTTTTAGGGCTATTAATATAAATATTATTAACAAATTTATTTCCAGAATAAAATTTCAATGTATATTTACATTGAATAAACATGTAATGTTTTCTAAACTCACCTTAAAATGACTTTTTTTTTATTATTTGTCAATTTTATAACTTTATCGCATTATGACATTATTGCTCATTTGATATTTACACTTGCTCTTAGTCAAAAAGCTGAGAAATTATTTTGATACGTAGTAGGGTTAAACATTATAAAGCATATTTATCAGTAATCTATTCACTCATTTACATTTTATGGTCTCTGCCTATTTTCTTGCTCTTTGGGGGAAACAGAAATCCCAAAATTAACTAGGAATGATAGCTGCTCCTTTAACCTAAGAATAAGAAGCAGCAACCAATATAATATGGTTGGGAAATTTCTCTGAAAGAAAGTTAGAAATTATATCATCATTTTCAAATAAAAGGAAATTTCCCCAAGAAATATATGAAAAAATGTAAAAAGGAAGCCAAAATTACCAAATTTGTGTTTTTCTTTAATTTTCTAAAATCATATTTTTGAAATTAGAAAAAAATGTGAAAAACCTAATTAAAAATTAAAAACATGATTTTAATCACTCAGTGATCTGGCTGCTTTTTAAAGACGAAAAAATCTGTGTGGTACATGGGGGAATGGTTGCCCAGTTTTGTATTTGTCAAAGAGCTTAGATCTCTGAGCCAATATCTAGGAAGTGAAGGAGAAATGAACTACATTTTCTCTCTTTTCCCCTTTTTTCTTTTAGGTAGGAAGACTGGTTAAATGCAAAACATGGGTGGGCTTCCATCTACTTTTCTTAATTTTGTTCCAAACCCTGGAAAAAAGAAAGATTGTTCTTCCAATTTTAGTTTTCTGTAAGAATGTAGGGCTATTCAGAAGTACTTGTTCCCATTGAAGCCATTTCCAACAAAACTTAGAACAGGAGTTATTTGTTCTCCATTTTAATGTTGAACACATTCAATTTAATAGTAGCTATTTCTATACTTTTTAACTCTATCCTTTTCCTTTGAAGAAATAAAATTATGGTTTTCCCAAGGGTTTTTAATTTGAAAGTTTCTTCAGTGTTGGTAGGTGAAATGTTTATGGCTGAGAACATGGATTCTAAATATCAACTAACCTAGTTCACGACTATTAGAATTGGATGAAATTATGTTTTAACCTTTCTGAGCCTCAGTTTTCTCAGCTGCAAACTTTCACAACGTTCTGACAACATGAAATCACGCATATGAAGCTCAGAACTTCCGTTTCTTGCATATCTCTCTTTAGTAACCAACCTTCTCCTTGAAATCCTGATTCAATTACTTGTCCAATATTGTGAATGGGAAACTTCCTGTTATGAACTCTTATGCCTACATGCACATCTTTTCAGAACCATAGACCCAAGTCATGAGCTATTAGTTTGTCACCAGAATTTTATGGAATGTATATTAATTTCTTCTACTGCCAATGAAGAAGTATATTGTTTACCTTTAAGTCTAGGGTAGAACGTAAATGTAATTCTGTTTAATAGAAACCACAGAAAATCAGGAAAATTGCTGAAAATAACCATGGTCCAGATGGACAACCAGTTCTCCACAGCATTTCCTTTCTAATAGACTATACTTGTTTCACCATCATGCATAGTTTAACCTTAGACAAAGGGGTCTTGACTCAGTCTCTGACAGGTCTGGCTATGTACTCCCCATACCTGCAGAGCCAGCTTGCAACACTAATGCCCAGGCTTCTAGCACGTCTAGCAGTCTAGCACATTCTACATCTCTTCAGGCAGTTATTAGAGTAATGTCACAAGACCCATCTTGGAAAGGAAAGCTTCACAACTACTTGGTGAAATTTCCTTTTATTTGAAAATGATGATATAATTTCTAACTTTCTTTTTTTTAATTTTTTTTTTTTTTTGGAGAGATTTTCGCTATAGGGTGCGTGTGCTCGCCAGACAGACAGAGAGAGACATAGAGACAGAAAGTGACAAATCACCCTCAAGGGGGGATGGTCACGCCACAATCCCTTCTCCTCCATTCTCCTCTCCGGATCTTGGGCATGCATGCATATGCGCCTGGCATGAGTTTTAAGCCACTGGGTCCAGGACGTGAACTGCAGTCGACTACGTGGGAGTCCAGTGACATAACCATTACACTAACTGCTGGTTCCCATTTCTAACTTTCTTTCAGAGAAATTTCCCAACTATACTATATTGGTTGCTATTCCTTATTCTTAGGTTAAAGGAGCAGCTATCATCCCCAGTTAATTTTGGGATTTCTGTTTCCCCCAAAATTATATTCAATAACTACTAGCATTTCATTCATCCAGTGATTATGGCCTATTATTTTTGATCTGTTGTGCTTTGGGTGGAGTTTTAATATTTTACTCTTTAATTAAAAAAACACATTTGCTCCTAGCATGCTGTGAAACAGATCCTGGCAACATGTAATTTTATTTTACTACACTAACCCAGATCTCATATGTATAGCCAAGGAATGATACTTATGTGAAATCTTTGCTGTATCTGCATACTCTCATCTCTCTTGCCTCTTGTTTTTGGAATCCTAGTTCGATGTACAGATGTATAATTTAAGTAGACTAGTACCTAAAAATAAAATAGTTAATGATCAAACAATAAATCAGTCGTTCCATAGATCATTTTGCTATTAGATGTAAGGCCTACTCACTGCCAATATGTTTTCCTATTTTATGCCAATGTTTTCACAGAACCATAATTAGAAATGCTGATGAAATATTATCTATGAAGTCAATTACCATAAGGTTTGCACACACTTTACAGTTCTCAGAGTAGGTTGGTTCCAAGTAAGTTAATTTACAGCTAATAATTGTGAAGTTTCACAAACATTGAGTTTCTTTGCTTTCTTTTACTTCAAGTACTGAGAATGTTGAGAACATTGACATGGCGTATAGACGTTGCAAATGTGATTGATGGCACAAACTAATTATACTGCCTTGTTCTATTCCTATTAATGAGATGTTTACAGTAAATTTCTAAGAGTTGGAGAGAAAATGAAAAAAAAATCTATTAATGAGGGGTTTTATCAAATGTTTCCCTTATCAATTGTTAGTAAATCATAGCAACTGAAAACACAGGCTTGCTCATCAGATTTTGAATGCATCAATATATGCAGTGGTGCCTGAAGGACACTGAGAATCACCTGTAACCAGAACTTTTGGCCAAACAAATTAGCTGCATTGTTTTGCATAGTGGCATCATAAAAAGATATATATCTTGGCTTTTATTTGTCATATTGTGTGTAAACAATGTGCATTTATCTATATTACCTCAAATAAGAGATTCCTTTAAATTGTTCTGAGCATTGGACATATGCTAATATTATTAACTATTGATAATGAACCTTAGAACGACAAAATACAAACTCACAGAAGATATTGCTTCCTTCACTGATCCATTATCTGAAGAATCTCATATAGGCTCAAGAAGGAGGGAAATTTCGAATTGTGTAAATTGATGAATTTGTAGAGAACCCCATGTTTATATTAAAAGTAATTTCCTAACAAATATATGAAAGAAATAAGACTAACATATTTAAATAACAGATCAACTCATTGACTTATTTTTTATCTTAAGTATTCTTTTTAAATCCTCACAATTAAAAGTGGATAGGTGGGAACCAGCAATTAGAGTAATGGCTGTCGCTGGACTCCCACGTAGTCGACCGCGGTTCGTGTCCCGGACCTGGTGGCTTAAAACTCACGCCGGGCGCGTGTGCGTGCGTGCCCAAGATCCCAAGAGGAGAATGGAGGAGAAGGGATTGCGGCGTGACGATCCCCCCTGGGGGGTGATTTCTCGCTTTCTGTCTCTATGTCTCTCTCTGTCTGTCTGGCGAGCGCACGCGCCCTACAGTGAAAATCTCTCCAAAAAAAAAAAAAAGTGGATAGGTGTTGGCATTCCTATTATAAAGATAAGAAAAACAAGACACAGGTAGATTAACTGATTCGCATAAGTTAATAGTTCTTAATGTTTACTAGACCATAGACTCTTTTAGGAATTTGATTGTAATTATGACCCCTCTCCTCTAGAATATATATGGGAAAATCTAGAAACATTGTGTGCATAGAATTTCAGGTTAATAACCTGTAGACTAGATAACAAGTATACCCTTGCCAGGACTGGAACCCAGGTAACCTGGCTGTCCACATTGTGCTGCCCATGTTCGACCCTGATTATTAACCATAACAGAGAGATGATTTCATTATTCTTGTTTTAATGCCTTGCTAAGATTAAGTACCTTTTAAAGAAAGCTATTTATATTTTCCTTCTATACAATATGTTACAACACTATGTAAAATTTCTGTAAATTAATTCTGCTCATTTCCCCTTTTACACAATTTCTTTTAAGGTTTCTTTTTTCCATGTTATTTCTTAGTCCCTATGGGATATAGAAACAGCATATGCTGATATGGTTTCAGAATGTACAACTTGTGTTTCACACATCAAAGAACAGGAATTTGGTAAGCTATGACTTATTTCCCTGTTCTTCTACCAAAAAGCAATATATTAATTAGCTTTCTAAATATTTTTCTTATGTCAGTGTTAATTTGTAGGATAGAGTCCATACAAGTAATGAGAATCCACTTTGTGTTTTTTCTGTTGTTCTTGAGCTTTGGGAAGAGAAAAAGAGAAGTATGACAAGAATGTGCATAACACTCTTAAAAACCTTCTAAAAAACGTGTCTGTCCTTTGTTACCTAGCTTCATTTTTTCTTGTTTCTGTACACTTTTTATTAGTTGTCTGCATGTACTACTCTCAAACATAGAATGGCATCTTTTTCTATGTCTTTTCTGCCTAAAATTAAATTTCATTAAAAAATTAATCTAAGGCTTTTATTTTTTACGGTTTACCCTTTATCATTTTTACCACTAGATTTTTAAATGGTGAGTCTGTGAATTAGAAAAGCTACAATCCCTTTTATACTGAGTACTTAAACTGAGTACTCATTGTAATTAATTTCTATACAGAAGTGGAGTATTCTACCATTCTTAGCAATTATAGTTGAAAGATGCACAATGCCATCGATTTGAGTGTATATTTGGTTTTTACAGTAATTTGTTCTGGTTTGTTCTACTTCTTTTCCTGAGGAAAACTAAGAATGTGGTGGCTATCTGCTCCTCACATCCTGTACTAAAGACTCTGCTTCCTCCTACCTTGTGCCAAATACTTAGTTCCATATGTCACCTGTTGAATATAGGGTAGGAGAATCTGAATAGAGCTCAATCCCATGGCCCTTGTTTCAGCTTCTCAGAGAGGAAGACATGACCTTCATTATAATGATGCAGTTGACATTTTTCTTGTCACATTTGTGTATCATTGCTGCTTCCTCTTGGCTTCCTGAGGAGTTATCACTCAATAAAAGCCATCCTTAGTTGTGAACAGGACAAGGAGAAGGCGGAAACTTGAGAGGAAATGACCGTTGAGGGCCCAAGATGGGAGCTGCCCATCAACACTGAAAGTGTTGGAAGTGAGAGAAAAGTACTCGAATAGCATGGAAATGGAGCCAATGGCCAGTTGTCTTAACCAGCTTTTTAATTTTAGACAGGTTCTTACCATGCAGTGTTCCTCCTGACTCAGGCCGCCATAACCCCCAGGGTCTTGCTATGTTGCCCAAGCCATACTCAAGTTTAAGATCTTCCTTCCTCAGTCTCCCCAGATCACTGAGAATACAGGGTATGCCGCCATCCTGAGCCTTTATGTTGGACTGGAAATGAAACTGGGCCTCCCATGCACTCTCAGTCTGCATATAACCCCTTGGCTGTGTGTGCCACTGCTTCTGGGTCTTAACAAGAATTTTTCTTTTCTATTCTCTTTTCTTTCTTTCTTTTTTTTTTTTTTTTGGAGAGGTTTTCGCTAGAGGGCGCGTGCGCTTGCCAGACAGACAGAGAGAGACATAGAGACAGAAAGAGAGAAATCACCCCCCAGGGGGGATGGTCACGCCGCAATCCCTTCTCCTCCATTCTCCTCTTGGGATCTTGGGCACGCACGCACACATGCCTGGCCTGAGTTTTAAGTCACTGGGTCCGGGACGCGAACCGCAGTCGACTACATGGGAGTCCAGCGACACAGCCATTACGCTAACTGCTGGTTCCCTCTTTTCTTTTCTTTTCATCTTTTTCTTTTCCTTCTCTCTTTTATTTTCCTTCTTTTCCCTTCCATTCCCTTTCCTTTTGTTCTTCTCTTCTCTTTCTTTTTTATTATCTATATATTTATTTCTTTAGAAAAAAACAGAAAAGTACTCCCAATAATTTCTTCATGTGTCAGTTCTACCCTCAGCCTCAGCTAGCCAGGATTACCGGCACATGTGTGTGCCTAGGGTGCAAACACTGGACTACCCATATGGCCTCAGCATGGAAGAGGGTTGCATTACTTCTGTGTCACCACAGCTTCTTTTTTATTATCTATGTATTTATTTCTTTAGAAAAAAACAGAAAAGTACTCCCAATAATTTCTTCATGTGTCAGTTCTACCCTCAGCCTCAGCTAGCCAGGATTACCGGCACATGTGTGTGCCTAGGGTGCAAACACTGGACTACCCATATGGCCTCAGCATGGAAGAGGGTTGCATTACTTCTGTGTCACCACAGCTGGCCAAGCTTTTTACTCCTAAGTCCAGGCTGAAATTCAAAAGTTTAGTTTTAGGGTTTTTCCATCCCATTCATTTTCTCATTATATTTTATTTTGGCTTTTTCTTTCCTATGTATCTTAATGTCTGGTAATCTCTTCCATTTGCTTTTATCCCAGTTTCTGCTTGTTTTGGAGAATTTCATTCCCCATTAAACTCCCACTTTTTGCATATTGTTACCTAGATTTAAACAGATAGCCATAATTATGAATTCCCTAGGCCATATAGAACTCTTTCTACATTAATAATTCTCATGGCCTTCACAAGAAGGCCCATGAAAACATAGCAAATATTTTAGTGTACCTCTGAATAGTCTATGTCATAAGAGGTATTTCTTTAAATATAAATTTGTTAGTGTATACACAGTAAACAAGGGAGAAGTCACTTATAAGTATTTATTATGAGTAATATATTTTCTTTTTTTAATAATTACTTATTCAATTTTATTTATTCATTCATTTATTTTAATTTAACCAGAGAAAGACAGACACACAGAGAGAACAAAAGTGAGAAAGCAAGCCTCTGGCCATGTGGGAATGTCCAGCACCTTAATCACCGCACAACCTGCTGGCCTGAGTAATAATGTATTTTCAGTAACTGACATAAAGATTGCTAAAAGTCTTTAATAATTTTTTTAATGTAATAAGGTTTGAGGTTGACATCTTTCATAACTGACCAGCTGCTTAGTATTTTCAAAGTCAGCAGGTATATCTGCAGGTTTTTTTGGCCTTTTGATAATGATCGTAACTCGTAGTCCCTAAATGGATACCTCAGCTGCAGGCATGATGTTTATATTAAAAGCAAGAAGTAATAATAAGAAGGAAAAAAGTATTATGCTATCCATCTGTCCTTTTCACTGGAAAAACCAAAAGCCTTCCTGTAAGCATTTAGGAACCTACTATTATTAATACTCACTACCCTTATCATTGGTCAACTCTACACTTCATGGTCCTCAGTACCTGCAGTGAATGATAAAAGATTGTTGTTTAGCTTTCTCAGTCTTTATAATGGTGGTGGCATAGGCAGGAGCCAAAGAAGATGATCAATTTAAACCAATGCACAGAATCAGTCACATATCTGTACTGGAATATCATACAAAATGGTTGAGCATATACATACCAGAAGTAATATTAAATAAACAATAGGCTAATGATGACACAGTGGTAATGGAACTAGACTCACATGGAAAAGTTCCTAGGTTCATATTCCAGGAATTCCCTGAGCACTCTGGGTATTCGTGTATGCACCCGTGTTCTGCGTCATACCTCTGAGACTAGGGATGCATTTCAGCTTCAAGACCTCACTAAGGGTGCCTGTCTCTCTGACCCTAGTGGAAAAAATAAATATAAGCTCAAAAACGAAGTTAAGGGTATCAACAGGTGGCATTGTGGTTAAGGCCCTGTATCCCACATGGCTGCCTTTACAAGCAGTTAAGAGTCCTGGACTTAGCAGCTTGAAAAACATTCTGGGTGCATGTGTGTGCATTCCCAAAGTGTGGAGAAGAGAATGGAGATGGGATTGCATTGTGGCCATCCCCATTGTGCATTAATTTCTTAATTTTCCTCTCTCCTTGTTTCTCTATGCCTCTCTCCAGTGCATGCAAGTGTCCTAAGACAAAAATCTAAAAAACTAAAACAGAATTAAGAAAATGCAAGTAACAACACAAATGAAGAGACTGTAGTAATATTTCACTCATGTTTGATACTGTTCCTGTGTTAAAATTTTAACTAACATCTCTATTTCTCTAAAGAGTAAATTTGAAATTCTTCTGCTAAGCTTCTGACTTTTGCTATAAACGTGAAAGCTCAACAATGGAGAAAGCTAATTATGACTTGGAAGAGAACAACAAGATTTATAACCTGAACTATCATAAATTATTCCTGAGATCTTGGCTTGTCTCTGATTTCCCTGGGCAATCTCTCTAAAAATCTTCTTAGAATGAGTCAAATTGTCTTATTAACCTTACTATTTCTACCAGTAAAGAGCATCTACCATTTTTTGGCTCTCTTCTTAGAGTAAAGAACAGGTTGCTGTTCACATGCTATCTTTCCCATTTTCCTACTTTAGAACAAAAGTTTTGACACGTTTGAGACTTTTTGGAAAAGAAATGAGTCACGTGACTGATGGGAGAGTCTCATGTGAGTCCTTAAACAGTTAGGAAATCTGAATAGGCATGAGCTAAGGGGAGAGAGGTATTGTGTATCTTTGGGAGCAACTGGGAAGCATCTAAAGAGTCTTTTCTGAGACTTACATACTCAGTTGCTTTAGTTTGAGCCTTTCTGATTCTGTAAGGAACAAATTGATGAATTATATGTCTGCAGAGAAGGGTAATCATTTGTTAGCTTAAGTGAGGTGCCTTACCTTGATTGCACTGTTCAGTATTGAATACATTCACTGCACCTCAGATCCAGTCATCGAAATGTGAATCATGGGAAATGTTTGTGAATCTATAAAGTCAAACACACTACTGAAAGTCATGGGTTGTGAACACAAGTCAGTGAGTTTTAGCTTAAATGAACACTTTATTGGACTTGTTAGTAGAGAAATGAACATAACATTTTTGTATGCCCACTACGTGCTAAATAAAATAAACTTGTAGTTAATTTCCATCTTTATTTTTAAAAATAAGACAATCTTGGAAGAGCTAAGCAATTTGTTTAAGTTCACACAAGTAGGAAAATAAAAGTGTTCAATACGTTTCTCTTTGTTCTTTGTTATGTTCCATAATTTAAGTGCATTCAGTTTATTCTTTTAGATATATTTGGATTATATAATTTTATGAGGAATAATAAAGAAACTTTTATATGTCTACAACAGATTTCTGTTGTAGACATATAAAATCATTCAGATCCTTAATTTCTTCCAGAACCTGTTGTGATATTCCATTTTCTCATAGAATAATTGTATATCTAGCACTACTTCCCCTAAAACTATTCCCCAGTCCATGCTGACATGTAAAAAACTATACAAGAGTCCCCTTGACTTCTAAACACACTCTATAAACACACTTACCCTTCACTGATTATGAATTAACTGAAGCTACAGCTTTGCTGTCACAGCTGATAAGAACCTAAAATTAGTGCTCCCAGGTGTGTTTTGGCAGGAACAGAGTGCAGGTACATTCTAGGAGACCTTTCCAATTCCTGGCTACGCCTTTCTTGAGATGAGAAAATTGGCAATCTGTGGATGCTGCAGAAAAACCAGGCAAGTCCTGTGTAGGTTAGAAAGAATGAAAGCAAAGCAACCTCCTATGCCTGTGTTTTCCTTATTTTCAAGGAATCAGTCCCACGTATTGTCAGTCCAGTCTTTCTGAGAAGCTAGGGTCTGCCTCTAGGACCAGCATTAGCTTCATCCTGAGTGGTGTATTGCCTAAGGTTACTGAACCAACTGGGAGATCTTGTTCAGGGAAGAAACTCTCTGGCTTTGGAAGTTTCTCAAACACATGTGAAATGTGAGATCCAATTTTATGCAGTGTGTCCATTATCTTCATAAGCTCAGTACAGGAGTCACAGGGTGACAAGCTTTTCTTTGTTCAGACTTACTCTCATGTCCCAGGGAAATGAGGGCCTTACTCTTGTCTGCTTCATTTGTCTCGGCCTTTACTTAGGGGATTAAGTGGATTTCCTAAGATCTGGAGAACAAGCAGAGAAAATGCTATTAAAAAAGAGATTGGATATGGTGCTTGTCCTCACTGACAATGTTCTTGCTTTGTTGGAGGAATGGGATTATTCTAGAATGCTTCCATGCCTGTTTTTCTCTTTCTTGAAATGCCCAGGGAGACAAGTGAATATGTAT
The DNA here is from genome assembly GCF_000334495.1 of Tupaia belangeri chinensis. Lineage (NCBI taxonomy): Eukaryota > Metazoa > Chordata > Mammalia > Scandentia > Tupaiidae > Tupaia > Tupaia belangeri. The sequence goes on from NW_006159513.1 coordinate 814,737, forward strand.
TTACCCAAATTATATAAATTGTTATTATTTCATCAACACAGTTGTTCCTCTTGACATTTATAGAGTGCCTTTCAGTAGTTGTTATTAGACGCAGTACTCATCATTCCCTAGTAAACAAGAGGAGGTTTGAACACCCTCTTCATAGGTAAGATCTCTGAAGTACAGAGTGATTAAATATGCATAGGTGAGATGATGAGGCACCTGGATAGTGTCATCTATGTGGAGCAATTTAAAGAGATTGAATCATTCTTTTATTGAACATACATTTATTAAGTGTGTGATATATGCCAGACACTGTTCAAGATGTTGTGGATAAAATGATAAGATATTATGATACCCTACCCTTATGGAGCTCAAAGATTAATAGAAGGAATCATGTAGACAATTAAGAATGCTTCTCCAAGTATTATGATAAATGACTATATTAGCAGGGTTATGGCTCCTTGAATAGATGTACTTGAGGTTAATATGCAAATTCCTAACATCTGAGCAAACCACTGTGGTTGTGTGTGTGTGTGTGTGTATGTGTATGCACGTGTGTGTATGGGCATGTATATATTGTGTATGTCTATACTTCTTTTTTCTTGAGAGAAAAGTCCAAGTACCTTTAGTATAAGGTATTATTAGGAATTAGGTTCAGTACTAAGAAAGCCTTAAGGGCAGAAGCCCAGAAATTTATAAGCATTGTTTTGTTCTAGTTGATTCTTTTTCATAAAGAAGCTGGGAGAGCTATGCATGTAAAGACAAAACTACCTATAGTCCCTAATGTCTAAGGCAGAGCTTTTTGGTAAAACCGCTTTGGTACCTGACTTAGGACCAAACCCTAGCCAGGGCTCTTGCCCATCGAGTCTATTCATACCACCAGCCATTCCATGAAAACTGTTGTATGATTTCCTAAATACTGCTAGATCAACCCTAACCATTCCTCCAACCTTAGTGCTGCATAAAAGATCTAAAAGGGAGATGGTGAGAGACAACTTACCCTTCACCTATTGGGTTAGGCAAGGGGTTGGTGCTAAGGAAACATTTAAACAAGCTGGGATTTAAACCATAAATAAGTTTTCACCAGGAAAACAAAGGCAGATAATCTTTTTTTTTTTTTTTTTTGGAGAGATTTTCTCTATAGGGTGCGTGCGCTCCCCAGAGAGACAGAGAGAGACATAGAGACAGAAAGGGAGAAATCACCCCCCTAGGGGGGATGGTCACGCTGCAATATCTTCTCCTCCATTCTCCTCTCGGGATCTTGGGCATGCACGCACACACGCCCAGCGTGAGTTTTAAGCCACTGGGTCTGGGACGCGAACCGCGGTCGACTACGTGGAAATCCAGTGACATAGCCATTACACTAACTGCTGGTTCCCATTAATCTTTTTGAAGAAAAGTGGGTGGTAGATTTTCCTCTGCCATAGAGTACCTCTTTCTCAGGTGGTATCCAACATTTTTACCTATATGCATTTAACACACAGAATGCAATTTTAATCCTAGAACAAGATGAGATTGACAGATGACATTTTTAAAACTCTTAGTCCTTAAATTTCAATCTGTTTATTAGATGAAGAAAAAATGAAATACCAAATCATTTTCTAGGATAGCATAACATAAACAAGAAGGGATTTAGTACAGGGAACTGGCTAGCAGCAGTGCTGGTGAGTCAGTAGGTGACAGTAGAGAGTGGTCTGAAGGTCATGGATGAATCAATCAGTGCTTTCAACTACAAACAAAAGAAAACAACTGTGGCTAATTGGAGCAGACACTGGCCCCAGCTAGAATGGAAGGAAGGTATGCAGTGAACAGCCCAGCTAAGGTCATGCCACATGATGTCTGCTCAGAATACTACCCCTGACACATGACCATTGGGAAATACGCATATCTGCCTCTTCACAGTGTTTGACCACATCCATCACCATAAATTCTTGTTTTTCGAGAGATTTTGTGTTCCTGTCTTTAGATTCAAAGTCCTAAGCAGGAATCTCTGGCTGATGGAGTAACTAGAAAACCAGTGGAAAACAGAGAATTCTCAAATACATTTGACTTCGGTAACAAGAGAAAGGACCTTGTCTTGATCAAAATATGTACATCCAGACATACTCTTGAAAAGGAAAGAGAATTTAGGTATTGGTCAGTCAGAAAAACACTGCAGACATTTACTATAGTTGGAATGCCTTTTGTTCTTTTTGGAATCTCAAATGTCTTTGTCTCCTGTATGTAGAAGAAACTCAGGAGCAGGTGAGGAATCTGAACATTCAGTGTTTGCATTTTAACAGACGCAGTGACTATCACAAAATTTTTGACAGATTTGAAGGATGGAAACAAGTGACAATGATAGCAATTGAAATCACTTTATATCGTCCAAGAATAGGTTAGCCAACAGTGGCACTGATGGGACTGTGACCTTGAAAAATTTCCTCTACCTCAATCATCCCAAGTATATTCATCGATGAACTATAGGGAGGAGTTCCAACTGCCTATTAGATGCTCTCACATAAACATTCATGTATTCATCCATTATTTATTTTGTACCTTTTCCCTGCTAGTCAGTTAGGCATTATATAATAAGAGTAAACGAACCTAACCTAGTCCCTACTTTCTTGCATTGGACTGCATAGATAGATACTAAACTTGGGGGAGAACCAGATATGGAGAATGAGAAACAATAATTCTATTTTGGATATACTGCATTCAAAATGACTCTTAAGCAACCACATAGAAATGTCAGAAGAAAGGAAAGGACCAAAAATATGAGTTGTATATGTATTTTGTGTGGTATTTAAAACCATAACACAGAATGAGATAATCCAAATTGTGAACACAAATTGAGAAGAGGAGGGCTTAATCCTGGAATACTCTAATATTTAAGATCTTTTCTAGGAGAAATGAAATAAATTGAAATGAGATTTCTGTGGTATAGGAGGAAGTGTGGATGGTTTGGAAGACAGTCACAAATTTAACAAATGGACCATTGTCTTTGGCAAATGCTCTTTCAGTCAAGCAATCATGATGACAACCCAATTGATGGGAACTGGGGAGGTAGGATGAGAATATGAAAATACAAAATATATTCAACTCTTTCAAGAAATATTGTTAACCTTTGGTGCTAGATGCAGTTGTCTCTATTAGAGAATTTTTCTCATTTTATCTGGTGTCATGTTATAAGGTCAAGATTCAGTCGAAGTGGGAACCAGCAGTTAGCGTAATGGCTATGTCGCTGGACTCCCATGTAGTCGATGGTGGTTCGCGTCCTGGACCCAGTGGCTTAAAACTCACGCCAGGCGCGTGTGCGTGCGTGCCCAAGATCCCAAGAGGAGAATGGAGGAGAAGGGATTGCGGCGTGACCATCCCCCCTGGGGGGTGATTTCTCGCTTTCTGTCTCTATGTCTCTCTCTGTCTGTCTGGTGAGTGCATGCGCCCTATAGCAAAAATCTTTCCAAAAAAAAAAAAAAAAGATTCAGTCGAAGTCACATGTCTCTGCTCTGAATCAAAGACGGGAGCTAGTGAAGTTTCTTAATGGGAGAAGGAATCCTAGTTCCCAGTAAGTTTCCCAATAAGATTCACACAAGGGGAGTTATCCAAATTCAAATGTTGTGTATCCTCCCCAAATCCACAGAGTCCTTCTGTTCTCTCTTTTCTTCACTGTATCTCTTGCATTCATTTTGACCTCCCACTCCAAGTGTAGCTACCACCATTTTGACCAATATTCTTTCTCTTTGCTCTACTCCTTTTTTTTCTCCTCCAGCTCCTAGCTGCTGTGAATCACTACAGTTAGATGAGTTCATGAGTTAGATGAGTTCGTGAGTGTGTGTGTGCGTATGTATTTATAACCATGTCATCTCCTGCTAAAAAATCTGTACTTCTTCTCATAGTCCTTAGAATAAAAGCCAAACTTCATAATTCAGAATCCAAGGGACTTAATAATTGAGTCATAGCCATTTCTTTCAATGCTTATATTCTGACATATTTTTAAGCATCTCTTGGTCTAAGAAGAGTGAGTTACTGTTTGATGTTCATTTTTGTGATTCATTATGTCATTCATTGTCCTTCATCAAATGGCCTCCATATTACTACCTGCCCTTCTAGTAAACATTCCAGAATTCTATTTTAGGAGAAAATAATCTATCATTTTTCATAATGTATGTAGGATGTCATCTAGCAATTTGTTATGTGTGAATATATATATATGATATGCATATACATGCAGAGAAGAAAGAGAGACGTATTTCTTTCTAAGTTGCATGCTAGTTTTGTACTACCCAGAAAACAGATAAGGTCTTAGCTTGACTTTTCTGTGTCCTATAGCCCTACAGAATATAAAGCCCTTCGGAAACCACCAGGATTTCTCTAAAACTCTAGAGGCTTACATTTCTTGGTTACTTCTGTGTCTAGAGTACTATTGGCTATCTTTTTCCTAACAACATCTATTTATTTATTTGGAGAGGTTTTTGCTATAGAGTGCGTGCACTCACCAGAGAGACAGAGATAGAGAAACAGAAAGCAAGAAATCACCCCCAGCGGGTATGGCCATGCCTCAATCCCTTCTCCTCCATCCTTCTCTCAGGGTCATGGGCATGCACACACATGTGCTTGGTGTGAGTTTAAGCCACCAGGGCCGAGCCTCAAACCACGGTCGACTACATGGTTGTCCAGTGACATAGACATCATGCTAACTGCTGGTCCCCCTAACAACATTTGATTCAAATGTGAAACTTGGCTTCTCATTCCCCCCGATCCCTCCCCCCACACACACACATCACTCAATCAAAACACAACATGAACTGATCAAACAACAACAAAAATCCACTGAAGATGTGGTAAGTTTCTGATTTCTCCAATAAGAAAATGCCTTCTTTCTTTGTTTTAAGAAAGGTTTTTTGCTATAGAGTGTGTATGCATGCCAGAGAGACAGAGAGATGGAAAGTGAGAAATTACCTCCTGGGAGCCATGTTCACTTTGCAAACCCTTCTCCTCTGTTCTCCTCTTGTGTGTGTACACACAAACACACACCTGACTTGAGTTTTAAGCTGTTATGTCCAGGACTCAAACCATGGATCACTATGTAGGATTTCAGCAACATAACCATTATGCCATCTGCTGGTACCTACAAATTCAATTTAAGATTGCAAATTAGAGAACTGATCCACAGCTCATGGTTAGCACTGTGCATGGGGAGCTAGATCCCACATGACTGACTACAGTTGGAATCCCAGCCCTATGGTTTCAAAAACTTGCCAAGCATGTGAGTGTGTGTAGAAGTCCAAAATCCAGATGAATGAAGACATGGAGGAAAAAGGATTGTGGTATGACCATGCCTCTCTGGGACTCCCTTTTTCACTCTCTGGTAAGTTCATGTGCCCTTGCAATTAAGAAAATGATTGCAAGTTAGATGTCCCTATGATCAAATACTATTATTTTGACTGTCCCACAACTATGTATTCCTAACAGTTTCCTCCTCTGTGTAGTAACCACCTTTCTATTGCCTTCAGAGTGAGCCACTTCATTCTTTTACTCTTTAGCATACTAAAGAGTATGTTTCCCAAGGCTTCTATAAAATATGTGATTTGGGGCTTATCTTCTATACCCAGTAGTATATAAAGACTTGTTTTCAAAAATAGTTTTCTTCTTAAAAGGAACTATTAAGTGTCAGCTATTAAGATTTTCTTTTATACCTCATTATATTTTTATAACATTTTTGTTTTCCTCACTAGAAAGCAAATGTCTCAGCATATAGATGTGTGTTATGGTATCAAAGCAAAGTGATTGATGCATTCTAGGCACTGAATAGGTAAGTGTTGGAACCAGAAGATGGTGTATTTGTTTCATTACTGGACTCCCACATAGTTGATATAGACTATGGTTCAACTCCTGGACCTCGACTCATGATGGGCATGTGTGCGTACGTGCCCAGGATCCCGAAAGGAGAGTCAATGAGAAGGAGTTGTGGCATTGCCAACCTCCCTGGGGGTCATCTCTCACTTTCTATCTCTCTGTCTCTCCGGTAAGCCCATGTGCCCTATGGCAAAAATCTCTCAAAAGAAAAGAAAAATAGATAAATGTTGAGTGAGTGGTTGATACTGAGTGCTTTTTGATATTTTAATTTCTATTTTTCTATTTCTCTGAATTCTTAATTTTAAACTCATCAAAAATGCTTATAAATTTCTCTACTTTTTTTTTTTGGAAGAGGTTTTTGCTATAGGGCATATACTCTCGCCATACAGACAGACAGAGACAGAGAGACAGAAAGCGAGAAATCACCCCCCAGGGGGGATGGCCACGCTGCAATCCCTTCTCCTCCATTCTCCTCTCGGGATCATGGGCATGCATGTACATGTGCCTGGTGTGAGTTTAAGCCACTGGGTCTGGGACTCAAACAGTGGTCAGCTACATGGGAGTCCAGTGACATAGCCATTACGCTAACTTCTGGTCCCTCTATTAATTATTAACAAGTACTGACATAATGTAACTGACATAATGCAATTTGAAAGGAATAAATAGAGACTCTTGATCTTAGTGGCTAGTCTGTCATTTAGGTTGAGGACAGAGGACAGAATCAGGGACTTTTCTGTTTGTCACCTAGTGGTTGTTGATCTTCACAGTGGTTTCTATTGGCTATTAAAACCACATTTAAGTGACAGACAATCAGAAATCCTTAGGTTTCAGTGTAAATGGATATATAGCCTGCTGATATCCCTTAAGGTTTATGAAGAAGCTGATTCTACCACCTCTGTTTGCTTCCCCCAGGCATATCAGATATCAGCCATGAGAGAGTATTTCCTTAAAATAGACACAGTCTTGTGTTCCATATAAGGCTCCATCACATCTAGGTGTAGATTCCTGTTAAAGTGAATTGATCAGAACTGAGAGGTTTCTCTGAATCTCTTCGTATAGATTCTCATCTTTGTTTCCATTTAGAAATGGCTAAATTTTTTATGTTCTCCACAGACCAAAATATTTATCCAGTGTTATAAGGCAAAGACTCTTTTCTACCTTCGATATTAAAAAATAGAAACAAAAACAAATGAGAACAAACAAAATCTATAAAGATGAAATAGTGAAATATCCCTTTTTAGATGAATCAACAAAACCAGTACTCTAAAGACCAAGATATTTAATCAAATAAATAAATCAAATGCTAAGTTAAATTAAAGGCCATCAAAGAGAAGTAGTTTTTCAGATCTTTAACAAGAATGAAAAATTGAACCATATGTCAAAAATGGGAATGTTTTATCTTTGTACAGCATAGCAATCATATGAGGAATAGCCCAGGGAGAGTGCTAATAGGCCTTGCAACAGAGGCACTATTTAGGCAGAGCAATGTCTTTGATGAAAGTGCAGATACTCAAAGGTGAATACGTGTGCATTGCTTTGAAACATTTTAATAAACTCTCTGAAAATAAAAGACTAACTGGTTTATAAAGTAGAATTTAGTTTGGCTAGAAAAATAGCCATATATTAGCAATGTTTTTATTCTGCAAACCCACAAATTAATGTACTTAGTACCATTATAATGCATGAAGCATAGAAAACTCATGGAATTCATTGTCAACCAGGTAGATTACATCCCAGGTATACTATTTACTACCTGAAGAACACAGACAAGTCATTATCCTAGTCAGAAATTTAGCTTCCTAATTAATAAAATAAGGAGAGCAGTACATTCTTCAAAGCTTCATTGGACAGATAGTATGACTTAATATACAGGTTTTCTACAACAAGGATGAGTTAACTTTTTTAGTAAAGGGCTACATAGTAAATGTTTAAGGTTTTTCAGGTCAGATAGTTTCTGTTTTAACTACCCAGCCTTGCCATTAGTGCAAAAGCAGTCACAGACACTATGAAAATAAGCCATCATGTCTGTGTTCCAATAAAGCTTTATTCATAAAACAAGTGTTGGTCCAGGTTTGTCCTGTGGGCCATGGTTAGCCAACTCATGAACTCAAACAATGGTGGGCATACTGGCAATGCTCATAAACAAATTAAATATTAAAAAATCACCCAGCACAGGTAATCTTGCAAAAATGCAGTGAGTCAATCAATCAGTCAAGAAATACAACAGTGAACATGGTCTAGTGAGTGTAATTGCCATCCTTAAACTTACCAATTAGTATTTTATTACTTCACATGTCATTTTTTGCTCTTTTTCATTTGACAATTTCTATTGATGTTCCAGATACAAGAAGGTAATGGTACTTACCCAGTCAGAAGTTGTCTTAAATACTTTTGTTAAACTTTTCTTAAAACAGTTAGCTTAAGAATGTATTGAGGTAAGCTCAGTGCTTAAAATGGGAAGAAATCCCATATAGCATCATTCCTAAACAATGTTCTATGGAAAACTATGTACTAGGAGATATTAGTAGGGTTCTATAGCGAAATATTTTTGAAATATGCTGTGTCAAGTGAAATTCAACACAATTTTTTATTATAGAAATTCTCATGGCTTTTGATGTTCAGGATGGATGGAGGAATACATTCTGCACAGTTTCTCAAATATTATTTAAACAGGAAACTTTTTCCCTCACATGCTTATTATCATCTCACAGGATATAGTCTATAAAAATTCTATTTGGGAAGCATTACTCTGTAACATAAGTCAAATTTTGACTCATTTGAAATAAATGGTATGAATGGATTCCTCAGACTTGGAACTTGGCAAAGCAAAAGGGAAAATGTGCTAACAATTTACTGTTAAATGTTCTTAATTTTTTCACTCGATAATTAATTTTTTCATTTGTTCAATAACCATGTATAGTTTCTTCTACTCAAGGTAGAATCTTATTTCAGTTTTACTAAAAAGGCAGGGGTAGCTTTATGAATAGACAATTTTGAGCTTCTAAAATAAATGGCTAAAATCTCAAGCTCTTTGTTTCACATCTATAAAAATCTTTCTGAATTTCATGGGAAGATAAACTTTTATTTCCACAAGGAACTTCAGAGTTATATGAAGGTAAAATAAGAGCTACATTGAGTGAACTGGAGTAATATTTGGCAATAACCTGTGGGAGAACTCATCTGAATTAGAAAAAACCTCTCATAACAATCTCTAGTAGTTTAGGTCCATAGAATCTTGAAATAAGTTTGAGGCAGGGTAGTTAAAATGAATACTCCTATGGGGCCAGCAGGAGACATGGTAGTTAAGGCACTAGACTCCCACATGGCTAAATACAGTTTGAATCCTAGACCCAGTGGCTTAAAACTCATGCTGGGCATGTGTGTATATGTGCCCAGAATGCCAAGAGAAGAATGGAGGAGAAGGGATTGTGGTGTGGTCATCCTCCCTGGGGGGTGATTTGTCACTTTCTGTCTCTGTCTCTTCAACAAACACACATACCCTATAGCAAAAATCTCTCTCTCAAAAAACATTTCTTACAGTAAAATCATTTGCAAATTAATTTGATAATGGATTTTACTTAAGAAGAAACAAAGAGGATAAATCATTCTCAGGCAACCCTCTGTTTAGTTAAGAGCACTGTGCTTTTTTGCTTGGTATCAGAGAAACACAGGAAAACACAAAGGACTATTTCAACTAAATGATTGCTATAAATTTAGTACTAATGATCAACAATGTCTTTATCATAGGGTTTTTCCTATGATATTGGTGCCAAAGAGAACCCAAATCCATTTATGAGTATTGAGAAGTAGAGAGATAACTACTTTCTTTCTACTTCCTCCACTTCCTCAACACACACACACACACACACACACACACACACACACACACACACACAAACCATGGTAACTTTTTAGAACTTAGTTTTAGTGTAAGAATTTTCTTGACTATAATTTGTTCTTTCTTGTACAAGAATATCTGAAAATAATACTTTCTTTGGGGAGCTAGTGGGAATGATGTCGGATCTATAAGTCTTCTGACAAACCACATATATCTAGTGATTTATTGTATTATTATATATTGCATATTTTTAGTAATCTGTGTTTCTACAGTGTTTGACATGAAGTAAATTTCAGACATTCAATTAATGTCTATTTTTTTTAATGTAAACTGGAATTAGTGACCCAACCCACACTTAACCTTGTCAAGCCATTCTTTGATTAATAGGAGTTATAGAAAAGCGGTACAGGAAAAAAATAAAGTTCCTGTCCAAAAATACTTATGGATGAGCTGGGTTAATTAAGTTGTTACCAGCTATGCTTGGAATGTACATAATTGCCTTAAGTTGAATATCATAATTTCTCAGTGACTTGGGGCAGTGTATATATCTCTAAACTTCAAACCACAGAAAGAGGGACCAGCAGGTGGTGTGGTGGTTAAGGCACAGGATTTCCACATAGCCAACTGTAGTTCAAGTCCCAGACCTGGCAGCTTACTTTCTCTTTCTCTATTTTTCTCTCTCATAGGAGTGCATGTTCTCTATAGCAAATAAAAAATAATAATAAAGAATAAACAATAGAGAACTGTAAATTTCTCAAGAATATAATTGAATAAGACTGGGTGAAGAACGAAACTTGACATTCACATTTAAATGGTCAATTCTATGACCTGGCCTCCATGGGACTTGAGAGGACTTTTCTATCCAACTCAGTGGATATCTTAAAATGATTTCAGGGGGACTGACAGGTGGTGTGTTGTTGAGGTGCTAGACTCCCACATGACTGACTGCAGTTCAAATCCCAGACTAGGTGGCTTGCTTTATCATTTTCCCTTTCTCTTTCTCTATCTCTCACTGGTCAAATTTTTAAAAAAGTAATAGTAACAATGAATGTAAATAAATACATTATTATTTTTAAAAAATTATTTCAATGCATGCAAGAGAAGAATTATGGCTTATAGGAAAGCTAGTGAAATACAGACACAAGCTACTTTTTTTTTTTTTTCCTAATTGGGTATATACATAGTATCGTTCCAGAATTTATCACCATTGATATTAGTATTCGATATTAAATTCAAATGGTTCAAGTCAGAACATGTCTTTATCATTTAAAAAAAATGATCACAGAGTTGTAGTCACATTCTGACTTGAGGCGATATAGAGAAATAGAGAGGGCAAAATATAGAGAATTATCTCCAGAAGAACTTGAAATGAATTGATGGAATTAATGACAGAAAGACAAAATGACTTGTGAAAAAGGAAAGTAACTTAATAAGCCCAGAAGAGCTAGTATAATTAAATAGCTGCTGTGGTATCATTTAATTATTTTCCCAAACAGCACTATTATTATATAAGACCAAGAAATAACTTTTCTGTATTTATTTGGCAACGTAGCAAAAAAACGAATTGAAACTTCCACTATCCATTGCAAAAAAAATGGAATTACAGTGGATTAGAAGTAATTTGAAATTACACCGAATAGAACAAAGCACACTCCAAATTAATGTATAGTGGTACTAGGAAATGAATGAATTCTTTACTCTTAAGTCTTCTGTTTTAAGGAGAACTTTCGAAATAAAAGCCTGATAATTGTCCTTAAGACCATGAAATGAATCAAAGCAGCCATAAATGACATTCATGATTATAAGAAAAAAATTTTCTTCCCTTTGAATCACTCTCCTTTTATGCAGTGCTGGCAGAGTCCTGTTGTAGAACACAGAGCCTGATTTCTGGCCATAATGTTGACAGCACTATTCTCCTTTGTCTGATTTCTTCTTTTACAGTGGACTCTCCTCTTTTTACTCTCATTTCTGAGGCAGCTCCTTGCATGCTTGCTTCCCGCTGTTTGTAAGTGTGTGTGTGCTACAGGTTGTAAACAAAGACATGCTATTAGCCAATTTATTAATTAGGGTTCTTTCTGAAGTTCTCTTGTGAAGGATAATAATTTGTTAGTTTAACTAAGACCTTCTTCCTTCCTGAGAAATGTCATTCTGAGAAAATATTGATGAGGATGGACCCCCTGCAAGGTACAACTTACATATGCTTAAGAATATTCATGTATACTTTCTCTCTCTCCCTCTCTTTTGATATTCAGTGGTGAATGTAATAAACTAAAACATTTCATTTTAGGAAAGCAGAGGTATTTTTGTTGAGAATGGAAATATAATTCACAATGCTAATAATTATTTCTGAATGAAGGGATATTAGCCCAAACTGGAATGGACTCCTGTATGGACACTTACACCTACACTCTTCAGCTGTTGCTAAACTAAGTCTTTGTCCATGTGGTTCCCTATATAGGAAATGCTATCCTTTCTATTTATTCAAATTCAAATAATAATTCAAATCAATTATAGGTTCTATTATTTCATGTTCTGGCTAAAAGTTCTAACAAATGTATGTTTCTTGCCTTGCTTTCTTGACCACCTTTTTTTTTTTTTTTTGAGAGGTTTTTGCTATAGGGCGCGCATGCGTGCGAGTGCGCTCAGACAGACAGAGACAGACAGAGAGACAGAAAGTGAGAAATCACCCCCCAAGGGGGATGGCCACGCCGCAATCCCTTCTCCTTCATTCTCCTCTCGGGATCTTGGGCAGGCACGCACATGCTCCGGCGTGAGTTTAAGCCACCAGGTCCGGGACTCGAACCGCGGTTGACTACATGGGAGTCCAGCGACATAGCCATTATGCTAACTGCTGGTCCCTTGACCACCTTTATACATGACTATAAAACAGAAAATTTAAAAACATGTATTTAAGTTTATTATTATTATTATTAGTTTAATTTGATGTGAGAGAGAGGAAAATGAAAATGAGAAAGCAAGCTGCCAGGTCCAGGACTCAAAATGTGGTCAGCCATGTGGAAATCCAGCACCTTGACCACCATGCCACCTGCCAGCCCCCAAGCTGTTACTTTTGAAGGGATGACTAAGTATTGTTTAGTATTTGGTAACCTACAGTGAGACTGTTGGGTGACCTTTCAGGGCTGCCTCAGACATTCAGTCTTCACCACTATTTCCTTCTGCATCTGCTGTATTCTTGACTTCTAAGTTCTAACTGCACTTACTTTAATCCTCTCACCTCAACTTCTATTTTTGTTTCTGCTTTTAATTTGGCCCTTGATTAATATGCTGGGTATTTTTTATTTTTTAAACTTTTGTTTCATTTTGTTTTGTTTTAATTTAGTATAGAACATATACATTCACCAGAGAGACAGAGAGAAGGAAAGAGAGAATGCATCTCTCAGAAGGATGGCCATGCCACAGTCTCTCCTTCTCCATACTCCTTGCAGGATTTTGGACATGCATGCAAATGTGCCCAGCATGTTTTTCAAGATACGGAGTCCAGGATTTTAACTTTGCAGTTGGTCATATGGGATCTAGCTGCCTTAACCACCATGCTCCCCATGGGAGAGTAGAGGGGTTTTTTTTTTGTTGTTTGTTTGTTTGTTTTTGCTTTTTGGTAGAGGCTTTTATTTTAGGGAGAGAAAGAAACAATAAAAGGGAAAATGAGAAATCACCCCCCCTCAAGGGGGGGGGGTTGGCCACATCTCAATCCCTTCTCCACCTCAAGGGGGGGGGATGGCCACATCTCAATCCCTTCTCCATTATCCTACCAGGATCTTGGGTGCACACAGACACATACCCAGTGTGAGTTTCAAGTCACCAGGTCCAGGACTTGAACTATAGTTGTCCCAGTGGTTGTCCAGCTACATAACTGCCATGCTATCTGCTGGCCCCCAAGCTTTTATTTATTTATTTTTAATCTAGGTCTATAATCTGAACAAGTTGAGCTGTTTTACAAATCCTGGGAGAGTTGGGCCAGATCTTTCCTTCTGGCCTATACTATGTGGAAACTGTGATGAGGTGAAAGACAACTGAATTTTAGAAGATACGGTTTGGAGAGTAAGTTTTAATTCCTACTCTATGAGCAACATTAGACAAGGTATAAACTATCTGAGCCTGTCATTCTTTAAGCCTGTAGCCCATTTAAATATCCTATATGTGGAGTCCTTTTATAAATGCCATTTATTACAAATAATCTGGTCATTTGTTTGTATACTAGTGTAGATTCATTTTATGTGTGTAAATCTACTCTCAGAGATACTAGATCTCAAGTGCAGTGAACACAGGGGAAGAAAGAAGCTGAGAGCATATGGAACAGGATGTAGAACCTAAATGGGTATATGTGTTTCCCAAGAAGAAGGGCAGAGTGTACGTTGGGCACTACAAAATATAGAGTACACAAAAGGGGATAATGTACCCAAGCCAGGTTTAGCCAGGGTGCATGCCCTTGAGTATCTATCTATCTATCTATCTATCTATTTATTATCTATCTAGTTAAGGGGGCAGAAAGCAGCACTGCATACATTTGTAATAACACAGAGTCATATTGGAGACATTTTGACAATGGTGGTTTTTGAAAGAGTTATTATCTCACAGAGGACCCTATTTATGAGGCAAAGATAGAAGAATAGGGTGGATCTAAGGACAATAAAGAGTTTGGGGAAGCCATATAATTTATCTAGACTATAGTTATATATTTAGTTCCCCAGAAAGCCAAAGGAGAAGTCCAGTTGCATGGATTAGGCCCACATGAGAGACATGTGCTAATAGTTTGACCAAATAAGATCAGTGCCTCATGTATGTATTGAGGACTGACCTTCTAGATCTAGATTAAATATAAACTCCCAGAAAACTTCTAAGAGTCATCTAAGAGAGCTTTTTCCTGGTCTCTTATACCATGCTAAGATATCTCAAATGGAATTGAACATCATAGTACTTCTACTTTTCATAAGTCAACCTTCCCTTTAGATTATAGATTCCTAAAAGCTCTATATCTTTTGTACTTAAAATAATGCTTAGCATACATACCTAAGAATGTTTATGGAATAAATAAATGAATGGATGAACTAACAAAGGTCTCAGCCAGGCTATAAGGTACACCTCTAAAGACTACTAACTATCCTGAGAATGAACTATTCTGAAATCCTCAGTCACAGAATTAACCATGGTTCAAGATACGGATGATTGATGCCTGTGACAGATGTTGAAATAAAGATGAAGGAGAAGTCAAGATGTCTTCTTCATCTTCCTCAGCTTCTTTCTTAGACATTTAGACTGAACTCTCCTTCCCATCTAAGAGCACAGTGCCACCCACTGGGATACCTCTGATTCCATTTAGTGTACCAGGAAAGCAATTTCAATCATACACCTGACCAGTGGAAGAGTCATCTTACCATAATGAGGTTGACTCATGATGTCTTATGATTGTGACTATTCCATTGGAGGGCTCAATAAAACTGACCAGGAATAAAACAAAATGGCTTTTAAATCCTTTTTCATAGCATCAGATTTTGACATTCAAAACCTTAATGAGGAAGAAAGACTAAAAACTACTACTTCTCATAGATTTAGTCTGCTCTGGAATCACTTCATTTTGCAATGATCCTGTCAGTTTTCTAAATAATTAGACAGCATTTTGCTGAGGGAAGTGTTTGTGGCTGGATTAGTTTGGAGGCAATTTGGATTAATCAT
>NW_006159513.1:830117-859411 GCF_000334495.1 Tupaia belangeri chinensis
GAACATAGAGAATTATTCTCTCCCAAACTTAACTTGTAACAAATAATTTTTTTTCAGACTGTTTCTTTTTTTCTCCTTTAAATCCAGAGTTAGGGACTTTACTCAAGTAGGACTATTTTACTTAATCTTCACACCCTCCTATTTCATAGTGCTGAATTACTAAGTAAGCCAAGAGAAGATTATACTAAAAATGGGACTCTCAAAATTGTGAACTTATTCAGCAGAGATTTTACAGGAACCTCTGGGAATTTTATCCAAAACTTAACTTAAATAATTTTCAATAATACTCTCTGGTTTTGGAAAACTGCCTCTCAAAGTCTCTTTCTTCTGTTCTTTTTTTAATGTGTATAAAGATGCTTAAATGGTGTAACAGAAATTAAAATGTAGGTAAAAAAGGGAATCTTGAGAATCTAAACCCTGGCATAAAATTCTACAGGTATAGAATTCTAAAAAATTCATTCATTCAGCAAAAATGTCTTGAGTTCCTATACTGTACTAGACTGGCCTGACTTTTCAGGCATGCTTGACAAGAATGTGAAGTAAGGCCAGTCAGTCCAGCTTTGTGACTTTTCTCAAGCAGAGCTCAGAAGCCTGTATGTTGAGAAAGGCAGATGCAGCAATACACGAGACTAACAAGATTAGATGCCCGAAACAATTGGAAAGCAACGAATTTAGAGTGCAGAGTGTGCATGATGGCAGTGGTCATTCTTCACCCTAGAATGCCAGTCCTTGAGACATCTGTATGGTGCTTCATCCCATGGTTCATGTCTCCTTCTGGAGAGAATTTTATAGATGTTCCAGTGTAAAACAGCATGACTCTCCATATTCCATCTTTTATGCAACTTTTTAAAATTACTACTTAACAATATATTTATAGTTGTATTTTTGTTTCTCTTTCACCACTATCATATAAGCAAATTTCTTAAGAGCAGGGTCTTGATCAGTGTTATTCGTGTCTGTATTTCTTGCACTTAGATCAATGATCACAGGGTAATAAACCCCAATAAATATTTTTGAGTGACAATGCTTTTTGTAAGGTGAGAAGTAAATAATCACAGGATGGTTGTCTGTAAGATTGGGGAAGAGTTTGAATTCTGCCTAGAGGTAACATTGAGAAGAGGATAGCAAAGAGAAGGGTGGAAGACAGGAGGGAAGGCAGGCTTACTTTCGGAGTCAAAGAGGTGAGTATCAGAGATCTAGATCTGTGAGAAGCACTAAGGGAGAGCAAATGAAGCTGAAGTTTCTGAAAATAGCAGGTCATTAGAATTTGTGAAATCCAGGAGGTGTTAGTCCAAGACTCCATGAGAGAAACCAAGAAGTATCTTTTAAGTGATTGAAGATTACTATGGGGGAAAAGTAGCAAGGAAAACTGGGCTCCAGATATTGAGGTAAGCAAGAACTACTCAAAGAGGGTTGTCAAAGAGGGGTCCACCATTTGCTGAGAGCCTTCCTATGCTGCAGGTATGATTGTTCAGGTTTTCAGAGGAGAAATCTGATTCTCATAAGGTCTAATATCTGGTCACTAACAATCAGGATAGCCAAGTTAAATCATGATTCTGCATGGGCCCAAGTCCCACACTTACTCTACACACGAGATTGAGTCCCTTCTCATTTTTGCTCTCCAAGTACCAAACCCTCTATTCTCATTCTCTTTTTTCTCTCTCTTAAATCATTCCCATCTTTGTGAACATGAAATCATTTAAAAGTTCAAAAAAGTCATTCTAGAAAATTTTTCTACCTTTTCCCTTACTTAGGAAAGATTTTAGAAAGCTAAAAAACTATAAGGTAAACTACTTCCCAGAATCAGCAGGGTATTTAGCTAGTATTTTCTGTGAATAAAAGAGAAAAAAGTATCTGAGTACAAATCACAATAATAAAAGAAAAGTGGTGTCAACATTTGTTTGGAAAAATAAATGCATTATAACTTAAATTTCTAGAATTTAGCCAGGGAAAATTACATCTCCATTAACTTAAAATACCCTGGGTCCTAAAGATTTAGCTACTGCCTGCAAAATGCCCCATGTGACATATTTAGGAGTTATGGGGATAATAGTTGTTAAGAAAATCTCTAGGAGGTTCCAAAAGGATTGAAATGATTTAGGCATAAAATGGAATTTTAGCTGAGTTTGTAGCAACAGTGTAACATGTATTTTTAATTTTTTTTTAACTGCCTAGAGGAAAAACTGAGAAGATTTCAAAAAACATGGAGCCCACTTGTTTAAAAGGCAAAATGGAATGGTGTAGTCCATTATATTGATGATCATAGGTTTGAAATAATGCTGACATATATCAATCGACAGCTGGGCATTTACCAAAGTTACTATAATGTGGTTTTGGCATAGGGATGCTTACAGATACCTAACTATTCATGAGGTCTACAGTTAAGATCATGTCTGAAGGAGATGTAGTCATGGCTTTTTAAAGCACCTTTGTAATTCCCATTGTTTTTATTTATATGACTTTGGTAAAATAAACTGTGTTTTCATTGTTCATTTCTGGGCTTAGTTCTATAATAGCACAATAGCAGTTTTCAGTTATAGACTTTCAAATTATTAGTTGGCTCTCCATAGGAAAGAGAAGTGGCAGAATGTACAACTTATGGAAAAAGGCATCTATCCATTCAAATGCATGTATTGACCAATGCATATATATTTGATGCTCCTCTAGGGTCTGAGGATATGAAATTTTATAAAAGGGGCAGAAAAGTCCTTCTCATCATTGAGGCCAGTAGGTGGCACATTGGTTAAGGTACTAGCCTTCCATATGACTGACCATGGTTCAAGTCCCCAGACTTGGTGGCTTAAAAAATCACGCCAGGGCCATGTTCGTGCCCAAAATCCCAGGAGGAGAATGGTTTAGAAGGTATTGACCTTCTCCCCTGGGAAGGGGGGCAGGAGCATGGTGATTTCTCTCTTTCCTTCTCCCTGTGTCTCTCTGTCTCTGGTGAGTGCATGTGCCCTGTGGCAAAAAAAAAAAAAAAAAAAAAAAAAAAAGTCCTGCACACACAGGGACTGACTTCTAGAGGGCAAAGGAGACAATAAAGACACACACACACACACGCACACACACACACACACACACAGGCACTGCAGTTCTATTAGATAAGAAGTATGAAGAAAATAAAATGGGCTTTGTGATAAGAAGGTACCAGAGGAGTGAGGAGTCAGAGAGACACTAATTTAGGTAGTTTAGTCAGAGCTGTTTTCTCCGAAAGGATGACTTTTGAGCAAGATTCACCCAGACAGCTACTAGGAAGTGAGAGGAACTGTTATTTTACTTATTAAGAAATAACTGATTGAGCACCAAGCATTTTGCAAAATTATACTTCACAGGCTATTTCAAGTAATTTTTATATATTGTTAGTAAATTGCTGTTGTTTTTAGAACCTGCCCTCTTGTGATTTTCCCTCACTCCCTCAGCTACCCAAGATCCGTCCATGAATGTACACGGTGTGTTCAGGTTCACCTGGGATCTGAACTCTGACCTCCATTGTGCAGTATCATGCAGCAACACCCACTGTCTGTGTCATCACAGTTTAACTTTTAGCAATAGGTATCATATGTATCATATAGCAATACCAAAATTATTATGTTCACTTTGAACTTGAAGAATCTGAAATCCAGAATGATGGACTATTTTTCTAAGATCAAGCACTTTTTTCTAATTGAATGAGGATTAAAATTCAGATTTTCCTGATTTTAAAAAACTATATCCTTTATATTATACTGAATTGTCCCTTAGAGCAAATGAGTTTATCCTTTAATACTGTATTCTTTTTCTTTCAAAAATAGCTTTGTGGAGAATGAAATTTTCTAGACAATTGCTTCTACTGTCTCTTTATAGAAGCTAAGTCAGAATTCTATCTCTCAGCATCTATTGAATTTCCTCTTGTGTGTCAAGAATTGCTAGACGCTGGAGACACACAGATAACACAGAGTAGCTAAACTCATGGGACTCCCAGACCAGGGAAGGAGGAATGACAGACAAAGACACAAATTTAAGGTACTACGATGGATGCTAAAAAGGGGCTTTGAGGAACAGATAGGAACTATGATTGTAAAGGTGAAAAAGAGGAGAGGAGTGGAGAGTATTGCTAGTAGAAGTGATAATTGTCTGGGACTTGAAAGAGAATCAGAAAGTTCTAGGGAATAAAGAATTGAAGTTTTTTAAAATTTTTTAATTTTTGTGTATATGTTCCCCTAAAAAAAAAAAAAAAAACTTCCTTTCTTCCTTCCTTTCTTCTCTTTCTTTTTTACCATATAAGGAATTTATAAATTGTAAGGATTACAATGTGGATATCCTTTGTGGGCCATTTTTTTTTCTTTTGGAGAGGTTTTTGCTATAGGGCGTGTGCGCTCGCCAGACAGACAGAGAGAGAGACAGAGAGACAGAGAGACAGAAAGCGAGAAATCACCCCCCAGGGGGGATGGTCACGCCGCAATCCCTTCTCCTCCATTCTCCTCTCGGGATCTTGGGCACGCACACACACATGCCCTGCGTGAGTTTTAAGCCACCGGGTCCAGGACATGAACTGCAGTCGACTACGGGGGAATCCAGCGACATAGCCATTGCGCTAACTGCTGGTTCCCTTTGTGGGCCATTTTTAATCTTACAATGAAGGTTAAAGAAAATACCACCAACAGAGGAAAATAAAGAAGATATTTAAAAGTCTTGAGTCACCAAGCACTGGGTTCAAATTGAATAGCCTAAGGAGTGTAAGGAAAGTTATTGGAAAGGATTGACTTTGTACTGATTTTTTAAAAAATATCACTCCCCATTCATTTTTTTCTCCATTATTCATTATTTATGCAGCTAACCTCTGTGGTATAACCTGGGAAAACATAATGGTGGAACAGTAACTATGTCCTCTGCTTTTATAGAACTAGCAATCTACTGGTAAAGGCATACCATTGAAAAAAATCACAAAGAAGGGGATCAGAAGATGGTATATTGGTTTATCACTAGACTCCCACATAGCTGACAATGGTTCAAATCCTGGACCCAGTGGCTTGAAAATCACACCAGACGTCTGTGTGTTCATGCCACAGATCCCAAGAAGACACTGGAGGAGAAGGGATTGCAGCATGGCCATCCTCTGAGGGGGATGATTTCTCACTTTCTCTCTCTCTGTCTCTTTTTCTCTCCAGTGAACACACATGTCATAAGGTAAAAACCTCTAAAAAGTAAAATATCACAAAGATGAATTATGTGATTAGACAATGTGATAAATGCTACGAAGAGAAGTAATGGGTGCCATTGGGACTGACAAAAGTCGCGTGAAAGCCAGTACAAAAATAGATCTATCCATATTGCATATTGATACTTACTTTATAGACAAGAATTCAGCTGGCTCATACTTTCCTGTAGCCCCTCCCTGACCTTGTTTCCACTTGCATACTCACTCACACTGGTGTCTAAATCTATTCCACATACTTTATATTCCTTGAAATTTTGTTGTCTGATATCCTTGAGTATGTGATATTTGATTTGAGATCTAATGAATGTTTTATAGTTAACTAGTAAAAGAAGGGAAGCAGAGAAGAACATTCTTAGAAAACATGAAAACTCAAAGGTGAGAACAGTGCCCTGAGGGGATAGAATGAAGACAAGTACAACTTCGATGCAGAGAGAGGAGAGACTTATATGCTATATACCAAGAGAAGCAGGCAGAACCCAGATGACAATGGGCTTTTTAGGCATACTGAGATATTGCTTTTATTATCTAAGCACTGTAAAGTACAGGAAGAAAAACTTTTCCCCCTTTGTTCTTTTTCTGTTTCATAAAATTTACCTACAGTAAAATTCACTCTTTTGGAAATATTGGTGGACAGAGGCATACAGTCAAGGTAACTATATCCACAGTCAAAATAAGATTAGTCCTAACATATCCTCAAAATTTTTTCATGCTACCCCTTTGCAGTAAACTCCTTCCCATTTTTATGGCCCTCACAAAGGGGTGTGAAACCATGGAAAAGATAAGTTGAAGGAACACACTATAATTAAAATGGTGAACTATAGAACTACTGGTGAAAAACAAAGAGGAAACTCTTGGATACATTGAGGTAGGAAAAGCTTTATTTCTTAAATAAAGCTTCCAAAGCACAGGTAATGATCCCTAAATAGACAAGTGGGATTGGATCAAGTTAAAAAGCTTCTGCAAAATGAAATAAACAATAATTAGAGTGAATAGATAACCCTTGGAAAGGGAGAATATGTTTGCAAACTATGCCTCAAATAAGGGACTGATAACCAAAATATACAGGGAATTCAAGTGGCTAACCCTAAAGGAAAAAAAAAAAACTGAATTAAAAGATGAGTGAATGAACTGAACAGACAATTCCCTAAGAAAGAACTACCAAAAAGCAAATGAAGAAATGCTCAACATTCATTATAAAAGAGATGTATATCAAAGCCACAATAAGGTTATCACCTAACCCAATTCAGAATGACTAAGATTTAAAAAAAATAAAAAATGATAAGGCCTGGCAAGGTTGTGATGCAACCACAGAACACTCCTACACTGTTGTTTAGAATGTAAATCAGTACAGTCACTGTAGAGAACAATATGGACATTCCTCAAAGACCTACCAATAGAACTACTGTACGATCCAGAAATTCCACTCCTGAGTATCTTCCCAAAAGATAGAAATACACTCAATCAGAAAAGCACTTGCACGTCCGTATTTATTCCAACATTATTCAGAATTACTAAGTCATGAAACTAACCCAAATGTCTACAAACAGATGAATGGATTGAAAAGGTGTGGTACGTATACATTACAGAATACTATTCAGTCCTAAAAACAATGAGACCCTGGCATTTGATAGATAGTGGATGCATTTGCAAGATTTACTGCCAACCAAAGCAAGCCAGACTATGAAAGAGACCTTGTATGTTCTCACTCAATATATACTAAATGTCTGCAATCTATGACAGAAACTGAAAGAGTAGAAGGTATAAAAGCATGAAGAAGAACTGCAGATACTAAAGTCAGTGGAAGAGATGGAAAGAATGTAGGAGAGTAAGAGGGAGGGAATCAAGAGGAAAAAGAACGAAGCAAAACATTTAAGGGAAACAAAAATAGAGTTTTCTGTTGATAATGGGTATGTTAATATCATTGACTGGATTAACATACAGTGTATTCATGCTGGGAAAATTAATTTTGTATGTTGTAATGATATACAGTGATTTAATGTAAAAAAAAAGTCGTAAAAGTTATAGCCTAATGCTTTTGTTGCAGAAAAAGTGAAGTAGGCACAAATTCAAGAAATAATTAGCATCCAGAATCAGGAGAACTTGGTGACCTTAAATATTTTAATTTGGAGAGAGGGAAGGCAAGGCCCAGAAGATTTTCAAATCTCTGGCTTGGTAACTAGGAGTCTAGTGAGGTGCTTCAATGAATAAGAAACAAGGATAGTGATCAGGAGGCGGAGACTGACTTTAGCTTGTGATGCAGTGAGTGGGACATCCAAGACTAGTGGGTGGTTGGAAGAATTTTATGTTTCAGGCACATTAAAGGAATTTTAACTGATGATTTATATTTGACACATTGGGGATTTAAAACATTATTAATTTCACTATATTAATACCATTGGCTTTTCTGTGTGTGTGCAGTCATGTGATATTTCCAAACAAGCTCAAAGGTTTAGATTTCTTTTTTTTAATAACAGGTTATATTTCCTTTTTAATTTTTTAAATAACTTCTCATTTATTATACATTTAATTGCCATATATTTTTGTGGGATTCCATGTGATTTTTAAAGCATATGTGAAGTATGCAATAATCAAATCAAGGAGAGAAAGGATCTTAAAGAAACATTAGCTCTTTTCTTTTCTCACTACCTGATAACATTTCGGTAAAATTAAAAATTATAATGCTATTTGTTGTGTGCAAATGATGTGCTTGGCATTATTCTTTGTTCTAGGGTTCATATATTTCATCATGGAAATGACTCGAAGGTAAAAAGTTCTTTTATTTTACAAATGAAAAATCCTAAACATGATGACATGGGGAAATGGCCCTGGTTTCACCACTCGTAAGACTCAGTGTTCATAATATAAGTGCTGTCTCTTCAATTTCATTACCAAAGACATGTTCAGATGCATTTTATTAGATGGTTAAGGTAATACCTAATGTATGAAATTGTTCATGATTATTTTCTGAAGTGTTTAACAATATAGATGCAATTGTGTACTTACGACCCCTCTCACCTTACCTGCTATATAAAGACCTGGGAATATAGGCTGTAAGATTTTTTTAAATGTTAGTTATTGATTCTGTTATATCCCTCTTTTTTTCCTTCACTACCATGTATTCCCACTCATATACACTTGAAAGTTGACAGACACTAGGTTTGTGGTTAATCTTGAGGTTATTGATTTGTTGTGGGTATTAATGGATCATACAAGTATGCTGTAAGTAGATATGAACAAATAACTCTTCTAGACTAGAGGGCTCCCTGGGAGTATTCTGTATGTATATGGGTCCTGATAACCAAGAGAAAATAGCATACTTGTATAAGGCTGCATTATATGGGCCAAGAAGCATTGACTGCTAATATCATATTATAGAATTTATTAGTATAATCTTGAATGAAGAGATAAAATTAGATTGTTTTCAGTAGAGTCAATGGTTTATATAGGAAGAGTTCTAAAAATGTATCCAGGTTGTAATAGTTTAAATGTATATCCTGCTTTTTTCTAGAGGTATATTCTTGAAATTTGTGTTTTTCCATATATTATACTATAGTTCACATTTTTCTCTTTTTTTAGAATTATTTTATTTAACTTTATCCATTCATTTATTCATTTCATTTTTTTAATTTGACCAGAGAGGGACAAAGCGACAGACAGAGAGAGAGAAAGAGAGAAAGCAAGCCACCAGGTCCGAGACTCAAACTGTGGTTGGCCATATGGAATCCAGTGCCCTTAACCACCATGCCACCTGCTGGCCCGTATAGTTTACATTTTTTAACAGAGAAGCATATTTAAATAAATCATTTTCTTTCAAAATAGAACTTCATAAAATGAGTGAGCATTTCTAAATCATCTACATTTTATTTATTTATTTTTAAAAGCTTGTTAATATAATTCTTTCATAAGAGCCAGAGAGAAAAGTAACCTCAGTAGGGTCTCACACTTCAAATCTCCTCCAGCCTCCCCAGCTAGCCAGGATTATGGACTTGGCATGCATAACACCTGGGGAATGAGGCCCCAGTCTTCTGCATCCAGCATTGCAGAGTTGCATGCTACTGCTATGCCATTGCAGATGGCCCTAAACCATCTTTATTTCGAACCTATATGTTCATACAATGTGTTTAGATATAGTGACTTTGCTCTTCTTCCACATTCATGTTTATGGCGTGAACCTTCACTTCTTACTTTGTAGGAAACTGGTGATTTTCTTCTCATATTTATGTAACTTGGAGAGCTAAGGATCTCTCTCAAATATCTGAAAAGGGCAATTGTGAAACCTACATATTTATTTTGCATTGTTTTTTCTTATCATCATCACAAAACAAAAAGTAGATAATGAAAACAAGTATCTAAATAATGTTGTTTTGTGTTGAAAGACCTATGCTACTTTTTGTTGTTGTTATTTAAGTCCTTCATATGAGATAAAGAGAAAAAGAGAGAGAGAGGCGGTTGACAGGGTCTTCACACTGTGTTCACCTTCCTAGCCAGGATCACTGGCATATATGTAGACATGTCCAGCATTCTGATGCCAACTCAGGACATAAGCCTACAGTCTTCCCATATTGCTTTGATTGTCACAGAGCATACATCCATTGACTGCATCTCTGTGTGTGCAGTCATGTGATGGGCCACCCTATACCAAATTTAAAATAAACCTATTATTTTAGTGTGTGTATTTTATCTCTTTTTCACTATTGAAATCACCTTTTCCCAATATGTAAGAAATCACACAGGCCTTATAATTTATGTACCCTTATCTTTTTTCAGTATTCGGTTATGATGAGGAACACTTGAACTGGTAAACAGATCATGAGAGGTGACTTTTGCAATACAGTTCTTATGAAAAAAATGGGTGCATAATCTTTTCTTATACCCAAGATTGAAAATGGTTGGGCTGTAAATATTTACCCTTCTGTTCATATGTGAAGAGATCATGGCCCATACATCCACGTGGTTTTCATGGAATGGATAATGTATGTTTTCTTTAGGAAGAATTCAATGCTATATGCTAGAGCATAATCTCAGAAATTATAATTTTCAGTTATTCTTCCTTTTGGCTTACTCATATTTTAGCCTTCAGAAGAGCAAGGGAAAGAAAAGTTGGTAGTCGGTCCAGAGTGATCTTTTGCGTAAGAGTCATGAGTTGTGGCATTGCGGTCCAATTCCCAGAGTCCTTGTGATTCATATTTACTGTATCTCAACAGCTGGTTTGGGAAATACAAAAACAAAAATAAGAACAAAATCCAGCAAAAAATGAGTGAAAGAGAGAGAAGCAAGTTATATCAGGAAAAAAAGTTGGCACTATTTCATACCCTTAAAACCTATAGAGAAATAACATAGGAAATGCTTATAATGTAACATAAAACAAGATTCAAATGTGTGCATGTTTTATCATTTCAACTGTTTTTTCAAAATTTCCAAATCATAAGTGTTGGGGGAAAAAAAGCTGGAAGGAAATAGCCCAAAATGTTAACAGTTGTCGTATTTTGGCAGAGAATATATAATTTTTTTTCATAGTTTTTAAAAGGCTGACTTTTCTAAATTGTTAAATGAACTTGGCCACATTTTATAATATAAAAAGACACAATTTAGTGACAGTGGTGATGAATTGGTTGGTGATCCCTGAGACTAATCAAAGTTCAGGCTAAAAAATATGGAAATGAGCAATGATTTGAGCTCTCTCTTTTTTTTTAATTTTTATTTTTTGGAGAGGTTTTTGCTATAAGGGCGCATGCGCTCTCGACTACATGAGAGTTCAGCGACATAGCCATAACGCCAACTGCTGGTCCCTGAGCTCTCTCCTTAGAAAGTGTTGTATTCTCACCACAAATTCCTCCCTATCATTTACCCTAAAACCTTCAGGACCTCCTTTTGCAAAATCCATACGAATTTCTCCATCCTGCATATGTCTAGCTCCTTCTGAAATCTTCACTCAGGAGCAACCTTTACCCTGGTAGTTGCTCTCACCAGAGAGAATTTATAGCTTGAATGATGAGCTGACATTGATAGGTGATAGTGTGGAGCCTTTTAACATGACAGAAACTTGAGATACAATGAGAGACTACTGGGAAAATATTTTTTTGATAAATGGAGAATTTAACCTGATTCTGAATATATAAACACCTGTATCTGAGTCTTCCTTTTATCAGTTCCTATTTGTATAATCATGAGAAGATTAAAATTTCTTTGGTAAGCTTCATTTTGTTCACAATTGCAGTACAGAAAATAATAGGAGGAGACATCAAAAAGTTCATGGAAAATGGAGTTAAAGCAGGGGTTTATTTGGTGCAAAATATTTTGAAATTCATACATAATGCTTTCATTATACATATTTTCCTTGAACTTTTAGAAAACACATGACAAATACTGATTCGCTGTGAGGATTAGTAAATATAGTTCTGGTGAACCAAATGGGTTTTATGAACTGGATCTCTTATTTATCACAACAAACTGGTAAGAGAATTATTATGACAAAGATGATAGAGAATATTACAGCATCACCATGGAGCCCTAACTCAAATGAACAGAGGTCTATTGGTCCATTGTCCATCCAATTCACCTTTAAAATAATTTGTTAACATTTTAAAAATATTAACTACACACTAGGTCATATTCACATATGTTCTTTTTTTTTTTTTTTTTTTTTTGGAGAGGTTTTAGCTTTTGGGTGTGTGTGCTTGCCAGACAGAGAGAGAGAGAGAGAGACAGAAAGCGAGAAATCACCCTCCTGGGGGATAGCCACGCTGCAATCCCTTCTCCTCCATTCTCCTCTCAGGATCTTGGGCACGCACATACACATGCCCGGCGTGAGTTTTAAGCCACTGGGTTCGGGAAGCAAAACGCGATCGACTACATGGGAGTTCAGCGACATAGCCATTACACTAATTGCTGGTCCCCATATGTTCATTTTTTATAGATTTTTATTTTGATTGGTGACCAACCAGTTTCTGGAAATCAGAATTTTAAATTTGATCTACAAAAGGATAGAGTGGTGATAATCCCATGGGATTCTTCCAAAAACATTTTAGAGCATTCAAAAATCTCTACATGTTGGAACCAACAATTAGTGTAATGGCTATGTCACTGGACTCCCATGTAGTTGCCAGCAGTTCGAGTCCCGGACCCAGTGGCTTAAACTCATGTCAGGTGCATGTGCGTGCGTGCCGAAGATCCCAAGAAGAAAAAGGAGGAGAAGGGATTGCGACGTGGCCATCCCCCTGGGGGTGATTTCTTGCTTTCTGTCTCTCTGTCTCTCTGTCTTTCCAGCGAGCACACATGCCCTCTAAGCAAAAACCTCTTTAAGAAAAAAAAAAAAAAAAAAAAAAACCTACATGTTAAGTCCTTATGCCCTCCCAATGTGTGCTTCATTGGCTCTGTGGCAAAGATGTTATGAACTCATAAGTTCTTTCCATATTAGCAATTGTAAAGGTTAAGTTTTAAAAACAAAAGAGAGAAATTAAAAATATAAGTTAATGTGACTCTTCCTTGGCTCCTAAATGTACTCTCCAAGCTATCTAGATGTTGGAGATTAAAAGAGATGAGAGAGGAAGGCAGCTAAGCATTGGTTTTATTTTTAAATGAGTTTCTCTGAGGATCAGAGAATTTCTTATTATATCTATTTCACCTTCGAAATGGCATTGCTGATTCCCAGTAAAGGTTACTCATGAATTTGAGGATTTGCCTTTCTGACTCAGAGTTTACTGGCATTTGCTAAATGTTTAGCTTTGTATTCATCTTTGCCTTTGACCATGATTAAAGTAAGGCATTGTCTCATTTATTAGATAGCACTTGCTGTGCTGAATTATGGTTGAATCATTTGACACTGGCCCCACAGTAGCTTGAATTGCCCAGGGAGCCTTCTAAAATGTTTTGCAGCCAGACCAGCAGCCCTATTTCTAACTAGATTTTAATGCAACCCATTTTCACTCTAACCTAAGGATTGTCTCAGGCTATGCATTAGTTGTTGAGGAGTAACCTACTTTGCTCCTTCCTAAACCACCGTTTCACATGTAGCCTGAGGCATACCCTCAAAAGAGGACCCTGAAGTGTTCATTGTCTCCGTATCCCTTTTTTGAAAGCGTTTGTTCATTGTCTCTGTATCCCTTCTTGACTCTTTTTCTGTAATTACCGTATTTAGAAGACATGATCTCTAAGTGAAGCTGCTCCCTCAGTTAGGAAGGCTAAAATATTCCTTTCTAGGTCCTGTTGGAAAAGGTCAAGAAATTAATTTTGGATGACTATCTTCACCTTCTTAGCCAGTTGCTATATTAATGATCTCATGACAGATTGCTCCTTAAACTGGCCCCAGCACAGGTCAGAGTGGAGTGAGAATATTCTCTATTTAATGAGGCAAGGATCAAAGCCCCTAATATTTTATCACTGGCATATAGATGGAAGGAATTATCAAGGAATAGAAAATGTCTAAAGAAGCTTACTGCCATATATGGGGCTCTGTGTTCTGCTAAGAACATCCTGTTCTAAGACTTTTTTTTTAAATATTCAAGGCTTTTAAAAATCAGTTTAAGGAGTTAATATCATGTTGTTTGGTTTCTTTTATTCCCTATTTTTTATTTTTTAAAAAGAAGACAGAAAAGTTGAAAGAACTGAAGAATGATCATCTGTGTACTCGCTAGCATAATTTGATGCTTAACGTTTTGACATGACTGGGGCCAGTAGGTGGCATGGTGGTTAAGTGCCAGACTCACGTTCCAGACCTGGTGATTTGCTTTCTCTTTTTCTCTGTCTCTCTTTCTCTGAGTGCATGTGCCCTAAGCAAATTTAAAATAATAATAATAATAATGATAATAAAATTAAGTAGTTATTTAAAAAATATTTTGACATAATTATCACTAATGTTGTTTTTCAAATGGATAGCAATACATACTCACCAACCTTCTCCATACTAGAAAATCCATACATGACCACAATATTGTTATCACAACTGAGGACATAAAAGAGTAATTCTTTATAATATCTATATTGCATATTTATTCATATCTTCTAATTATCCCATCTACATCTTTTATAAATGGTTTTCCTTTATACTGGTATGTAAGTTACTTTCCTACATTTGTTTATTTTGCACTTTAATCTAGAAAATCCTCTTATCTTTTTTTTAAAAAAGAATTCTTGACAGTTTTTTTTAAGAGACTAGATGAATTTGTTTTTGCTATTTGCTATAGGGTGAGTGCACTTGCCAGAGAGAGACAGGGAATTTGAGAAACCATCCCCTGGGGAGTATGGCCACCCCACAATGCATTCACTCTCACTCTCCTTTTGGAATTTTGGGAACACAAACACAGAAATCTGGAATAATTGTCAAACTGCTCAGGCTGGGACTTGAACCATGAACTTGATCATGTGGGATCCAGCTCTTTAACTTCCACACCACCTGCTGGCCCTTAACTAGATGAATTTTTGGAGGTGCCACATTCCTTGTCTGTTTTCAGTGATGTCTTTAAACTTATCCCTCTGTCCCCTGTAAGTCCTTAACACAATGGGTGCTTGATTTCAAAACTTAATTAAACTTTTTTTGGGGGGTGAAAGAATACTTCCTAGAGGATGCTGAATACTTTATATTGTATCCAAATAAGAAGTACATAATATTAGGTTATCCCAATTTTAATGAAGTTTGATTTAAGGCAATGATTACTAAATTTCTCCATTGTATAGATATCTTCTCTTAAATATTGGTAAGTAAACTTTGGGGTGGTGCTTTATCACTCTGCCCACATACTATCTACCAGCAAACTTTGACCTAGGTTTTAGTCAAAACAGTTTTAATTCCTACTCAGTTTATAGAGTCAGTAGCATCCTGACTTTTTTAATTACTTATTTTATTCATGGTTGCTGAGTGCTAGTTTTTTAGCTCTCCTGTTCCTGTTACATTTACTTTTTGGCATTGTTCTATAATATTGTTTATCCTTTAACACATGGAGATGCACTTTGGTTTTCCTTTAAGAAGGAACAGGTAACTACTTGATGTTTTCTATTCAAATATCAATTTTCAGAGTATGAAATTGGTGTTAAAAATCACCTCTAATTAAAATGTATATATATTTTCTGTTTTTTTCTCCTCATGTCTAGTATCAAAGGGAATGCATAATTTTTATCTATTCAGTGTCATTTTCATGTTCAAATTGTGTAAAATCTCTTCAAACTGGCTTCCTACATTTTCTATATGCCTCTATTAGTATATGAGAGCTTCCTTGTTTTCCACCATGGGAGACTACGTTCACTTTTTATTTCCCCTAACCCAGGTCAGAAATCAGCCATTTCTCCAAAGAGCTCTGTTTCCTTTTACTGAGTAAATGATATTTAGAAACCAAGATCTGGTTGCTAGGAGTGTTCACTATTGTCTGGGAGCTACTGCTTCTAGAAACTTTCAGTTGATAGAATTTAAAAAATATACTCTTTGGGACCAGCAGTTAACAAATGTAAGGGCTATGTCGCTTGACTCCCATGTAGCTGACCATGGTTTGAGTCCTGGACCCAGGGGCTTGAACTCACACCGGGCATGTGTGCATGCATGCCCAAGATCCTGAGAGGAGAATGGAGAAGAGAATGCAGCATGGCCACCCCCTTTAGGGGGTGATTTCTTGCTTTTCTGTCTCTCTGTCTTTCTCTGTCTTTCTGATAAGCACATACACCGTATAGCAAAAACCTCTAAAAAAATAATATATATATACATATATATATACACACACACACACACACATATATATACATATATACACACTCTTTAAAAAAATGGAAATTTTATATTTAGTACTTCATATATTTGCCAGACGTTCTTTATATTTGTATCTTCTTTTTCTGTCATATTTCTCTTTTATTAAGCTGAATTTACGTCTTTTGGTAAGCTGAATTTAGTACAAATAATTGTGCTAAGACTTTTACATTCCTTAGTTTTTGCACAATGATCTGAGGAATGTGTTCTGCTTTTTCTTTTTCTTTTCTTTTCTTTTCTTTTTTTGGAGAGGTTTTTACTATAGGGCACGTGCGCTAGCCAGACAGACAGAGAGAGACATAGAGACAGAAAGTGAGAAATCACCCCCCAGGGGGGATGGTCACGTCGCAATCCCTTCTCCTCCATTCTCCTCTTGGGATCTTGGGCACACACGCACACGCGCCCAGCGTGAGTTCTAAGCCACTGGGTCCGGGACGCGAACCGCGGTCGACTACGTGGGAGTCCAGCGACATAGCCATTACAGTAACTGCTGGTTCCCATGTGTTCTGCTTTTTCTGACTCCTGATCTCCAACCAAGGTGTGCTCTCACTGAGACATTTGCCATATATTTAAAAGGCCAATATTTCTGAGTGAAAAAAGTATATTATTAAAGATGGCATTCGATTTTACAATGCCATATAATTTTTAACATAATTTTTTTTTGCTTTATTTGTTTAAATAAACCTGGTAATATTGGTGAGTAGGAGACTCATGTCTGTCCAGTGCACCTCCCTTGTCCCTGGGCATTGACAATAGAATTTGTCTCTCCTTCACTTGAACTTAGCCTCTGACTTTTTCTCAACTCAGCAGCTCAGGCAGTTACTACCTGGTGGTGTGCTAAGTCAAACCTACTTGCATCCCTGACCTAGTTTGATGGACTCTTGCCTAAGAGGAGACGTTACAATTCATCTCTGAATTCTTGTTGAGGCACATTAGATTTGTAGTTTGGAATTAGGATCATTGTGAAGCTCATCCAAACCTGGATTTGGGTAAATTACAGAGAGAGTTGGATGCAGCTAGAGAATATATAAACGATTCTGAAGATTAGGAAATCTATACACAGTATGCTGAAATACCCCAACAGAAACAGACTTGGATCCTCTCAAAGTCTTACTCCTTTGTTGTGTTTTGGTAAACTTAGAATTTTTTAAGAGTGAGACAAACTTGAAAAGAATGTATGATGAGTCAAATGTTGCTCTTGACGAATTTGTAGAGAAAAGCATGGCCTTAAATATGTATATGAAAAGACTGCCCAATTACCAAATTCTGAGTAAAAATAGTAGCTAAGATAGTTTCTATCTGTGCCATGCATTTACTTTCTATTTTCAGTGTATCAGTTGTTTTGAGTATCGGTTGAGAAGGCAGTGATTCTCTTTAAAATAAGATGTATTTATCTTTCTAAGAGCGTGACTCTTTTCTGTAAGTCCAGATGGTATCCTGAGTAACCAAGTATTACATTAAGTAATGGTTGCAATGGTTACCATTGGGTCACCATCACACTTTATCACTGTTGACAGAAAGATCCAGAAGGCACATTGTCACTGGAACCAGGTCAGTGTTTGGTACAAAGACGAAAACTATTCTCCAAATTCAAAACAAAGAGGCTGAACTTGACCTGCCTGTCTTGATGGAGGGAGCAGCTGCTGGGCTGCCCTATTGCACAGCTTCAGGTGGGAACTATTCAATATGTACCTTTCAGGATAAAAGAAGGACATGAAGTGAAGCTTTCCTCATGCTCTGCCAGCAGGGTGGGGCAGAAGATGTGGCAATTGGACAAAATAGGTCCTTTTCTGCGCCTAAGCAATGCTGGTGGTCAGCTACTGCTTTCTTGTCTCCATAATGCCTTGAAAAGAGATTTTTTTTTTTAATCAAAGGCTCCACTGTTTTGCTTTAAACAATTCTCACTGCATCCCATACTAAGTGGTTAAATTTAGTTGGGCATATATAGCAATATGGAGAAATCATACCTAGAGATGCAGAAAATGTTTCATCCAATTACCTGGGGCGTTTTCTTGTCTCTACAGTGCAATTGTATGGGCAACCATGAAGAATCAGACAAACTGAAATTAGCCAAGCTTGTAAAGACACGAGTTGACTGTAAATTATATTTTGAGTTTATTGTTTTAACTGCTTGCTACCATGAAAGAAAGTCAGATGTTAATATAATTTTATTAAAAATAGACAGTAATTTTGTTAGATTTAATTATGTACACTTTTCGATCAGATTGTCAGAAAAGTCAAGACATATTTTTACATAGAAAAACAGAAAAAATATGCCAAGACTTTCCCAGTAGCACAATACATCATCTCATGATTTTAAATCTGTATATACTGCTTTCCCAACTTGTCATTGTTTTAGAACAGAAACTATAGTGGCTTTGTTATTTACTCCCTATAGAGCCTTGTTCAGACCAGAGCACAGAATAGGTACAGTGTGAACCCTGGAGGCGTGTGTATGTGGGCATGAATAAAAGTGTATTCTGCCATTTTTCAATATGACAGAATGGCACAAAGCAAAAAAAGGTTGGAAGAGTTAATAAAATAATACAGGAAAGAGAACTAGCAGGTGCCATGGCAGTTAAGGGCTCTGGTCACACACATGACTGACTGCAGTTCAAGTCCTGAACTTTGCTACTTGCTTTCTCACTTTCCATTTCTCTCTTTCTCTCTCTGTCTCTGGTTAAATTAAAATATAATAATAACATATAAAATTAAATAAATAAATATTTTAAAAATAAAAGGATATAGTAAAAGCAAACTAGAAATATGCTATGTGTAGGAATTCCAAACATAAAAAGATAGAAAACAGAGTATGTGATATAAAATGGGTAGATTAAAAAAGACATTTAAGAATCTGTAGCATGCAGAGAGGAGAGACACAATTATAGAACATTTCAACAATAGAAATTAATGGAAAGAGAGAATGTAAGACTATGCTAGAGAAATAAGTGTTCAGTTGTACCCCTAAATGATATGGAGGAAAACAGAAAAGTTCAAGAATATTGAGCTAATGAACACATAGTTTTAGCAAAGTGAAGAAATATCAAGTTTGATTTTCATAGACTAAATTGTGTCTAAACTGTAAGGAAGATGTGTTTTTTGATTGAAAATTAAATACATATTACACACATATACACACACACACAAGTGCACACACACACGCCACAAGTGCACACACACACGCACATACACACACTCATATACCAAGTGTTATATTGATAAAACAACTGTGTCTTTTAAGGAAAGCTTGTAACTAAGTAGATTTATTTTCTTCCACATATGAGAAATGAGCACTTTATTGAGGATTACTGAAAGTGCAGGGAAAAGGAAATAAGAAACCGGATAACTGGGAATACCAGTCAAAAAAGTCCAAAAATCAGGTGGAGTCAAAGCAGCACCTAAGTTTATTTCATCATTATCCATGGGCATGAACAGCAGAAGTACTATCTGTCAAATTATGTTCAAAAGTCAATATTTGATTATTTATTTATTTATTTAGGGAGGATTTTGCTATAGGCCCCATGCGCTCGCCAGAAAGACAGAGACAGACAGAGAGAAAGAAAGCAAGATATTACCTCCCAGGGGGGATCGCCATGCCACAATCCCTTCTCTTCATTTCTCCTCTCCTGATCTTGGGCACGCACATACACATGCGTGAGTTTTAAGCCACTGGGTCCGGGACTCAAACCACAGTTGACTCTTGAAAGCCCAGCCACATAGCCATTACACCAACTGCTGGCCCCAATATTTGATTATTAAGGAAAAATAAGCACTCCCATTTTTAAAAAAAATAAAAAAACGTAAGTTTATTATCTCAGTTATGAGTGGTGCTGTGTACAAAAGACAGGAAGATAGAAGGGAAGATGGAGAGAGAAGAGAAGAGAGGGAATCATAAAGAGAGAAAGAGAATGCCAAAGTTAAGTTAATTATAGAACCACATCGATGCACTATTATGTGTAATGTCTAAATAAAACACTGACGAATATGTCATTTATTAGAAGAACTTTAGAAATCATAAACAATGAAGAACACATCATAAGATAACCAAATTTAAAAGGATAATATATACTAAAGCACTCACCCTAACATATGCAGAAGAAATTATGGACTAACAATAGTAAGAAGATGGTTAGTTCACAAAGAAAGGGTAGGAAAACAGATCATTTGGAAAAAAGGAAGAGCTAAGATACATTCTGTCCTTGTAAGCCTCCTCATTGCAAATCATATTCACAATACAAATTAATTTAGAAGGAGATTTAGGACTTGGAATATATTTTCCCATAAGAATAATAGTTCAAATTAATTTTCCAGGCTTGATAAAAAAAACTATTTTATACAAATAGGAATCTGAAGCATAGTATCAACAGTAACAGATTCCTCTTTCAATAATTTGACTCTAATTAACTATGATATATAAGATTATGTCTCTGATAAACTTGGTAGATTGGGGAACCTCTAGTGTTCAAATGACTTGTTATTTTCCATATGCATCTAATAGAGTCTGTTCTCCAATTTAATGAGTCAGGCCACTTCAATTTTCTACTTTGCCTCCTATTTCCTTTACAGGAAGTATTGATTTTTATGTCATTAGATGTAATACATCTTGGGGAGTCATGAAAGGCTGGGGTATTTTTTCATTCCTGGTTCATCAAATAAGTTGAAAATAAGGCCATCCTTCCAAATAAGCACCTGCATAAATCAAGACCCAAAAGCAGGTTCTTTTAATCTATTTTGGCTAGTAAGTGGTGCTGTGTCAGTAGCAAACAATTAGAAGTTCATTACTTCTTGTAGAGTAGTATAACTTGAAAGTAGTGGATGGATTAAACAAATCTTTTGATAGTCTATAATTGACTCCATTTGAATATATTCGAGTCACTAAGAGAACACATACTAAATGAGACAATAAGATAATATTATATGAATAGAGAATGCATAATAAATTCTACACAGGTAGAATTTAATTTTCACAAATGTCATTTTAACATCTGGTTCTGTATAACAAGACTGTTTCCAAATCCTCCTAACAGCCCTTAAATATTCTATTTTGCCAATGTGGATCAAACAATCTTTGAGAAAGAAAAATTCTATAAAACGAATGTATTCACAAGTTTCTCCATGTGGGAATAGTAAACCTTTACAACAAACAAGTTTAGAAGGGGCAGGAGTAGGGCTGGAGAAAAGGGGAAATGTTAGAGCAGAGTGCTAGAGAATAATCAAGCCAGAGAAGTCCTGGGAAGAGAAAGTGATGAGAAGGACACAAGGGGCAAGCCCAAGGGTCATCCAGGGGACAGGTCCTAGCTGTCTCCAGCCAAAGACATGAACTTGCTCTTTTCACAGAGCAGTCAAAAGGCCTCCTGCTGCTGCCTAAGGATGTAGTATTTGTTTTTTTGTCAGCTGTTGCCTCAAAACTAGTCCATGTCGTTAACCTTGTTGAGATTTCTTTCAACCAAGTCTTGAAGTCAATCTTTTTAAGGGAAAGAAGAAAACAACAAAATACCTTACTATTATTATTTTTTGATTTTTTTAAAAATTAGTTATATAGTTTATAGAGTTCTCACAACCCAGGTTTGTCCATCTTAATATGCAGAACTTATGGAGATCCCCTGACCTACCTTGTTCTCTCTAGATGCCAAGGATGGTCAACTCTACAAAGGAGTTCTGTACTTGGACCTCTGTGTTCTCTGCATACTCTTTTTCTTTGTAATTTACTCCACCTTAAATCTCTACCTGCATCTTCTCATAATTGATGCATATTATTTTGGTTTCAACTCAAATGTGATTTTCCCAAAAGATCTTCCTAATCAACTAATCAAAAGGACAATGACACATTTCATCTTATTACCCTAGTTTATTATTATATTTTCATATAATTTATTACTGTATGATATTATTTTGCTGTCTGACTCTTACTACACACATGTAAGTTCCAGAATAGTAGGGTCCTTGCTAATTTCATTTGGTAGTGAATCCCTATCACTTAGAAAAATGCTAAGCACATAGCAGATCCCCAAAACCTAAGAGAAATGAATGAATGCACATTACTCCATGCCTTTTCCTTCAACCCCATGTAGTTATCCTCCACTAACTGTCTGAGAAAATATTTTCTGGTGCCCCCTTCTATTTTCACCTAAATGTTTCCCCTTTTTATCCTGAAACAAGCGATCCTACTTCCTCAGCCTAAAATCATTTTATCCTTATTTGGCAGGGAACACTTGAGGTCTTTCTTGTCCTTTTACTGCCATTACTAATGTTGAGGGATGGCTTCAGTGATGTCCAGGTTCTTGGTGGTTTGGACAAAGAATTGAATGAAACACACACACACCAGTGGTGAAAATAAAGGGTAGTTTATTAAGTTAACATGAAAGTACACTCTGGAGAGGTAGGAGCAGGCTGAGTTTGCAAGAGAAATGGTGGCTTAAGGATCTTGGCAGTTACTTTGCAAGGAGTTTTTAATTTCTTAACCTGGATCTTGTCATTTAATCATTGCTGGACCTTCTGATTGTACTCACCTCATTGGCTATATCAGATGAGGCTGGGTCTACTGGTTTATCTCATTGGCTATATCAAGTGTGACTTAATCAGCTAGACATCTCCCACTGAAAATCTTCCATCTCCATTATCTCAGGTCGGGAATTTTCTGCCCTGATTGGTATTCCTACGTAGTCACATAGGCAGATATTCCAGCTTCCATTTTCTAGATTTCTTCCTGCCTGAATAATTAACATGTAATCCTTAACATCAAAATGTCATTTACTCAAAATAAGTAAAACTGGGAGGATCCCTTTTCTTATAAAGGGTTTATAGCTATAATTAGGAGAGACACTTTGGAGAACAATTGTATATGGGAAAGATATGTAAAAGGGATAAAAATTTGAATACAGCGTGTGTGGTGTGTAGTAGAAATACTGTGTGTCTGATATCTGGAGGGAAAATCTTGACCCCAGTTACTGAGATAAAGAGAAGAGGATACAGGAATATCAGCATGTCTAATTTGTGTAATTTCTTGAGTTGAAGCAAACTTTGATTGGAAATTCTCCTTTAAGAGGTTTTTCTATAGGGCGTGTGCCCTCATCAGAAAGACAGAGAGAGACAGAGAAACAGAAGGCGAGAGATCACCCCCTAGGGCGGGTGGCCACGCCACAATCCCTTATCCTCAATTCTCCTCTCAGGATCTTGGGCACACATGCACATGCGCCTGGCGTGAGTTTAAGCTGCTGGGTCCAGGACTCGAACCACAGTCGACTACATGGGAGTCCAGTGACATAGCCATTACGCTAACTGCTGGTCCCTCAGCATCAACTTTAAACTACTTTTTAAAATTTCCCTGAGTATCCCTGTATTAAGTCATAATGTTAATAAATAGAATGAGCTAACACTTAAAGATCTTTCTTACTCTTTCAGTATTCTTTAATTAGTTCTGAAGAAACAACCAAACATGGGTAGATTTAGGAAGTAACAACTAATGCCAGTTATCCGGGGGGCGGGGGAAATATATATATATAATATATATATACACACACACACCATATACACACACAAACACACACACACATACACACAAACACACACAACTAAATAACAATATGAAAAATTTATTATGCTAGGTACTTTTTAGAAATATGTGTGTTTAGGGATAGAGTATTAAGTTCCAAACAGGGTAGGGAAGAAACCAAATGACTGATAAGTTTTTAGTTACTTTAGAGTCTTGTCTAATGTGTGTCTTCTTTGTGAACCTCTTTCTCTGTCTGTTATTTTCCCTCATTGTTTGGAAATTGAGGAGAAACTAAGAAGTGAGAATGTCTAGGGTGAGACAGGAGGGTGTACGAACCAGGGGAATACATAGGGAGATAATTCCATGGTTATAAGCAGTGATATGAGAGGTGTGAAACAATTCCTCAAACAAATTCACATTTTTGCTCTGGGGAGAGTAGGGTATTAAAAGTAAGGCATCTGATGACCACATTCACAGCAGCCCAACTTTTTTCTTATCCATAGGTTGATATTTAGTTTGTTGTCCAGTATGAAATATTCCTTAGAGTAAAATAATGACCCATTAATAATTAAAAAATAATATTACAGATGTATGATTACTTAGAAATGATATCAACATAATCTGTTTTATATGGTACTTTTACCTTATTTAAAATAAATTAAACTCTGAGCATCTCTGGTGGATCTAAGATGGAAAAGATAAATGATATTACTTCAATCACCTGGGGAAATATTTTACCTAATTCTCACCCTAAATTAACATTTTCTAGACCAGATTTAGGTATGCTTGGAATTTCCCCTAGTAAAGTGAGTCAAGCTTAGCAGCTATTCAACTTAATGTGCATTGATTTCTCAGAATTTTTCCCTAAACTTAAAAATACTTGAAACTCAGAAATTCAGAGGTATGAGAAGATAGGTTTCAGAGGTGAATGTGTGTGTGTGTGTGTGTGTATGCATGCACGCACACGTGTTAGGAAATACATCTTAAGTCATCAAATAAAAGAATTAAAAAGAAGCCATAGACCTTTTTACATTTAGGTCACCAGTGTACCCTCATGGCTGGTCCTGATTATAGCAGTAAATTTCTACTAATGACATCTACGTTTTTACTACTATAGATGTTTACTACTTTAATTTTAATATACCAATGAATTTAACAAAAATTAATTTTATAGCGGCTCTTAAAAGTTTGCATGACAAGATATAAAAGACAAAACACGCACACATACACACACACACACACACACACACACACACACTTGAGACTTGAGTAGATTAAACAGTCTCTGTTTAAGTACTAGGTAAATACCAAATCATTATCATAGGTTTCCTCTGTTCATGCAAAGTGAAAATTCATATGGTTATATTTTAAGTCCTACCAAAAAGGAACATTTCCAAGAATCTGGTCCTTGTCCTCAAGATATTTCTTGCATATGTTTTTGGAATTAATATGTCTAGATTTGTCTCATTCCTTCATTTTATTTTACATGTATAAACTCTGCCAACATGTATTTCAAATGCACTTGCCTGTCTTGTACACATGCACAGAGCACCTGACTCTAGACTAAACTTTTAACATTTTGTAGGTCAACCTTAAATCAATGATAAAGCAGAAAGAAGAACAGAGGGCCTATTGTACATTTCTCTGTGGGAGAACATGAAAAAAAATAGTGTGAGAAGCTATGGTAACTAAAGCTGCTTGCAGAGAAATCTAACAGTCACGGAGTGTTCTTGAAGCACTGGGTTAGAAGAACAGATTTCTGATTTATGCTTCAGAGTCTGGAGATTGTGAAAATCTATTTGAGAGAGTTTAATGTGAGGAAGGCATGCAATCTGAAAAATTAAGTTCACAGAAATCACACTGCATATGAAATAGTCATTTACACATGAATTGTGTTTAATTACTCAATAGATTAGAAAATATAGATTTATGTCTGCTTATATAGCCTATAAACAAACATCAGTTTATTAAAATGCCACATCATTGATGCAGTCCCATTACTTTTGCTGCATGGATTAGGTAAGCTCCTCTGCTATCTAACAATTCTTACACCCACACTTACATGAGAGAAAAAAACCCAAACCACCAAATGTGGACTGTTGTGGTTGGACAAAAGTGTGACCTCCCCTGAAAACAACCACAGCACCCCTATTTGTTGGGAATGAAAAGGGAGAAACATCCCCCAAGGACCTTAGCAATGCTGAGAGCACAGAGGTATGTATGGCCTCTAGTTATCTTATCATTTCTGGCCTCACAATAGTAGTTATAGAAAGAAAAACTTGCTGAGACCAATAGTCAACGTAATGGCTATGTCGCTGAACTCCCGCATAGTCAACCGTGGTTTGAGTACCAGACCTGGTAGCTTAAACTCATGCTGGGCTCATGTACGTGCATGGCCAAGATATGGAGAGGAGAATGGAGGAGAAGGGACTGTGGTGTGGCCATACCCCCTGGGCGGTGATTTCTTGTTTTTTGTCTCTCTGTCTTTCTGGCAAGCACATGTACCATAGCAAAAACCTCTCCAAAAAAAAAAAAAAAGAAAAACTTGCTTTCTGAGAATTTGTCTAGAAAAGAAAGGGACAAAACAAACTCATGGACAAAAACAGAAAGCAGCCTCTAGAAAGAGTATGCAGAAAAAGAAATAGTGAAAGAAGAAAGAGAAAAAGTGCCAAAGTAATTAAGAAGAGAAACGATGTCATGGTTGAGTAGTTACTTTTTAATCTAAAATAAATAAATAAATAAATACAATTAAAAAGTATCTAATATCTAATTTAAAAATGGGAAAACTCAAAAGTAAGTATATAAATTAAAAACATTAATTTAAGATTATGATGCAGATGTGTAAATTTTAAGTTAGCATATAACCATTTCCTCTTACTGTCATGAAATGTCTTGATGTTTCATTTTTTCTTTTTTGGAGAGGTTTTTGCTATAGAGCACATGTGCTCACCAGAAAGACAGAGAGAGACAGAGAGACAGAAAATGAGGAATCCTCCCCAGGGGGATGGCCATGCCACAATCCTTTCTCCTCCATTCTCCTCTCGGGATCTTGGGCATTCATGCACATGCACCCTGCGTGAGTTTAAGCTACCAGGTCTGGGACTCGAACTGTTTCAACTACATGGAAATCCAGAGATATAGCTATTACGTCCATTGCTGGTCCCAAAATATCTTGATGTTTCTAAATGTTTGGATATTTCATGATATCTTAATGCTTATGGTTCAGTAGATAATATATTCAGATATGTAAATTATTTGTTAATCTTCATTTAAATGTCTGGGTATTATACAGAGTATGAAAGAAAGCCCAAGAATACTAGGAAAGATACAGAGAGAATAATATAAGAAATATAAAATATGTGACTAGAACTTTCATATTTTTTCAGGTTTGAATTTGTATATTGCCAGTATTTTTCCTAAAGGTTTTGAAATGTGACATAGCTACTTTGTGATCCCAGCTCCACCCTCATTTCATGCTGGGCTTACTGACAGATTTGTTCATTTACTTACCTTTCCTAGCAGAGCAAGCTGTGATACATCACTGGGTAAATTACATGTGCTTTTACCCTATTTTTTTTCCTTCCTTTTTTTTTTTTTTTTTTTTTTGTGCATTCTTATATTTGGACTGTGGGAGAAAGCTGGAGAATTATAGTGTATGCAGCTCTTAGCAGTTGACAGGTCTACTAATAATATTTCTTTTGTATTGGTTTTGTTTCTCTTCTAAACCTGATCCAAAGATAAGTGAGAGTACATTAAATATTTCTAAATACCCTTTTGTGCCAGCTTGGCAACTTCTTTTGTTAATATACTTTTCTATGTTCCCTCCTAAGAGATTCTATTCTGGATTATTTTGAAATAAAACTTACTATGACCTTGTTTACCGGGGCCAAAAAGCCTAGCGATGTTCGTGACATTGAATGAGAGTCTTGGAAAACCACTCTGTTGATTAAAGAAATTTACTGGACAAGAGGATTTGTTTTTCCTTTCTGACTAAGTTCAATTTTCCCCTTCATTTGCTAAAAGGTTTGCTGTCTTAAAGCATAGAATGGATCTTTGCCCTCTGCCATGCTTGGACAAAAGAGATTTGACTCTGTTCTCATCAGTACCATGCAAGCCTTAAGATATGTTTGTACTGAATTTAAAGCTTCATACCAATAAGAAGTGTGTCTCTATACACTAGCAACCTAAAACATGTAAAGATGCTTTATCAAGTTTAGGTTCATTGTCTTTTCATTCAAATGTCCCCAAGACCTTAAGGAAGTAGTTGCTTCCCATGGGAGAAATAAGAAGAAAAAGAAGAGATGTCAGAAGCTAAATTTACACAATAAATGCTCTGCTAAACAAATGAATATGATAATCTTCTTGCAAGTAAGATATACAAAAAGAAAGCTAACATCAGAGTAACTAGTAACTTTTTCAAAATTACCGCATATTATGTAAAAGGGCTGGGATTCAAGATATTTGAAAGGGCAGATAGAAAAGAAGAAAAAACAGACA
This sequence comes from Tupaia belangeri chinensis, assembly GCF_000334495.1. Classification (NCBI taxonomy): domain Eukaryota; kingdom Metazoa; phylum Chordata; class Mammalia; order Scandentia; family Tupaiidae; genus Tupaia; species Tupaia belangeri. The sequence continues at coordinate 858,033 of NW_006159513.1, forward strand.
TATTAATCAGAATAATTCTGATCTCAAAAATGTTGCCCCGTTGTCAAAGTATATATTTAAATATGTTTTACACATAAGTTCCATGTGAAAAATTGCAGATGTGTACTGGATATCACATTTTGGGGACTTGTTTTAACTATAATAGAGAGAAGCTGGTTAATCTACCATTACAAATTGGAAGAGCATAGTTGTTTTTGAGTGAAAGGAGTGATAGATTAACTGACCTGTTTGGAATTACATTTTTATTATAAAATGGCTCCATCATCTGACTTGAAAAATACAGGCAATATGATTGCAGCATCTGTTACCACACTTATCATTCATGTGGATTCAGCCATCCTGGAGGCTGGTACCATCTGATACTTAGTCTATGACACTTAACCTTTAAACAGAGATCTCCAGTGGATGGGGACATTTTCATGGATTAACTGAACCTTTTACACTTTATCTCAATGCTTTTACATTCTCAGGCATTGTCTGGTTCACTCCATATTTACCATGTTTTGACTGTCTTACACAATTGGGAATTGACAGGTAACATTAACCCAGTGTTACCTTGAAAACAAACCATATCACAATGACAGTGATTTTCAGATGAAGTTGCATAATTATTAAGTTAGATGATCACCTAAGATTTAGTCATCACTGATATTTGCTCCATGTTGATTTAAATGCTATGAAATAAAAATCAACAAAGTCCTATCAAAATGAGAAATTGTAACTTTGAGTCAGGGTAGTAAAGTGAAACATTAGATCAGAAATGAAAAGACCTGTCTAAAATTCCAATTCTACAATTAGCTGGCCACATATTCTACCTTTCTAGAGATTGGTTCTTTCATCTACAAAATCATGAGTGGAAGGAGTTGGACCAGATCTTTCTACCATATCTTTTTTCTTGAATATCTGTGAGATATTTTAGAGAATGCAAAATATTTCATCTCTGTTTAGTATCAATCCACAAGCCCCAAATTCAAAATGGTCTTTTCTTTATAGACGTATGTTCTTCACATTGTTATCCATTTTATACTATTTTACTATACATAATTGCATTAGTTATTTATTGCTATATAACAAATCACTACCGATGTAACAGCTTAAAACAATACATACTTCTCTCATCGTTTCTATGGGTCAGATATCTGGGCATCACTTAGCTGGGTCCTTGCTCTGGATTTCACAGGGTTATAATCTTCATGCCATATAGGTCTGTCCTTTCTACTGGAGGCTTGATTGGGGGAGGAATACACATTCAGACTTATTTGAGTTTTTGGCAGAATTTATTTTCTTACAGCTGTATAAGTGAAGGTTCCAGCTTTTTCTGACTATTGGCTGGAGGCTATCCTCATCCTAGAGGAATGAAGACTCCTTGCCATGTACTC
>NW_006159513.1:859589-888664 GCF_000334495.1 Tupaia belangeri chinensis
CCCAATATAATCACATAGTTCATCAAGCTCACCAACAGAGTATCTAGTGCCAGCCTCCTAAAACGGAGTCTTATATAATCTAGAATTAACCATGGAAGTGACATCTCTTACCACCTTTTCTAGAAAATGTAGCCTCATCATAGGAATGACATCCCATCACATTTGTTATGACAAACTGCTTATTGGCTATCATTGGAAACAGGTCACAGGTCCTGCCCATTCTCAAGGGAAGGAGATTGCACAAGGTGCAAATACCAGCCAACAGAAATCATTAGGGTTCCCTTTGGGTCTATCCACCACAATAATATTAATAATAGATAATATTTCTAAGCCTTCACCTTGTTGTAGCATTTTCTAAATCTTTATATCCATTGCCTATTTAATCTTGACAAAGACATATGTGGTCCTATTAATATCTTCATTTTATCTATGAAAAACAATCTCAAAAAGTATCAGTAACTTGCCCAAAGTAACACAGAAAAAGAATACTTCCATCTTTTTATGTTTTGGTTTCTGAAACATGCCCTATGGACACTGTGAATATTCTCCTAGTTACTTAGCATACAGTTACAGAAGCTAACACTAAGCTGAATGTCCTTTGAGTATGCTTCCATTGGCCAAATAGCAATACTCTCCTGAAAATGTTAGACAAGAGAGTCACACATATCTTTTGTAAGTCACCAAAATAAATTTTACTCAGTCAAATGAGGGACATGCTGCCACTGGATGAGGGGTATGTGTGTTGTGGGGAGTGGGCTTAGGTGTTTAAAGTGTAAATCTGTTTGGTGTTTCCATGGCAATATCTATGCACAGACAGCAGAACATAGGGAGAGAAGTCATAAACTCCTGATACTGTCTCTGAGGCTATCTACCCCTGCTACTCTGTGAACATTTAGCTAGTTTGCTTTGGACAACCCTGGTTATTACTTTAGAAGTTTGCTTTGAAGTTTAAGAATTTGGTCTTCATTTGTTCTTTCAGAAGTCTACCGTCAAGACTGGGTATAAGAGGTAAGTGTGGAACAATTGACAGACTATATTTGCTTTTCCTCTGACATTTTGGGGACTCAATCTTTCTAGCTCCATACACTCATAGAGAAATATGCTTCCAATGCAAACCTGACTGTAAGATAGCATTGTCTCAGTCAGGAGTTTGCGGGACAAATGGTAAAACTGGAAGGAAAATGTAATAGGATTTCTTTGGCTCTCCCTACCAAGGCAGTATATGAAGCTAGAATCAGGTTCATTAATACTGATGAGAAACACTGGGTTTAGTCTATATTTCTATTCACTTAGCTTTCTTTTTAAAAAATTGAGAGGTTTGTCTTTGTCAGGTATGTCATGATTAATCAGAAAGATTGGATGGGCAAATGGTTTAATAGTTATTACAATTTGTCACATCAGACGTGGCTTAGCATGCATTATTAATTCCTAAATGTAAAATTAGTTAAACTGGGGCTGGCCACTGTTCAAGAGGGTTGTGAGTTAGCAATAGCAAGTTTTGAAGAACCCCCATGGGGATGGTTTAGCCAATAGCCTCTTACTCTTTTCATTTTAATATCAGTACACCCTTTCGTGATAATTAAGTTGAGGATATTTCTATTGGGCAGAAGGGCAAACAAATATTGGAGGAGGTTTCAGACTTCATTAACACAGAGACCAAGGAGGTCACAAAATCTAGAAAGGTACTGTTTTTGTTTTGGTTTTGTTTTTGTTTTTCCAAAGTAAGATGGAAGTTCAGAAATGTATTTCTTTAGAGTACATTTTATTTGCAAACCCTAAAATTTGTTTATTTTAGTACTTTTTTGGGGGGTGAGGGCAAAATTTGATATAATTTTTAAAACAAAACTAATGTATCTGGCTACCTACTTTAGGCTTGGATATAATTACAAAACAAATAGGAGTCATGTTTGTGTTTATATATCAGTGTCTACATGCTAGTGTCTACATATCAGCATCTATTCAAGAACAGTAGTGAGAATAGTGAGGAGATCAGATCTTCTCTGTTTCTATTTCAGTCAAGAAAGGGCTTTGGCCTCGAATGCCTATCGTTAACACTCACATGGTTGATTTCTCAAGTATTTATTCTGATAAGAGAAAGGGGATTATCTCAAGATAATATAGTTATTGCAGTTGTTGCTGTCTTGTATTTGTGGGCCAATCTTGATTCCAGTTGTTTATTTCCGTTCATTCAAAGGAGACTATCATCTCTAGCAAGGAAACCACCTGAGGCCACTCAGTCAAATTATGACCCAAAATGCTCTCTCTCCAACTCCTGTCCCAGTTCTAAGAGGATCATTTTATACTTTTAATATCTCCTAAAAAATGAAGTGTTCCATATTTTGTCATAAAGAGACATATTTTCTAATTCTTCGGCTAAACTAGTTTCTCTACATATTAGTCAGTATATACTCATTGAACATTTTTTTTATTCTTTTAATATTAAAAATCCATTACACAGTAGAGTTTTAGTAGGTTCTGTGAGATATTTAGAAGAACTATAAAATGTAGACTAAGAGGGCAGAGAGATCACAGGTAGGATGGAAATTATTAAAATATTATGAGACAGACTAATTGGTAACCAATTTTGGACTTACAGATTCTGTGTTCTTTAGTGATACAGAGATCAGCTAAGGCTAGGGTTATCAACTAAGCCTTTAAGAAAGAGTTCATATTTGACTTTGGCAGAAAGATAGCTTGAGTTTAGATAGATGAAGGGGAAAGAAAGAAAATGTGGGGTGAGAAGAACAATCTGAAGAAAGGCTGTGGACTCTCAGTATGGTGTGTGAGGCAGAATATGAGACTATGAGCCTGACTTGTTTAGAAGGAAATAGTTTTAGGGAGGTAGGATAAGGTCAGATGGTAGAGGGCTTCTCTAAATGTTGGACAGAGCAGTTACATCTATGTGCCAGTTGCTTGGGAGCTCCTGGAAATCCTGCTTGCCTCTGGATGGATGACATGTTGAAAGTGGGAGTTCACCAGCAGCAGTATAAGGAGTCAATTTTGAGAAAGAACTCATGTTTTTTATTTGGAGAGATTTTCACTATAGGGCGCATGCGCTCGCCAGACAGACCGAGAGAGACATTGGAGACAGAAAGCGAGAAATCACCCCCCAGGGGGGATGGTCACGCCGCAATCCCTTCTCCTCCTTTCTCCTCTCGGGATCTTGGGCATGCACGCACATGCGCCCGGCGTGAGTTTTAAGCCACCAGGTCCAGGACTCGAACCGCGGTCGACTACGTGGGAGTCCAGCGACATAGCCATTACGCTAACTGCTGGTTCCCCACATGGATTTAGACCTAAGCTCATGATGTGTTTTTAACATACCTCCTTTAAAACAAAACAAAACAACTTCTCTTATATATGGGAAATTAACACAGTTAAAAGTTGCGAGGAGCCAGCAGGTGGAGTGATAGTTAAGGTGACGAATTCCCACATTATCGACCATGGTTTGAGTCCTGAACCCAGAGGATTGAAAATAAATAGATTGGGCCCAGCAGGTAGCATGGTGGTTAAGGTGCTGGAATTACCACATGGGTGTCCATGGTTCGAGTCCCAAACTTGGTGACTTGCTTTCTCCCTCTCCCTCTCTCTATCTCTCTTCCTCTGGCAAAACTTATGTGAAAAAATAATAAATAAAATTATTTAAAAAATAACAACTATTTTTAAAAAATAAAATAGATTAATTAATTAATTAAGAATTTTTTTAAAAAGCTACAAAATTTTTTGATAACATTCCCAAGTAGAAAAAAATTAATCTAGCAAACTTCAGTTAGTATTGGGGTAGGGTTATTTTAATGAACCGCGGTCGACTACGTGGGAGTCCAGCGACATAGCCATTACGCTAACTGCTGGTTCCCCACATGGATTTAGACCTAAGCTCATGATGTGTTTTTAACATACCTCCTTTAAAACAAAACAAAACAACTTCTCTTATATATGGGAAATTAACACAGTTAAAAGTTGCGAGGAGCCAGCAGGTGGAGTGATAGTTAAGGTGACGAATTCCCACATTATCGACCATGGTTTGAGTCCTGAACCCAGAGGATTGAAAATAAATAGATTGGGCCCAGCAGGTAGCATGGTGGTTAAGGTGCTGGAATTACCACATGGGTGTCCATGGTTCGAGTCCCAAACTTGGTGACTTGCTTTCTCCCTCTCCCTCTCTCTATCTCTCTTCCTCTGGCAAAACTTATGTGAAAAAATAATAAATAAAATTATTTAAAAAATAACAACTATTTTTAAAAAATAAAATAGATTAATTAATTAATTAAGAATTTTTTTAAAAAGCTACAAAATTTTTTGATAACATTCCCAAGTAGAAAAAAATTAATCTAGCAAACTTCAGTTAGTATTGGGGTAGGGTTATTTTAATCTGATCAAAACATTTTAGAGGTGTCTAATGTTTATATCATTTGATCCCTAGTTAGCTGTTATTTCCCAATTCCACAAAAACTGTACATCAATTGTGTAATCAGTATTAGAAGATTTGGGTTTCATTCCTTCTAGTATTTCCTGAAATGTAGTCAGAAGCTGCAAAGTGATTAGCATACATTTTATTTAATTCTGTTTAAGCATGTAAATGTCTTTAGATTAGCAAGTGGCGTGGTGGTTGAGATGCTGGGCTTCCAAATGGCTGACCATGGTTCTAATCCCAGACCTGGCAACTTGCTCTTACCTTCTCTTTTTTTTTTTCTTTCTCTCTCTCTCTGGTGATTGTATATGCCCTATAAAAAATTAAAAATAATGGTAATAATAATAAATTGACTAAATATTCTTAAAAGAAAAAGAAGTAAAGATATGCCCAGTTTACCTCAGTCTTGAAAAACCTCTGCCACATTTCACTCAGATTTTTTTTTTTTTTTTTTTGGGGAGGTTTTTCACTATAGGGTGCATGCGCTTGCCAGACAGACAGAGAGAGACATAGAGACAGAAAGCAGGAAATCACCCCCCAGGGGGGATGGTCACGCCACAACCCCTTCTCCTCCATTCTCCTCTCAGGATCTTGGGCACGCACGCCCACACGCCCGGCGTGAGTTTAAGCCACCGGGTCCGGGACTCGAACTGCGGTCGACTACGTGGGAGTCCAGCGACATAGCCATTATGCTCACTGCTGGTCCCGCCAGGTGGTTTTTTAATGTTACTTTCTTAAGGCATTTGTGATTGTGTTTATGGACAGATTCCTCTTTTTAAGAGATTAAAATATATTGGCTAAGAGTAGGTGAAAGATCGCCTGTAAGGTAATTTTTTAAATCTAAAAATACAGAGTCTCTTCTTGGCTCAGAAAACAGCTAGGATAACAGTCTAACATACTTTTCACCACACTGATTTACCTGATATTTACCATGTGCATAATTCCTGCCATCCATGGCCAATTTATAAATGAGAAAAACTTTAGGAAGATAAATTGTATTAACATTGCACTGTGATCTAAATTTCAAAAAAAATCTTGACGGGGTACAGAATATTTGACTGAATCATTTTCTTTGGTTGTTTTCAAAAAAAAAATATTGGATTGACAGAAAAGTCATGACTTGTTTTTCTATGCAAAAATGCATCATGATTTTTCTGATGACTCAACATATAGTATTATTTATAAGACTCACTATTTGGAATTAGAAGAAGAAAGTAAAAAATACCTAGTTACCTAAAATCACACCTGGATATACAAGAGAGTATGCTCCCTGAAGGACTCCCGAGATGGCTGGCATTTGGTTGGTTTGTGTACTCGGACCTATGTCTGTTAGAAAGGGAAGCTTCTGACACTTCAAACTCCTCAAAGATGCCAAACCTTTCAGTATGTGCTCAGGATTTGTTTTTCCTCTGAGTGGCCTTCTTTGAAAAAGACTCTAATCCTTCTCAAGAAGAAACTTCGAAAGATTGTTAGTCTTGCTAGTAGTAGTATTAATAGTCTTTCATAGATAGTTCATATCAAAGCATGCGCACAAACTGGTAGAGAGAAAAAGACAGTGTAAAGGCACCAAAAACTGCTACTTATGAACTTTGTGAGTTGCAGGAGAGACTGGCTTTTGACCCTAGTTATGGAACATCTTTAGAAAGTGGGCATTGAACTCAAGGGTTCTGTTCTCACCACCTCATCTTCTACTTTCCCCACCTGATACTTGTCTCTCTTCAATCCCACTTCAGTAGATCATTTGAATGCACAAGCAAAAAAATAAAAAAAGCTCCTCAATGCTAAGAAAAGTGAGATGGCAAGAAGACAATGAGGCGTTGGGAAAGACATTGGTTCCAGAAATTGGATTCTAGGCATGTAGTGCCAGGATGGAGAAGTTTTATTTAATTTTATAGAAAAATGTTCGGGTTATTTTACACTGAGATGTGAAATCTCATTTGCAGCTAAGCCCCGGAGGGAGTGAAAGGAACTAGAAGAGCTCATAAAGACAAGCGTAATAGGATTAATAAGAAAAAGGCCGAAGACATAAGCCTTTATTGTAGGAACTCAGTGCTAAATTTTAGCATTGATGAAGGGTGAAATGTGGATACTTATCCAAACATTCCTGCCTTCAGGCTACAACAACTGAGGGATGGTGCCTTCCTAGGTTCATTCTGTTGGGGAGGTTATCTCTGTTTCTCCTGACAGAGGGCCACTCTGGTAGAACAAAGAAAGGCACTATGCAGCTGCAATTCCTGCACCCTCACTCATAGAAATAACTCAGAATGTACTTTATATAATTAAAGAAAAATGTAGGGTCGAATAGCAATCCATGGAATTAAGGATTTTAAAAATAATTGGATAATCAAGGGCCGGAATGTTAAATTATGTGTTTATATATTTACGGCTTTTATAATACTGAATGGGCTTCTTCGTCTGAAGAGGCAATTATGGGAGAGTTCCAGGTTGCTCATGAACATGGGTTACAGTACAGGTGGTAATCAAATTGTTCACTCCACGGTTGGTTCTTTTTCTCCTTTTATAAAGGTTGATTGCTAAGAAATCATTTCAGCTGCAAATGTGGCTGCTGAGGCAATTTACATAACTGTACCAAAGGGAGCAGCATCCCATTATTTCAACTGCATAGTCATACCTATTGTCAGGGTAATATTCACATTGCCTGTTTTAGAACTGGGCAAAGTCTGATGTTAACTTTAGGCTAGGGAGACTTAGGTTCTGATGATGTCAATCCCCATAAGGCTTTACTCATTTTTCTTGTTTATAGTGCTGCATTGATTTATTCCAGTATTATGTTCCTAATAAGATTAGCGTCTATTTTTTTTTTCAAAAAAGTATTATTTTTAAAACAATATGAGTGGGTTAGATTGACAGTCTAAGTGAACAGAAGTATTACAGTGATCAGGGGAACAAGTTTGAGCATTTTATACACTTTAGATAATAGATAATAATGCAATAGCGTAAGGCATGTGAAGACAACTCTTATCGGTTCCCTAACATCTTTTTCTATTTAATCTTCAAGTTTCATGTTGACGCTAATAGATTTATATGATAATTATAGAAATATAAATGATATGTAAGTTGATAGAAATTCTAGGACATAGAAATGTACATCTTGCTTTGGTGTAAGGCAAGAACATTCATATGATGTTTTTTTGAATAATTTTTTAACTAAAAACATTTAAAAGTTTGTTCTTAATCATCCTATCTGGTAGTGATATCAATACCTCCATATGTAGTAAGATTATCAGCTTATGGCCCCTAATTTTATGAGATTGTCTTAAGGTGGCGCCAGTTAGGATTGCCAAATATTTTTTCATGTTTCATTCAACCATGTACTTCTGACCAACAAGCTTATATGTAAATAAAAGAACACTTGCTTTACCTCTAGGATAGCTTCCTTCAAATAGCCATACCTGCTCCCGAAGTGCCTATTGAAAAGCTAGTTTGTTTTTTGAGTGTTTCGTTTTATTTCTTTGTTTATTTTTAAGGTTTTTTTATAGAGCTTGTCACTTGCCAGAGAGAGACAGTGAGAGGGAAAGTGAGAAATAGCGTCGCCCAGGATGTGGTCACGCCATAATCCTTTCTCCTCACTTTCCTCCTGGGATTTTGGGTGCACCCAAATGTGCCCTATGTGATTTTCAAGCCACCAGGTTAGCTACTCAAACCATGACTGGCCATGTGAGAGTCCAGTGCCTTAACTACTACACCATCTGCTGGCCCCTGGAATATCAGATATTTAAAGTTTAATTTTTATTTATTTATTTTCCATGAGAGGAGAGAAAAAAAAGACCTAGCATGTTCTCACCACTCCAAGATGCCATGTCTTTCTCTTTCCCAGCTTTCCAGCCAGCCAGGATCATGGGATCATCCAGCGTATTCAGACTGACCTGGAATCTGGTTGACCTGAAATATGAACCTGGGCCTCCCATATGGCTTCATCATCACCCACTGGCTCCTTACTATCTGTGCTATCACAGCTGGACTGGAGACAGCTTCTAATGTAGCTATCAGGGGTTCCTGTTTTTAAGGCTTAGAAGTATAAAATAGAGTACATTTTAGGAAAGGTAGCCACTAACTCCTTAAATCAATTTATAAGCTTATTTGAAGACAAAACCCTTATACATCACATTTCCCAAATCTGTCTTCATTTGGTTATCATCATTATTGTGGTTATATTTGTTGTCACCATCATTATCATTTTCAGCAGCATCACTGTCCTTGGTTCTTAGATCTCCTGATTAAAAACGATCCCCGTATGCACAGTCAAATCTATCAGGATTGAAATGTTCACTCTGGCTGTTTCTTGTGAAGCTGTTTTGGCCTTGTGTGAAGATGCTGGGTCCAATATTTTGAGTGTTCACCATGTGGCTTGGTTCTAAAGATGAATCCCAGCCAACATGTAGCACTGAATGTTCTGGCCCCACCATATTTACACAAACTCAGCGATAGTCTTAATTTTACAACTTTACTCACTGGCTCATACTTGTTGAAAATGGTCACTAAAAAATGGTATATGATCAAAAATGTGTCAGTTTTTATGAGAGTGGGTCATCAATACAGTCATACAAATGGCAAGGTCCCATAAACACTGGCCACACTGATGGCCTGGCTGCCTTAACGAGCCAATTGGAATGAATACCTCTAATTCAAATGGGGAAACAGGGATGAGGGCTAGGTCCTTGCCAAATCCTGTTGCTCCCAACTCTCTAATTTTATTGCATTTATATTTGAACTTCCTCTTCAACACTCAACCCTGATTACTCAGAGCACTCATCTTCGAGAATGCTTTTCCTCTGTCCCTTTATGAGCAAATCTACGAACTCCTTTGATCTTTCTTTCCTTTTCTGCCTTTTTCCTCAGCACCTCAGGATCCTTTCATTGATCATTCTAGGGAAAGGCTTAGTTCCTTTCTTGTTTGAATAAAGGACCCATTGATAAATGGATGATAGACCCAGTGACAAGTGAGAGAAAAATGCAATTGGGTGCCTGAAAGAAGGAGTGGTATCTGCCCTTATCTATCACTGCTGATTAGCTGCAATGTGAGAGAGGAAGAGACAGAGACAGAGAGAAATTGGAAATAAATTGATTGTGGAGAGAGGCTGGGCTTAGCTGCCTTGGTTTCTCTACCTCATCAATCATTCCAGTGTGGCTGATAAGTGGCTCTATCACTCCCACATGCATCCCACCCACCGGAGACTCTGTCACTATGACAGGCATTCCATTGCCCAGAGTCCTTTGAGTAGCAATAGTAGATTCAACCCCTGCACAAAACATCTGAGATTCAGTGTCTTATTGTCTGATGTTTCTATTCCACTTTACTTTACAAGAGTGTGTTTACGTGATATGACCCATCCTCTCTGACAGTGGCCTTGCAGGCCCTCCTGGGGTGAGAGCTGGGCGGTATGCTCATCATGTTCATTGCGCCTGCACAGTGATAGGCCGGCATTACATGAAACATTTACAGAATGTGAGGTAGGGCTTGGGAGGGTCTATACATGTGGAAGCTACCCAAGTGTGAAATAGAAGGATGAAGAAATTGTTTTCCCAAAGCCATTTGTATCTGTCACCTGTTCCAGGTCTCACTTTTTTATTTTTTTGAGCGGTTTTTGCTACAGGGCATGTGCGCTCGCCAGACAGACAGAGAGACAGAAAGTGAGAAATCACCCCCCAAGGGGGATGGTCATGCTGCAATCCCTTCTCCTGCATTCTCCTCTCGGGATCTTGGATATGCACACACATGCGCCCAGTATGAGTTTTAAGCCACCAGGTCGAGGACTCGAACTGTGGTCGACTACGTGGGAATCCAGCGACATAGCCATTACGCTAAGCGCTGGTTCCCTCCAGGTCTCATTTTTAACATCCTGTTCAGTCTCTTCCTCCCACCTTTATTGTTTAAACTCATTATTTAGAAAATATACCTGGAGAGGCACAAATGTTATATCTTTAAATATTAGAAAAATTTTTATAATGGAGTATTCCACTGGCATTGTTTATTCTCCGAAAGGTTAATAGGTTAATATGCATTTGGACACATATATGTGATTGGTTACCAAATTGCATGGTTTAACTTTTGAAATGTCTGAGAGAACATGCATGCTTCGATGTCATCATGGCTGTATCAGAGGTAAAGAAAAATCACTTCACTTGATAGCACTGAAGACACAATGAGGGAGGCATTCCATAAAGATTCTATCCCTTTTCTTCACTGTGATCTTTGGTTCAGTTTTCATTTTTCTCTAAATTATAGACAATAGTCCCCCTATTCTCTCAGATTGATATGAATTATCCATTTGGACATGGTGATTCTTCTGTGTAGATTAGCTGTTTGTGTATTTTGCATTTATCTTTATTCACAAGCCATTACTTTTCTGGTGAACAAGACATAGATGAGCTTCAGTAAAAAGAAAGAGGAGGTACTACTGCTGCAGGCTTGCATACAGCAGTAATTTATTAAAATTATGTATTGTGATATGTCTCTTAAGAATTTTTGCTTTTTTAAAAAAGCTTTGTAATATTCATGTAAATGGGCATTATTAGTTCCCTTTTATACATATAGGTAGTGAATCCTATACATGGACTAAAGAGACAAAAAGATGTCTCCTTTCTCCCCAGGCTCCCTCCTGACTCTTCTGTCATGCATCAATGCCTTTCTTTTCTTTCTTTTTTTTTTTGGAGAGGTTTTTGCGTGCTCACCAGGAAGACAGAGAGAGACAGAGAGACAGAAAGCGAGAAATCACCTCCTGGGGGGTGATTATTATACATTTGGACACATATATGTGATTGGTTACCAAATTGCATGGTTTAACTTTTGAAATGTCTGAGAGAACATGCATGCTTCCATGTCATCATGGCTGTATCAGAGGTGAAGAAAAATCACTTCACTTGATAGCACTGAAGATACAATGAGGGAGGCATTCCATAAAGATTCTGTCCCTTTTCTTCAGTGTGATCTTTGGTTCAGTTTTCATTTTTCTTCTCCTCCATTCTCTTCTCAGGTTCTTGGGCACGCATGCACACGCACCTGGCATGAGTTTAAGTCACTGGGTCCGGAACTCGAACCGTGGTCAGTTACATGGGAGTCCAGCGATATAGCCATTATCGCTAACTGCTGGTCCCACACCAACGCCTTTTACTGTCTACCATCCCCCTCACTCATCATCATCTGTGCTCACCTTAGCGCTCACTCATCCCTTTGAATTGTACCCAAGAACCAATCTGATTCATCTTTGGAAAACCAGATTTTACTCTCAACCTCTTCCCTGATTGAGCTGGGAAGATAAAACTATATAATAAGGAGAATATGACTTACATAAGTGAACTAGAGTTTAGGCATAGAACTGATGTTTTCAGATTGCAATATCATTATCCTGATGATATTATTAATGGTTATATCCTGAAAATTCTTTTTCTTGGGGATGAAGTATAGATTTATAGTAGGAATTACACAGGAAATTCCTTCTGATCATTTAGTTATGACCCTTTCTTTTTTATCCAGAGGGTATGAACTGGATTGCTTACTGTGAACATGTTGAAGTTTTATCGAATATCACATATTTATCGTAATAGGTTGATAGCGTAGGGCACTGATGTGCAATGCTGGAGCCATATGATGGGGCCTCAGGTGCAGATCCCAGATCAACCTGAACACATAGGACACACTCAAAATCCTGACTGACTGGAAGGCTAGGGAGAATAGTGGTGTGTCTAACCTTGCCAAGGATGCCTCTCTCTCAGGAAATAAATTTAAAAACAAAAACAAAGGGGTATGTTCTGAATAAGAATATTAAGTCCTGGGATTTATAACCTGAATCAACTACTTATTAGTTGGGTATTTTTGAATTAGTTGGCTATTATCCCTGTTTTCCAGTTTTCTGAGCTATAAAAATGGGGATAGTGATGTCTATCTTATAGGGTGCAATGAAGATTAAAATGATGTATTATGCTATACATACTAGAGGTTAAGTAAATGCCAATTTCATTTTAAAGAATACATAGTTTCAAAATCACTAAAACTTCTAAAGACTATATATAAGATTTTTAAAAGCAATATTAATGGAGAAATATGAAAGTGTCAAATAGCTTAAAAAGACATATAGTGCAAGCATATTATAAAGGTGTCTGATTTGATTAGGGATATATCTACTTGGTTAAAAATGCAGTTCTATTATTTATAATGAGTTAGAGTCACAAAGCACGTGCTGGATGGGCCGTACAGAAGAGTGATTCGCTAATTCTGCTGTGAGTAGATACAGTATAAGCTTGAGTAGAACATTTGAAAACATATATGTAAAAATGTAAGAACAAAAAGAAAATAATAATCATTTTTGCACGTCCATTCTTTTATAGTCAATGAGTTCACTTTCTTTTTCTTTTTTACTCCCAAGAGAGAATTTTGCTGTAAGACATGTGTACTAGCCAGAGAGACAGAGAGAGACTGAGAGACAGAAAGTAAGAAATCAGCCTCCCAGGTGGCTGGCCACACTGCAATCTCTTCTCTTTCATTGTCCTCATGGGATTCTGGGCAAGCGCACAAATGTGCCTGGTGTCAGTTTAACCAGGTGCAGGACTCAAACTGTGGTCGATTACATGGGAGTCTAGTGACATAGCTGCTACACCATCCTCTGGCCCTCTCAATTTATTCATTTTCAAATGGAAAACCTTTAAAAACAAGGACCATCCGTTTCTATGCATGATTTTCAGGGTAGAACCCTCTGTGGATGTTTTTTATTTGTGTTTTGTTTTTGTTTATTTTACTTTCACTGGACATCACCACAGCACACAAAATGCAATTTTCCAGCCAGAAAACACTGTAGAGTGACTTAAACATATATGTTATTGTCAATAAATAATTTTCCATTTCTTGTTTCTTGTGTGTATGTGTGTATGTATATGTGTATGTGTGTGTGTGTGTGTGTTTGTGTCCAGCCTATTTCTCACCCTCTACCATTTCCCATCCTCTTCCCACCCTGTCTCTGGTTTCTGCAGTTACTTTCCATTCCTTTATTCTTTCACACATTGAATTGATTCACAAAATATCTCAATTAATCTAAATACTTTCAATAGTAAGTTCAGCTAATATATACATATCTGTGAACAAAAGTTGACTTTAGCCATGAAACTGTGGTTAGGATGAATATACTACAAAACAGCACATAGCTGAGGCTATATCGCTTACTGTGGATCTCATCTCTGTCTGAGCTCTGCCTCCTGCCAGGTCAGCTGCAGTATGGGATTGTCTTAGGAGCACTCAGCCGGTTGTTCATTGTACACTGCATGGTGGTAGTGCAGGAAATGGTGTGCACAGTGGATGTGATGTGCTTGGGTCATTCCAGGACCAACCCCCCACACCCTCCATTCCTGGTTCCTCCAGGCCTGTAGTCCCTGGTACCAGGATGTTTGGAGACTACTGCTTTAGAGTATGGTCTAATTTTAGAGACCACTTTAAGAAAAATCCATTATTTGACACTTCAAATTTACAAGTAAACACACCACAGTAGGTTTCACTCTGACAACCTTGCATAGATGGTCCTGGGACCAGCAGGTGGCAGGTAGTTAAGGGTGCCGGACTCCCACATGGTGGACCACGGTTCAAATCCTGGACCTGGCGACTTGCTTTCTCACTTTCTCTTTCTCTGTCTCTCACTCTGGTCGAATTAAAATAAGTAAATAAAGGTAAAATAATTCTTAAAAAAAAAAGAATGGTGTTTTCTATTTGAAATGAATTTATTGATTATTCTAGAAAGATATTCATGTGGTGTTTAAAATGAATACTTCCAGGAAAACAGTTACAGTGTTGAAGTAAGAAACGCTTATGTTGTTAAACTGAATCATAACAGCCACTGTTGCATGTCTTTGTGGTGGTAATTCCTAACCCACAAATGACATTTTTAAATCATTATAAGTATGGTACATATTTTTTTCATTCTTTATACCATGATTTATTTATTTATTTACTTAATTTTATTTCCTTCCTTCCTTCTTTTCTGTCTTTCTTTCTCCCTCTCTCTTTCTTATCAAAAGTCACATCACTTTCTGAAGAGAGACAGAGAGAAAAAGGGGAAAGTGAGAAAGCACCCCCGTGATGCATGGTCACTCACAATCCCTTCTTCATGTCTCCCACCTGTCAGGATTTGGGACACGCACACACGCGCACCTGGCATGTTTCTCAAGCTGCCAGTCTTGGACTTGAACCTCACAGTTTACCATGCGAGATCAAGCTGCCTTAATCAGCGCACCACAGGCTGGGCCACCTTGAATTCTTAGAGGAATTTTATTTCCCTGATTAGAGGGTTCAAACTTTGGCAAAATAAGGTCACAGAGAAATGCCTTTTTCAGGTTGAGGCTAATAAAGTGGAAGTCTGGCCCTTTCAGCGTACCTGCCTACCTGCGACTTTGCCCAGCCTGAGTTGTGGGAAAGTGCAGGAGCAGTGGGTAGCAAGAGCTCACTTCTCACTCCACTCTGACTTCTGCAGTGCCCTCCTGGACTTCTGCAGAGTTACCACACCAACAGACATAAATAAAATCCTCAAATTGGGCTAACCTAGCAACCAAGAGAGGTGTGGATAGACTAAGGTTATGTCTCTGTGGAAAAAGTCTTCTTTCTTTTAACCTTTTAAAATATGGCCACTGGAAAGTTTAAAATTACACATGTGGCTCACATGTATGGCCTGCATTCTCTCTCCCTTGATCCATTCTGTTCTAGAATCAGACCAATTTCGATTCAGATTCTTAAAGCTTCTGCCATTTTGCAGTAAATTTAGGTAGAGCTTTCTAACAATCAGTGCCTGGCTGTCAACATATGCTAAAAAAAATTTTAAAAAGGCAAAAAACAAAAACAAAAACAAAAACAATAAAACCGGATCTTTTAGGACATGGTAAGAATTGATATAAAATAAAAAACCCAGCAGGTGTCTGGAGAAAAAAGCCAATACTCAGTAAATGTTAGGTATTTCTCACATTCACAATCTTCATACATATTCATGCATGTATGAATATGGATAAGAATATATGTGTATAGTTTTACAGTGTGTGTGTGTGTGTGTGTGTGTGTGTGTGTGTGTGTGAATTTGTGTGTTTGGTGTCCTGGGCTTCATGGACAACCAGAACACCATTTTTCGAAAATCCTGGATTTTTTTCCCTTTCTAAAAATGCATTTATCTCTTTTCCATGAGCGAGCGAGCGAGAGAGAAAGGCACCTTCAACACAGTCCCCATGTTACAGTCCGTCCCTCATTTCAGCCACCCAGGTCACAGACACATGCCTGCACACCCAGCATGCTCAGGGAAGTCCAGGAACTCGAACCCATGACCTTCCCCATGACGGCCAGTTGTGTCACCACTGGGTTATTACCTGCCCCCAAAACTCTTGTTCTTTGAAAGACTTTCTTCCAAACACAGTTTGTCATTCAATTGTATAATATTGGATAATTTATATGTATACACTGTTAAAGGGTTAATAACAACTACCTCCCAGAGTTGTCATATGAATTAAAAAGGCTCTTTGTAAAACATCTAACATATTGCCTACCACAACACTGCTACCTATTACATTGCATATACTGTTACCATTTAAGTCATTATCATAACTGTGATCATTATCATTATTATAATAACTAAACAAAGCAGCTGGAAACCTCTTTGACTGCATATAGTCTACTCTTTCTTTTGGCTGCCTTGTTTACAAGGAAACTGGTTTAATTTCACCACAACCTTAATTTGGCTGCATGTAAGTGAGGTGTTATCTTCAAGAGGTTAAAAAAAAACGAGTGAGTGGGTCAAGTCGCAGTCTCATGATAGGCATTTTAGTTCAGGTTGGTTCCTAGTACGTTGTATATTTTTTCTGCATGATTTGATAGTAAAGCTAATGTTCATTTCTTCTATGCTGGTGTAGTACTGCTCTGAATGATTCTTTCTTATGTTTTCCTTCATTTCTTCTCTCTTGTATACTCTGTAACATACTCCCTGCCACATTTCTTCTTCCTGAGCCTGACACCTTTGTCTCTCTTTCAAGTTTTCCACTCAATATGTAGAACAAACATTTGCCTCCAATTCTCCAGGTAGCCAATAAAATTATGCTCTGAGGCAGCATGTGATTGCGTGTGCATGCACATATGTGTTCTACTTATGACTTGCTCTATTTTTCTAGTCTTTGACTTGGCAACTACATTTATCTGGAAAAAATGTGGTATAATTTGCTTTTCTAATTTTCAGAGAGAGCTTTCCTGGTTACAGGGGGGTCAGATTTTCAAATGGCTGGTGCCAGAAAGCTGGGACTGCACGCAGAGCTCTGTGCTAGGCAGAGAAATACTTCATTAGAGTTGTATTCCATGAAGACACTTTTGCTTCTTAACGCCTGTGATTTTAATTAAAACCTGGAAAGTAAAGAATCCTCTGGTTGTATTAATGCTTTCATTTCCATTAGGACGGTGGAGTTTATAAACACTCTCCTGGTTTATAAATTAGTCCTCATGCGGATAATAAGTGCACAATGTCGCAGAGAAAGCAAAACTCTGCCTGCCCATCTGCTCCTCTCACACTTTTCCTCCATTGTTGCTTTCTTCTTTAGAGATTCCTGCAGGAGCGGTTCTTGATTTCTTTTCTCTCTGAGTATCTGTCACCCGTATATTTGAACTGTCTCTCATTGGACTGAGGTTGCTACAACCTGCTTTTATTCTAGGTTGATAGAATGGGACATCAGAGGTTCATTCTGATGTAAATCTACAATGAAATAAATAAACATTCAACCGTTAAGTTCACCTGGGAGACAAGATTACCTATTCGTATGAACCTAGATATTTTGGGAAATTTCAGATTTTGAGAACACACACACATATAAACACTTATCTTTTGAAAGTGCAAGGTCACCAGACACATGTGCTTGTTTATACACAATGTTTGATTAATGTATTATCATCCTTCTCCGAGTACATCAATAAATGTAACCAGATAAGCAAATACAATTGTAGTTAAGATGGTGACACAAATGTATTGAATTAGCATTATAAGAAATGTCTATGCATACAAAAGCAAGTGATCAATATTATCCATTCCAGTGAAAACTTTCAATTAGAGAAAATGATATAGTAGTTAGAGTAAACCAGGAACTGAACATAAGTCAGTTCTACAGACATATTGGTCTCTAGAATCCTTTTTGAAAGCAGGCAGTATAAATTATAAATAAACATAGACATGTTTAAAGAAGCAAGTGTTCTGTGGAGAAAGACACGCACAGAACTACCTTTCATGGATTAAATGGAGGTGGTTTCCATTCCACAGGCACACCTTAGGAGTAGGGCTGCTCCTAGAGTTTAGAAGAGATGAATTTAAGAGTTGTAGAGACTCCACAGGCACTTTCCAAGAATTTAGCTGCAACTGTTTCGTTGAGAGAATTCCAACCTCCGTTTAAGTATTTAAAATAATGGGGTGACATAAAGAAGTGACATTGGGGTGGGTGTCAGGTTGTCCAAGTGCTCAGGTACCTGCCCCACATGGAGGGCAGGGTTCTGTTCTCGGAAGAGGGTGTATGTCCAGCTCTCTTTCATAGGGAGTTAAGGTCCAGGCTTCTTTTGTCTACATCTCACAAACATCGGAGTGTCTTATGTAGGCGGGCCATTGGCACTCTCTGCATTTGCCTGGCACAAACAGACAGACAGATCGGAATACTGCTCATAGGCACGTCTGTGGTGAAACGTGCCAAAAATGAACATGTTTCCTCATAACAAAGTATGCAGAGCACAACAAACATATGTATAGCAGTATTATTTTAAAACTCTACAAATTACCACAATTACAAAATACCAAATAATAATAGTATATACCTTTATTGTCAGAAATGTCATATGAGCCTATTACTTAACTGAAGAATAATCTTAGAGGTACTGAACCTTTGTGATTGAGTTAGTCTTTTGCTATATTCTCCATTGTGTTTACTTATTCCAACTTCTCCATCTCTTCAGAATTTGAGCATTTTTAAAAAGCAATAATGTGACCAGCAGATGGCATACAGAGTAAGGTGCTGGACTCCCACATAATTGACCATGTTTTGAGTCCCAGACCTGGCGGTTTGAAACTCACATTTGGTGTATGTGTGCGTGTGCCCAAAATTCTAAGAGGAGGATGGAGGAGAAGGGATTACAGGAGTGGGCCATCCCCCCCGCCCCGGGTTTTTTTCTCACTGTTTCTCTGTCTCTGTCTCTCTATAAAACACACATGCCCTATAGCAAAAAATCTTTGTTGAAAAAAACAAAAAAACAATAGTAATAATATCTTCTACCCTGATATTCCATAGCACTTTCCTATTTACAAAGAGCTCTTTTCTTCACTTATTACCTATTTGTAAGCAATCTTACTTGAGTACTGAGTGTATCTACCTATGTGCATGTGCGTGTGATGATACGTGTAAGAGATAGTTTATTCTGGGTCTAACACCAAGTTCATGTTAAGTTCCTAAAAAGTGAGAGCGTTGTATTATTTGTATATTTCATTATTTTGTTTCTTTGAAAAGCATTCTAAGGCCATCCAGTGGTGTGATGGATAAGACAATCGGATCCCACAGGGCTAGCTGTACAGTCTGAGTCCTGGACCCAGAGGTTTGAAAAGCATGCTGGGCATACATGGGTGCATACCCCAACCCCCAAAATAGAAAGAGAGAAAGGATTATCGCATGACCATCCCCCAGGGGCAGTGCTTTCTCACTCTCCTTCTCTCTCTAGTGAGCACACATGATCTCTAGTAAGTTATAAATTAGAAAAAAAAAAAAAAGAAGAAAGAAAAGAAAAGCAGAGAAAAGCAGTCCTATGTAAAGCCTTATTTTCAGTTGTTGACTCAGAGACCATTTTCATTTATTTCTTCTTCTTTTTTTTTTTTTTTTTTTATTTTTTTTTTTTTTTTTTTTTTTTTTTTTAGTTTTTGCTATATGGTGTGTGTGCTCATCTGAGAGAGAAAGAGAAAGACAATGAAAGGGAAAGTGAGAAATCACCCTCTCAGGGGAAATGGCCTTGCCACAATACCTTCTCCTCTACTCTACTTCTGGGGTTTTAGACACATACTCACATGCACCCGGTGTGATTTTCAAATCACTGGGTCTGTGACTCGAATTACCAATGGGTCATGTGGGAGTCCAGCACCTAAATAACACACTGTGACATGCTGGCCAGGAGCCATTTTCTTTCTGTACACTCACCTACCCACTTACTTTCATGTTTATGGGTTATAGTTTTCCTCTTAATAGTTTATCCTTAATAGTTGGATACAAAAGCCATTTTATTCTCATGATAACAAGACTATCGGTACTATAATTTCTTGTGTCTTCAAGGATCTCCCAATCAATAGGATCCCTTCTTCTGGGCCTGAGTTCTGACCAAGTTGAAAAGGAAATAGACAGAAAAGTGACCAGAAATTCATCTTAGTGCTGGTATTGGCTAAGTTAGTAATTGTGGTTATGGGTCTGTTAGCCACCACATGGGTTTGTTAACACTGACCCCTAATATAAAAGACCTACTCTTCTGGGCATGGCAGAACTATCTCTTGGCTGCCTGCCCTCCTGAGGTTGGCTTCTGCAGGACTTGCACAAGGAGTTGCTGAGAAGGCTGTGGTCTCAATAGTCAGGTCCCTTCTCAGAAGGAGTGAAATTGGATAAACGATTGAAATTGCATCAATTTTCAAATGTAACCATCAGATAAGACACACAAGTGCAATAAATAAAAGGATGGAGAAGCCAGGAGCATACTCATGGAAAATATCCCCACATAGAAATGAGGAGCAGAGAAGAAGCCTTCCTTTCTAGTTAGATATTTGCCTGACTGATCATTATAACCACAAACAAACCTGTAAGATTTGAACCAAGGAAATATGGCACAGCCTCATTTACAACAAATCTTGGTAACCATTAAGCAAGATCTATTTCACAAGGAGTTTGCAGCATTTGGGTTTTCCAAAGATTCCATTTTGATTGGAATGGAGACAGGCCAAGAATTGATCTTTTCGAGTGTGGTCCGTTTTCAAGCATCATTCTGATAAATGGATATGAACTAATCATTTCAATGCATACTTACCAGTGTAACTCAGACAGTTCTCAGCACCTGTCTATCCTGTTCATTGACCTAGTAAGAACCTAAAGGCAAGCTCTTTCTGTGGAAGGTCCTTGTAGCCTCAGCTTGATCAACCAAGGTTGAAGACTGCATGCAAAGAGGGCAGATGGGTTTTCCTCCCTTTTCTTCTGGAGCTCAGCAAAGGGTTGCTATTGAGATATCCTTCTAAAATAGTTTAAATAGAAGTGTCTAGTGGCAAAATGAAAACAAATGGAGAAGTCAGTGAGACCCATGCAGGGGCTTGGTTGCCTGCTGCCTATGGCTCCTATGGGAGATGCAGAGCTGGCATTCGCACCCAGAGGAAAGTGTCTCCATCAGGGTGGGGGCTGTCAGAAGTCAGCAGGAGGAGGAGGTGCTCTGCTCTCAGCGTTTTCTAAGCTCCTTGGAATTCTCTGACATTGATGAATCTGGTAGAGTCTGATATTCAGTCACTTGAGAAGATGGGCTTTTTGACTCCCAAAAGCTTCCAGACGCATCAATTGGTCTAATCGGAATATCTCCTTTAGCAATACCATTGGAAACTCCACAATGCAACAGTTCTATCCTTGTTATTTTCTCTGACCATTCACATTCAAGGAGAATTTTCATACAACTCATAAAACCTGCTGGTTCCCTTCAGGAGCTATTTAGTGGCACTTTTTTTCTTGTATTCTGGAGTTCTTAGTTCCACTCTGAGCTCAGCCTCTCCATTGCTTCCCAACCCCCATGTGTTTTTCTGCCCCTCCCTCATCATTGCTCAGTGAAAGCAATATAGATTTACAATGGTTTCACTCTTTTATTTTTTGATCTTATGATGGTGCAAATGCTATGCCATTTAGTGGAAACCATACTTTAAATTTTGGATCTTGATCTTTCCACTGGATAGCACTATGGGTTGTGTGGGCTTCTGGAGCAGAACAGCCACAGCAAGCTGCAGCTCCCAGTTAGTCACACAATCATAAGGATAACAGCCATTACTCTATGGTGCTCTGTATTCAATAAAGTACATGAGTATTTAACACTTAGTTATGAAGTAGGCTTTGTGTTAGGTGATTTTGCCCAACTGTAGGCTTCTGTAAGTATTCTGAAGCAACTTAAGGTAGGTTCGGCTAAGCTATTTTATTCAGTAGGTTAGGTGTACTAAATGCATTTTCCCTTTTCAACATTTTCAGTTTATGATGGGTTTGTTGTTATGGAACTCCATTGTAAATGGAAAACATCCATACTAGAAATAGTCTGGGCGACGTCTTCTAAACATCTGGGGACATGAGAACAATGCCTAGGTCTCGACTTCCTTTCTACACTGATACTCTGCCCATTGCTTGCTGTTCTCTAGAAATGAGACTAGTTTATGGCCTAAACTTTGTTTTAGCAGGCTCATAACAATGTCCCTGAAATAGATGGAAATCAAGGAAATGCGATTGTATTTAGGGTGCAGTGTGGTGCCCCTAAGTAATGTAACAAGAATACAAAATGGACTAAGTTATTTTGTTGATAATTTAGTTGAATGTGTGCAATAATAATAATGATTATGATAGCCTCTTTTTGACAGAAGTAACAGAAAATTGGGTTCTTATCAGGTCATACTCAATGATCAAAGACAAACAATTTTTTTTTTATAGACAGTTTCTGTGATTGCCAGAATGAGACAGAAAGAGAGAGAGAGAGAGAGCGAACATGAAAGTGAGAAGCACCCTCTATGGGGAATGATCACACCACAATTCCTCCTCTCCTTTTATTTCCATTTTGGGCACACACATATACACACACACACACACACACACACACACATGCCTGGCATGTTTTCAAGCCATTGTGTCTGAAACTCTAACAGCCTAGTCAGTCATGTGGGATCCAGTGCTTTAACTGCCATGGCATAGACGTTTCTCCCAGAAAAGATATTTTAGCCATACACACAGAACACTCCATAATTAGATGTCAACATTTGTGTAAAGATGCCTGACTGCTTAGGAAGGACATTAATAAAAACAAAAAGGCACTCATTTTCTGTAGTTTTGCCTCCCTAAGTGGAGGCATTATTATTTGTTTTTGCCATAGGGCATATGTGCTTCTCAAGAGAGACAGAGAAGTTCAGTGAGAGGAGAAATTAGAAATGAACCCCCCCAACGGAAATGGCCAAGCCCCAATCTCTTCTCCTGGGATTTTTTTTTTTTTTGACACACATGCATATGTGCCTGGTGTGATTTTCAAGCCACCAGATCTGGGACTCGATCTATGACCGTCAAAATGGCGGTCTAGCACCTTAACCATCATGCTATCAGCTGGCCCTAGGACTCTGGCTTTATAGATCTGAATGCCATGTCAAGCTTATCAATAACACTCTGACTCCCATGTCCAAATGTTATTCTTTATCTGCAAATGATAAAGAAAGTTTTGGGACCAAGAGAAGGTTAAAGATATAGTATTACTTTCCCATGATACTTTTGGAAACTAAGGAAAGTTTCTGACCATCAGTACATGACATTGTTAGAAAACTAAAGAAGAAAAAAGTATAACACTGTACTTGAGTATATTGTTTGTGCTTTTTCCTCTTTCTTGAAAAAACTCCTAGTTGTAAAGCCCTTCAACATATACTATCTCATTAAATTTTCACAACTTTGTGAAATAGAAACGAATTTATTTTTAACTCAATCCCTCTGTGTCCTTGTTTCCATATTAACAGAGTGTGGATGATACTACTCATTTTGTATGCTTGTTATGAAAATAAAATGAGATCATGTCAAGACCTTACTATGTGTTTTAGTTTGAGTCACTTGAAAAGCTGACACCTAGATAGAATGAGAGGTATTGAGAGAAACGTAAGTGAAGGATGGATGAAAAAGCAGAGAGCATGAAAGGAGCATGATACCTATAAACAAAGGATCATGTGGAGGGTTGGGTTGGAAGAGCAGGGAAGGGGGGTCTTCCCTGGGCAGAAATACCCAGTTCTAGTACTCCTGCAGAGTTGTCTGTGAACAGGTTTTCATGGCCTCAGTGAAAGCACCAGTGGGGCACTGGAGGCTCCAATGACCTCCCAACTGCAGGTTCTCTTGACGAGCTCTTTCGCAGAGCGGTGCACTTCCATGACACAACACAGGTGCTTAAAAAGTAGTAACCACTTGAAATGTATCAGCCATTGTTGTCCCATTTTATAGATCAAAAAGGTGCATTCCCAATGACAGTGTGTGATTTGGACTGGATTACTTAGAGTCAAGACTTAAGCCTACATTTCTACCTCTAGGTTTTATGCTCTGTCAAGCACATCACACAGCTGCTCTTTAACAGTATGTATTTAATACATTTTATTTTGTAATAAGGTAGATACTAATTCTACAGGAGACAGCAAAACCTTACCCTGAGCCCTTTGAGTTTTGTAGCTTGCCACCTCTGAGAAAATCTTCGTTTATTCTCATGGCTTCTTGGACATAGCATTTTGCCCTGAGCTCCCAGAGTCCCTGGGATTTAAGCCAAAGTAAACTCTAAGGTTGCACCTCAACTCTCAGGAAAGTCTGCTGCTCTTAGCTTCAGCATTCAGAAGACAGCATGCAAAGCTTTATTTACTTTTTTTTTGGCATGCATGGAGACAGTTGTGGGTCTCTACTGATGCCATGATGCATTGGAATATCATTGCATGTCATTTTCACTTAACTCTCCTACTGGTGTGCCAAATCTTTTTAAGCAACAAAACCAAGTCACCTTTTATGGCTCCTAATCTGTATTTCAGTGAATAGATGTTAATATTCCTGTCTTACCTAAAAAATATATATATATTTAAAATATGTATGTTAATAAGATCTTTAAATATCTGAATAGAGGCTCACTTTACACACACACACACACACACATATATATATATATATATATAAATTACTGAGAAATAAGACTGTAACACTGCTGCCAGGTCCAGTAGATAGGATAGGGATTATGTCACTGAACTCCCACATAGCCAACCATGGTTTGACTCCTGGACCTGGTGATTTGAAAATTACACTAGGCACATGTACGTACGTGCCCAAAATCTCAGGAGGAGAATGGAAGAAAAGGGATTGGACATACCCCCGGGAGTGATTTCTCACTTTCCCTCTCCTGTCTCTGTCTCTTTCTCCAACTATTGCATGCACTCTAAGGCAGAAACCTCTTAAAAAAATAGAATGTAACACTGTTACTTCAGTGTATGTGTTAGATTACAGCAGGTTAGTTGGTTGTCCTAGCAAATATCCAGGTGCCTTATTAATTCTTAAGCTAAAAGAACAAAAAGTTTCTGCATGTTGTCATACTTAAAATAATTACAGTCTTTCAGTTTTAAAGATAGAACTGAATATTCATGTGTTGAGGTATGAAAAGTTATGTCCATACCTACACACAGAGATGTACAGGGTACATTTATGTTTTCAACTCTGAGATATAAATGTGGTGGCAATTTCAGAGAAGTCTGGAGAAATATAATTAATCAACTATGATGATGGAGAATGAAGCCCCACCCTATGTTGGATGGAATTTCCCAGAATTACACTAGTAAAGATTGAGGGCACATGCAGTTTTTCCCTCATTTTTATAGATAGCCCAATATGAAAGCTTGGGTTCTACTACAGCCTTGTGCTCAATGGCCCCCAAAGATAGTCAGAAACTTTTCATAATAACTATATCTGTGGCTGCTGACTTGCATGGAAAATGTTTTCCATTGAGCTTATTAAATCTACCATTAGAGAAGGTTCTCTGAGAGGAGAAAATTGGTTTGTTTATTTGTTCCCTGCCTGTTCAAAAAAGGATTTGAAGTAACCAGTAGAAAGAGGTCATACTGTTAACCTGGCAAGATGTGCCCAACCAACAAATCACTAAAATGCAACTGAAGCGATATTGTGTAGCCTCCCCAAAGGCCCCAAAGAACAAACAAGGCCATCCGGGAATTCAAATTACTGCCTGATGGTCACACATATATTTTTGTGCCTCCTAGCTTACTTGAGAAAGGCTTTCAAACTGAGGCTGTGTGATACTGGCCCTTTCCAGGTGTTCTTGTCCAAATAAAACATGAGCAAATTTGGCAGAGCTAATCATAGAAAGAACACTGGAAAAACAACCCAGACTAGCCTAGCAGCCAAGGTTGCTGTTGAGAGTCAGATAGCTTCAAGGGATTTGAGGATATGAAAACTTGAACTTGATGGCAAGAGTGCTGTGCCCACGGCTTCTCACATGCATTGGCTGTGGTGCATCTTTATTTGGGGTTGACTGACTGAGCGCCATCTCTCCAACTCAGCCCCTGGGCTTCTGTTTCCTTCTGGAAACTGACAAGTTAAGCTGATGGATTTTCTTCTTTACCCCCTGGCATAGTTCCCTCACTAACTCTCAAACAAAGAAGAAACATTATTTTATTCAAACTGAAATTACAGGTTAATTCCAACAACAACAAATTCCAATTACAGTACAACCACAGCAAACATGTGTCTATATGCTGAACAAGTGGACAACTTTAAAGAAGATGATTTAGTGATAATTACATAGACTGGGCAGCTTCCTGGATTTCAGATAAGAGTTTAACCTATACTTTTTTTTTTTTTGGCTGCTAGAGGGCACATGCTTGTCAGAGAGAGAGAGAGAGAGAGAGAGAGAGAGAGAGAGAGAGAGAAAGTAAGCACACACATACACACCCAGGAAGAATGGCTATGCTGAAATCCCTTCTCCATTCCCCTCTTGGGATTTTGGGTACCCATGCATATGCACCCTGCATGTTTCTTAAACTTCTGTTCCAGGTCTCAAAATGCACAGTTGGCCATTTAGGATCCAGTCACTGCAACTACCATGTCACCAGTTGATCCACCTATATCATTTATGTATTTACTAGGGGAAATTTTTACTATTATTCTGAAGTCTGATTTTCTGGTCGCTTCTCCTTTCCTATTCCCCAGTATTTAGTTATCAGTCTTGAAAATCACCAACACTTTATTTATTTTCACTGAGGAATTTGGAAGTAGAGAACAGAATACAAAATAGTTCAACACAGGCCATGTGACTGAATTTAAATTACCCCATGATTACCTGCAAGGATTTTAGAGGCACTTTTAAATCTTCTCGTTTACATTGTTATTTTATATGCCAAAAACGATAACATATGCTTATTTAGTCAATGGAGATTTTCAACTCATACAAAAATATAGTAAATAAGACATCTGCAAAGGTAGATTTCTACAAAGGGTAGGTACACTTCCCATTTTACACAAGAAGAAATCAAAGATCAGAGAGGTTAATTCACTCTTTCATGTTTACCAAGTAGAACTGTCTCTTAACTCCAACATCTATCTGATGTTTCTGTTTACTATCATACTGGAGTATTTTCTCTGCATAACTCTACCTTTGTCACTCCTGTAATCCATCCTCCCTGCAGTAGCAGAAAGATATTTTTCAAAAGAAAACCAGATAAGGTCATTCCCTGCTCAAAAATCCTTCCATAGGGGACCCAATGCATGCAGAATAAAATGAAAATATCCTTGTTATGACCTTACCTTGACTATCAATGTGACTTCATCTCATATCACCTTCCTCCACTCCTGCACTCAAGGCTGGCTGACCTTTTTATTTCTTGAGCACATCATGGTTATTTTCACATTTATAGACTTTCATGCCTACTATTTCTCCTGTGTGAAACTGCTGTGAAATTTTTGCATTGTTTTCTTCTTATCATTCAACTCTAAGTTCCTATGTCATACATTTTAGAGATATGTTTGTCAAATCAACTTTCTTTCTTTCTTTTTTTTTTTTTTTTTTTACTTTTGGAGAGGTTTTTGCTAATAGGGCACGTACCCTCACCAGAAAGACAGAGAGAGACAGAGAGACAGAAAGTGAGAAGTCACCTACCAGGGGGGATGGCCATGCTGCAATCCCTTCTCCTCTATTCTCCTCCTGGGACCTTGGGCACGTACACACATGTGTCTGGCGTGAGTTTAAGGTACTGGGCCCGGGACTCAAACCACGGTTGACTGCAGGGAGTCCAGCAACATAGCCATTACACCAACTGCTGGTTCCTCAACTTATTTTTATATTACACAATACCAGAAATTACCCTTTCCATTTACTTGCTTATTTGCCTGTCGATTATATGCCTCCTCTCAACAAACATGCTCTCATATATGGACCCAACAAGAGTCAAGACCTTTTCTCTTTTGTTTTTTTTTTTTGCTGAGTCCCCAACTTCTAGACAGTCTTTACATTATCGATATTTAGTTTTGAAAGCAACTTCAAGAAATCAAAGTCATTTCTGTATAAGCTCATAAAATTTTCAGTCCTGAGTGAAAGGGTAGATATTGACTTGTAAAATAAGTTTTTAGGATATAATGTTAAATGGTAGTATCTAGAATTATCTACAGTATGATTGGAAGTATATATGCACAAACTGCAATGAAATAGTGTGAATACTAACAAGAAAATAATACCTTGTTTTATTTAATGTCCTCTATTTTCTCAGTTTTTCTACAAGAAACTTATTTTTATTATCAGAATAAAATCAGCTTTAAAGCACAACATAAATTTTAAATGAGAAAAGCTATTCTTGGGACTGAAAGGATGGTTCTCCAATGTACTCATCTTTGCAATGGTTAGTACTTTAGTATCCTCTACTGACCTGTTCTCCAGGTCATATGTCAGAAGTTGTCTCACTGTGTCTCATGTGATGGTTTTTGAGTTCCTCTCTTCAGAATGTAATTGAGTTTATTTCTATCCCTGCAGCATTTGGTACTATGTATAATTCTCTAAAATGATGCAGATTAAAGTGGAATTATCTTCTTCCACTTTCTAGATAATTCCTAGATGTTTATTGCTGCTTAAGTTTGCAGCAGAATTTTTGGCAACACATACCATGGAAGTAGAGACCTACACCATTTCCTCCATCCGCCTAACTATTATTCCTGCACTCTCTCGCCTCATATTTGTATGTGTCATTTTATTTGTATTCACAAACAACATTTAACTTCGTATTTAAATATATTCCACTGATTCAGATTCATCTCATTAATATCGTTATTTTAATTCCAGTTCTTTTACCCAGTTGAATCATGATTCCTGCCCCATATATATGTTATTTACATATGTGCATAGTCCCTTAATTAAATTTTTTTTTTCAAAAATGTTGAATAGGTTAAGTTCATGAACAGAGCTCAAATAAAACCCTCTAGATACTTCCTAGTTAATATTGATCTATTTTGCAGATGCTTTCTACAGTTACTACAGATCAACCTGTTAAAAACTGAACAAATAGTAATCCAGTCCACACGATAAAGCAATCGTGAGGGTCGTGGAAAGCATTTTGCTAAAATCCAGATAATCCTACCTGCTGCATTTCTTATTAACTTAGAATTTTAATTGTGTTACTGATGGAAAGCAGATATGAAAATTCTGAATTGTTCTGTTCTTAGTGAATTTTTGCTGTATCTTAGTGAATATTGCATTATTTTCTAAAAATCAACATCAGAATTGTTTAGTTCACATAATTCACATTCTCTCTTTCGAAAATCAAGTACTTGCCTGTCTTTGGTCTTCATCACCCTGGTTCTTCTTCATTATTTCTTTAAAAGCACTCTCAGTAATTACTTTACTTCAATTGTGAAGTTT
>NW_006159513.1:889129-899221 GCF_000334495.1 Tupaia belangeri chinensis
AAGGTTGTAATTTGTCTCAGCAGGGAATTTAAAACAAATTTTTTCCCAATTTCTTCACCCATCTTGAGCTACATTTCCCTCTGACTGATGTTTATACTACTGTTCTAATTTTCAAGAACATCATTCTCTTTAACAGAGAAACCATTAAAAATCAAATTTAAATTGTTCTGTTTTCATTGTGTCATTTTTCAGTATTATCATCTCTGTGCTGCATAGCAGAAACCACCTTTACTTATCCTACCTCTTCTAACAAGACACCTTAATGCTTTTTGTTGTGATTTCATTTTATAAACTTCATTTTATCCTTTCTTCATCATCTTGTCCCTTGTTTGAATCAATAAATTAGCACATCTTTTTGTTGCTACACTTAATTCTGTCATTTACCACATCAGTATACCTCTCGAGGACTTGGCTCTAATCAAAATATTTGTTTATGGGCACTGTAGGGACTATCAAGATATGGAGAGTGCAGCCCTGGCTTTCAAGGAATATATAAGATTTTAAAACCACTATAGAAGAAGTCTCATTTTACAGCCTTAATGGTTTTGCTGAAGAGGCCATTAATTATTTTCACCAATAATTCAGCACCAGGCATTGGGCTCATTGTAATGTCTGTGACTGTTATGCATGTCAAAGGTATATTTGTATGCATTATCATTTTCAATTCCCTTTACCATGGAGTCTCAAGCAGATATCGAATAACCTGTAGGTTGTATGTCTTAGTGATAATTTTAGACAAATTTCACAAGTGTTTCCTTGTCTTACTTTTTTATATATTCATCATTTTAAGAATAGCTGAAGAAGGCTAAGAAACAAGAGTAGGCCTTGTAATTATAAGCCTCCATTACACTTTCCAACTTTCCCTTATAAATCTTATTCTGGGACTGGCTCTATGCCTGGTGGTTGAGGCAGTAAGATCCCACATGGCTGACTTTTATAGTCTGAGTTCAGATCCAGTGGCTTGCAAAACATGCCAGGTGTGTGTGAGTGAGCCCAACATCTAAAAGAGAGGGAGAGATGGAGGAGAGGGATTGCTATGTGGCCATTCCCCACAGGGGAATGCTCTCTTTCTTCTTTCCCTCTTTCTCTGCCCCTCTCTAGTGAGCCCATGCACCTTTCAGGGGAAAAAAAATCTCACTTTGAACCAACCTGGTGTCATACTTTCTTGGGATGACTTATACCAAAGTCTGCTGCTCAGGTAAAACAATAGAATGAAGCCCAGCCCACACCTAACAGTATCCTGTGAATGGGGATTGACAGTTATAGAGGCTAGATAATCTGTTTCTTTTCATGTGTTCAGAAAACCTACTCCTACTGACCAGTAGATGGTGTAATGATTATTATGTCACTGGACTCCCATGTAGTCAACCATGGTTCAAGTCCCAGACTTGGCAGCTTGAAACTCATGCAGGGTGTATGTATGTGTGCCCAAAATCCCAAGAAGAGAATGGAGGAGAAGGGATTGCAGCATGGTCATCCTCATTGGTGGGTGATTTTTCACATTCTATTTCTCTGGCTAGCGTGTGTACCCTATAGCAAAAATCTCTTAAAAAAATAAAAAAAGAAAGAAATGAAGACATCCTCCTATAAAAGTAACTGAGCTTAATAGACAATTTTCAACCTAAGTAAATGAAATACATTCTTTCTCTGTTTGTACCCCTAACACAACATACTGGAACAAAGCAAGTTAATGTAACATGATTATAGGGATAACCTTGATTGAGTATATTGAAATTTCTTAATATTAGTAACAAGTTAATTTCATACTTAATGGCAATGGTCAATGCTTGAGAAGCTAAACGAAGTCCATTTGAGGTGATGGTTCCACAATGGGAAATAGAAGTATCTTGTCTTCTCCACAGCTCCATAGAATTAAACTGTTCAGTGTGTTGAAATGGAGTGTTCATTAAAATCTAGTAATTAGGAAATGCAAATGTTTAACAAATGGAAAACAGGGATTTTAGGATGAAAACAGTGATTGCTTTTTAATAAAAGTCCAAATATTTTATTATTGGAGCTTATTGTTAGTTCTGGAATTTTGACTACCATTGCTTTATGATAATCAGATAATTGGTCTAACTTACTTACAAAAAATGTTGACTGGAGAAAGCAGAGCTCAAAAACTCCAGAATTCTAAAAGTCTACTCTCCAGGTAGAAGGATGAAAAGTTCTTTCCTCCTTGCTCAGTAAACCTTCCAGAATCCCACACTTTTGCTTTTGGGCATCCATCTGCAAATGAATAGAACATGATGCCAAACACAAATACACTCAAAATACTCAATTTCAATGGTTTTCATTTCAACATAAAACATGAAACTATCTGGAACACACAACTGTCATATTGTCTTGATGACTCTGATGAAAAGGTCTCACCATTTGGCAGTATTTGAGATAGTCCATGGTTCAGTGGGTGACAGTATCAAGTTGGCCTGCCACAAATGACCCATTGTGTATTACACCAGGTGCCAAATAAAGTGTTCTAAATAGTTAATAGTGTGGTAAATAAATCATATGGTTACTAATAACATTTGAACATGCTCTCTGGTTGCTAAGGCAGATGAACTTTTCTTTCTTTTGAATTTTCCTGCCAGATAGAGTTGAATTTCCAAGCTGCGAGTATATAATCTCACAGAGTATACATGGGCATTGGCATGGAAGCAATTGGGAGAGGCAGTTTGACTTCTAATTCCTAGGGAATGGCTACTCCAGGCAACACAGTATTACTCAGTTATGAGACATATTGAAAATTAACCATTGAGAAGAAGACAACGTATTTTTCAAACTCTGCGCTAGCCTACATGCTTCCTTAGGAAAGTTTTCTAAAGCTCAGACAACTGCAAATGCTTCCTTTTTCAGACTATCATCTTCCTGATGTTTAAAAATATAAATATACATAAAAGGCTTACTCAAAATGCAGCTGGCTCGTATAAATCACATGTTTGGTGATGGGCTGTATGTTATATGGAATATTTTCATCCATTAGAAATGACCCATTTTGTACTTTCCAAAGCTTTTCACCCTACTCTGTGTACTTTATTTTCTATTCACAAACATGCTATAAATGAAAAGCTTTTGTTTTTATAGATGCATTCATTTTATTGTGTATTTACTACACATTCATTTCCAGTTTCTAAAGAACTTCTCATAATAAACAGTGCAATAACATTGAGGACCTAATCCCCAGCATTTTCCCCTAAGGTGTTCTTACACCAGTTTCACAGATGAAAAAACTGAGGTAGAGAAAATAAAGTATGTACAACTTTAGAATAAGAGTATAGTTAAGAACATTTTGAGCCTTTTTCATACTGTTCTAATTGTTACATTCTTTCGAAACTATTCTCCCAGGTATATATTCCCAGCCTAATTTTAAACTCAAATTTAATCTTACTTACTTCTGACTTTTATGTTATCCGAGGCAGTGTTTAGATGTGATCACTGAGTTATTTACTTTTAAAACACATTTCTGGGACCAGCAGATGGTGGAATGGTTACGTTGTTGGACTCTCACGATGTTGACTGCGGTTCTAGTCCCAGACCTGGCAGCTTGAAACTCAAGCCAGGTGCATGTGTGTGCAAGCCCAGAATCCTGAGAAGAGAATAGAGAAGAAGTGATTGCAGCATGGCAATCCTCTGTAGGGGGTGATTTCTTGTTTTCTGTCTCTACGTCTCTCTGGGAAGCATACAAGCCCTAAAGGAAAAAAAAAAAAAAGAAAGACATTTCTTTTCAACTCCCTTCACAATCCTTTTCTTTGTCATTGATCAAATGGGTTGTATGTTGCCGATATTCTGTTTTCGAGATAATTCAGATTATCAGGTTTATAATTCTTTCATCCAGAATGTTTATTCCTAGGTTATTGTCTCCTTTTATGACATCAAAAAAATAGACATCAGAAAATGACACTGTGGGCCTTTCAAACATTGCTCAAACATGAAATTCAACATCAAATCCATCTATTTATTTATATGTGTGCTGGTCTCCTTATTGGTCTTTTTATCAGCACACGTATCTCATGCTCCAGCGGCAAGTAATTTTCAAAGCTGAATTGCAATCGGTGTGCAGCATGATGTTCCTCAGGGACTCCTGTCAGCTGAGCCAGAGCCCCGAGGGGGCATATCACCTACTAACAGGCACCTGGTGACTTTCCCCGGGCACTTCTAACCATGCATTCTGAACAGCAGGGAGACCATATGCAGATATGCCTCTAGTGTGTTATATGAAGAAACTGTAAAATGTCCTCATACCATCATAACTAATACTATGTTTTTTCACTTGGCGTTATTTCCAGCATTCCCATTAAAGTTCCATAAAACAGTGTTTTCTCAGAAAATCTTTCAGAAAAAGAGTATCTTTCTTATCCTCAGTGGTTTTATTTTAACTAGAAATCTAAACGAATACAGGCAAAGCATCATGACGATATACTGATGAACAGGATGGAAAGAGGTCCCCTACCTAGTTTGTAGCGATGAATGAAAGGAAGGGAGAAAGGCCTGGTATTTATTAACTGTCTTGATTTCTAAGATTAAGGTCCTCTCAAAATATGGGAGGATTATTACCAAGGAACAAAATGTGTTTTTGTTCAAAGAGTTTCAGAGACCCGATCTAATAAGAGTATGCTAAAGGATTTATTTCACTCTAGATCAAAATCATAATTGAGTAATTCTGATAGGCTTTGAAGTCTGTAGGAATTACCAAAGCAAGTTTTATAAAACAGTTTTCACAACCCTATGATTATGGTCTGAGAAAGAAACCCTCTGTATTCAAACCCTTGAAGGTAATCTAACATCCTATGTGAGGACCATGATATGTGTAACTTTGAGGCCTTAATGAGGAAAGAAGGAAATGTAATTGTTTGAGCAACAGAGTGAGGTTATAGGGACTAATGGGATTTTAGTGTACAGAATTTATATACTCTGCCCCCTTAAGGGTCTTCGAATTAGCCAAATAATGTAACACTAATAAACATGGTGATAGCCAAACAAACCACATTGAGCAGCTTGGTTTTACCTTCAATGACCTATTTTGAGGCCTTGTAAAATCCACATCATTTTGTCTGTATCAAGGAAGTGATGACACTAGATTTTTTTAAAGGATCTACCAGACCATAAGAGCCTTTTTCTATCATCTTGGTGATAGCATTTATAATTGTCACACCTAATTTATAATAGCTGATATTTATTGAGGTACAGACTATACCAGGGCCAGCATTAAGTACTACCCATATATAGTTTATATTTTATCATTTTATAGGCAAGGAAATTAATGCTTTAAGGATGCCAAATGAGTTGCTGAAATCTGAATTACTTTGCTAAGTTGATACACATGTGTATATGCACACAGGCAAAGATATGTTCATGCACATACACATAAAAACAACATACATGTGTTATGTGATGGCATCTTATGGGCAATAATCCACTAGAGTCTGTTACTAGCACAGCACCAGGCTCTCAGTTTTGTGAGTGAGTGCTAAAACTACACCACAGCTCACACTATTCTCCTCACTCTACCAGGAGAAAACCACTGAGCATCCTTTCAGCTTCCCAAACTGAATTTTTTTTCCTATCTTGCAGCCATTGTACATGCTGTTTCTCTTCACATGAGGCCCTTTCCTCACTTTTCACTTCGTTCTTACATGTACCTCAGGTCTGACCATAAATGGCATGGTAAGAGTCTATCATGAGCTCTTCATCAAAATTCTCTTCTATCCCACTTTAGGTTCTTTATTACCTTTTATTGTTTGTATTCCTGTATCACTTTTTTTTTTGTTTGCTATAGGGCATGTATGCTCACTAGAGAAAGAGAGAGAGAGAGAGAGAGAGAGAGAGAGAGACGGAGAGAAAGACCGAGAGAGAGAAAAGAGATCACCTCCATAGGGATGGCCATACTGCAATCTGTTCTCCTCCTGGGATTTCCAGCATGCCAAAATACATGCCTGGCACGTTTTTCAAGCTGCTGGGCCTGGGATGCCAATTGCTTAGTGAGCTGCGTGAAATCCAATCACTTCAACCTCAGTACCACCTGCTCCATATATATGCTTTTGAAGTTGTTTAATATCTTCTTCCCACGCTGAGGACTGGCACACCTATCTTGTCTATGATTTTTACATAGGTCATAGTAGTTTTCTTTGTAAATAAATAGAACAAAAAACAGTGCTTATGGATTTAGGGCAGTTGGGAATGAAGGCATCATGACTTAGGTTTAGTAACTTCCTGAAGGCTCTATACCCACCAGGAGGCAGAGTTAAGGTTTGAACTCAGGGTTGTTCAATTCCTGGATCTACATTCTTCTTGGTGCTTTAGAAACCTGGAAAGTCCAAAGGTTCTGTCTAAAACGTGATAGTATCAAGAAAGCTTAGGTAATATAATTTCTAAAATAGTCAAAGTATTGGTTTGGGGACCTCGAGGTGGCACGGTAGTTAATGTGCATGACTACCACATGGTTGGCCATGGTTTGAATCCCAGACCCAGTGGCTTGAAAGTCATACTGGACATATGTACATATGTGCTCAAAATCCCTAGAAAAGAAAGGAGGAAAAGAGAAGAATGGATTGCTGTGTGACCATCTCCCCTAGTGGTTTATTTCTCATTTTCCATCTCTCTTCCTTTCTCTGTTCTCTTTAGCAAGCACATGCATCCTGAAGTAAAAAACAAAACAAGACAAAACAAAATCAGTGGTTGGTTGTTACATACATTAAGTAGCTTGTTGATGGACCAGTTCAGGCCATTATTGTTCTATAAAGGGAGACCTGGTCTAGTTTCAGAGGTGAGTAGAAAGTGATGATCTTTTGTAACCATCTTGAGTCCAGTTATTCTAAACTGGTATTTTATAGTACTTTGTTTTATGTTTAAAAGAATTACAAAAGAAGACTTTGAAAATATTTTTGAACTACATTCTGTGGAAATTTTCACTTTCAATTATTAAAAGATATATGAAAAGAAAAATTAAGTACAAGTGGAAAATAAGAGGGAAAAAATGCAGAAATAATAATGGAAGAAAGAAAAATGAGAACAGGGACAAGAAATAAAATTAAATCCTGAACCAAAGGATCCCTAAAGTCTCTTACAACCTAAATGTCCCACTATGTAATTAGGAAAGCTTATCACCTACTGGAGATTGAATTCTAGCAACCTGAGCACACAGGAGGTTGTGAGCTGCTTAGGGAAAAGCATATATTTTATAACTGAACACATCTGTCACACACTTACAATCAATGTGTGAATGTGCAATATTGCCAAATTTTTCTAAACTTCAGTTTTCTCATTTGAAAACAGGAATAAAAATAAATATCTACCACATAAGCTTGTAAGAATTCCATCAGTCAGTTCTGCTAAGATAGAAAAGAAGTAGACACTCAACAAGTGCTGATTCAGTCTTCTAGAAAACAGAGTATGCCACAGCTACCAAAGTGGGAAGGAATGTCATGGTATCTCTTGGTTTAACCTATTTATTTATTAATTTATTTTAAAAATAAGTATTCATTTCTTTTTATTCCTCATCATCATTATTATTTATAATTTGCTACAGGGCACTCATGCTCACCAGAGAAAGAGAGACATAGAGAGAGACACAGAGACAGAGAGAGGTGGGAGAAGTGAGAAAGAAAGTTGCTAGGTCCAGGACTCAAATTGCAGTTGGCCATGTGGGCATTCAGCTACTTAACCACCATGCCATCTGCTGCCCCACCGCCCTCCATGTCTATTTTTATTTGCAGCTTGCTTAAAAGAAATAACAGATAAATCATATTGTCAATAAAATTAATTACTATTCATAGTCTTTTATGTGTTTATATGTATGCATTTTGATGCTGAAAGCTGTACACCCATTACTTGATTTAATCTTTTTTTTTTTTCCTATAGAGTTTGTGCCATCGGGCAATATGGACTCCCTGGAGAGAGAGAGAGAGAGAGAGAAAGACAGAGACAGTGAGAAAGAATGTGAGAAATCACCCCCCAGGGGCATGGCCATGGCAATCCCTTCTCCTCCATTCTGTTCATGAAATCTTGGGCATGAACACACACATATCCAGCATGAGTTTGAAGCCACCAGGTATAGCCCAGGACTCGAACCATGGTCAGTCATATGGTAGTCCAGTGATGTAGCCACTTCACCATCTGCTAGCTGCACCTGGTTTAATCTTAAAAACTAAAAACAAAACTAAGGTTCTGAGATACTGAAAATCTTTCCTAGGGCACGTAGCCAGGAAATGACCATAAATACTAGGGCTGAAATATAAACTGTGTTATTACCTGATCAAACACTTCCAGAAACTTTCTTTAGCTAACATGGCAATGGCCAGTTGTCACAATAGGTACTATTATTCTCACTTTACAAATGAGAAAATTGAGGCTTAGAAAAAGTGTTCTTCAAGGCCTTTCACATTCTAACTCAAAACTGAAGCCAACACTAAAATCCTTAATTTTGGCTTTGAGCCTTCATGTGCAGTATGTCTCCCCATACAGGGTGGGAAGGAAGAAGGTTCATTCTTCCATCTGCCTTCTTGAATCATAAGACCCATATTAGGTACTATTTGATCTATGGGCCTCCAATCTGCAAGAG
Organism: Tupaia belangeri chinensis; assembly: GCF_000334495.1. Lineage (NCBI taxonomy): Eukaryota > Metazoa > Chordata > Mammalia > Scandentia > Tupaiidae > Tupaia > Tupaia belangeri. The sequence continues at coordinate 897,687 of NW_006159513.1, forward strand.
TCTCTCTTTATTCTAATATAGTATTTCCTACTGCCACTCTTTTTTTTTTCTTTTTTTTTTTGTAGAGAGATGGGGTCTCACTAGGTTGGCCTTGAACTTGTAATCCTACTGCCTCAGGGCCAAGTAGCTAGGATAGGATTGTAGGTGTGTTCCATTTTTGCCACTTGAATATAGGATATATTGGATTGTTGGAAAAGTCATGAACATTTTTGCATAGAAAAACAGAGAAAATACATCATGACTTTTCCAACAACCCAATAGTATTTCTTGTCTGTCAGTATGTGGGGACTGTTTTGCCTAATAACTGGTCTCCCCAACCATACTGGGAATTTGATGAGTCACTGAACATGAATTAATATATAACTCAAGAAGTATTTATTGACTACTTCTTGCATGTAAAACTGTGCTTGATGCTGCCATAGTTTATAACGTAAGGTAAGTTACTGTCCTACCCCTCAAAAAACTTACACCTCTTGACCATTTTTTTTTTTTTTGAGAGGTTTTTGCTATAGGGTGTGTGCGCTTGCCAGATAGACAGAGCCTGAGAGACAGGAAGTGAGAAATCAACCCCCAGGGGGGATGGCCATGCCACAATCCTTTCTCCTCCATTCTCCTCTCGGGATCTTGGGCACGCATGCACACATGCCTGGTGTGTTTTAAGCCACCCTATCTGGGACATGAACCACGGTCGACTACATGGGAGTCCAGCGACACAGTCATTACGCCAACTGCTGGTCCCGACCATGAATTTTTAAAGGTCTTAATAAATACTTGACATGAATAAATAGGAGGATGAATAATTGCTGTTTGGAAAATAGTTTTCCTAGACTCTAAGGAAACTTCAAAACAACAGAATGCACACTCTCTTTCTTCATGTGATTTATAGTCAATTGAAGAGCGAATACAAACAGTATGCAGTGGCTAGAACCAATTACTTTTCACCACCTTAATGGGGAATTTGTGACCCTTTGGGTTCAGAGCAATCCTCCGAGTGAAACCACAATATGACCTTGAATAGAAACAAATTGGTAGACTTGCCTCTGACCCCAAAGCAGCGAGCTCTGGCATTTGTGGGAAACCGATGTGTAGGAACCACTAAACGGCTTCCACTTTGCATTATCACCCATTTTATGAAGCAGGAAGACTCTTAAGGTTAATTCTGTAATTTGAGCATTAATATTGTGGTTTCACATCCTGTAAATTAAAGCTGTATAATGAGCAAGAGTTGGCGTACAGAGCATCCAACAGTTTGCATCAGGATTCAGATAGCTCAAGACATAATGACAGACGAGTGGCCTGACTGGGCCAAGATTGTACCAGTCCTCCGTGTAATTCCTGATATGAATGGCCACTCCTTATTTCCTCCAGTCTCTTTATCTCTCAACACTCATTTATTTATTTTTTTTCTAGCACTTTAGTTTGTACTTGGTTCATTTAGACCTGCCTATATGTTTTCATTGATTACACAGAGCTAGCTGTTAATATAACTTCAGAGAACTAACGTAGCCCTAAAACAGTGCATGCATTGACTTCAT
>NW_006159513.1:899252-905377 GCF_000334495.1 Tupaia belangeri chinensis
GGAAAAAGAAAACACAAAAGCAACTTTCTCAAAGCCTCGGTAATATACCATTTATGATAATGGTGGGGCCAACTTTAATACTTTGATGATCCCATGGTCACTGTCATGTTTCTTGGTTTATGATGTTTTGGAATCTCAAGGAATACTTAGTTGACCTGAGAACAGTAGTTTTCTTAAGGGAGGCATTTACAAAAAATTGCTTATCAGGAGAGTAAGTTCAGCCTTCAGTCTTTCAGCCTTTTTTCCAGGTTAATGCAAATTTTTCCTTCTCAAAGTTTCTTATGAATTAAGCCAGGGTTATGAAAACTGACCGTATAATTTGGGAGCTAAAAAGTAGGAGTAGATTTTAAGTGCTTTCAGAGAGAGGACCGTTTTTTCTGTGTTATTTATTTCTGTACTTTGGCTCCCTAGCAGATAGAAAATGCTTGATACATATTTATTAACTGAATGATAAAGAATTACCTGAGGTTTTTGCATATGTACTAGAGGTATTGTCAGCAATTTACAAAAAGAACGTAATGCCACTTTCATGCATCTCACCCCAAGGAAACATGGGCACATCCACAATGACAGCTCTGTGGGTTGGGGTGCATGGTAGGACCCAGAGGGAGAATAAATAATACCTGTTAAATTTCTGTTTCTCTGGACCCAGTTCTTTATCTACATATTGAGAAAATGAATGCATCTTAACAAACTCAAGAGTAATAAGTCATTGGTATAAATTGAAGAGAGCTTTAAAAAATGACCAAGACTTTTTATGACATAAGTTTCACTTGCAATTCTACTTTGTGCAATTTATGTTACTCTCCTGTGGTCTTCATTAGTCACAGAACTGGAGCCATCTTCGGCCACTATTGAGGATGTCAAAAAAAAGATGTCTACCTTTATTACTTAAGGATTTAGATATTAAAGGAGTAGATTTCTTTCAGAAATATGGTGCTTAATTCTGAACAAGCAAAGGTCTCTAAGTCATATAGTGTTATTTAATAAACTTCATCAGTTGTAAAGTGTTTCATATTGTGTTTCTCTGTACTACCCTGGGTTTCGCAAAGGCTTATGATATCAATGAAAAATTTCAAGTACTCACATTTTATGAAACTACTGAAGTAAGATTTGTCTTTTTTTATTTTTTGAGAGATACTTTTTGTTATAGGGTGTGTCTACTCACCGAAAGAGAGAGAGAGAAAGTGAGAAATCATTCTCCAAAGGGGATGCCATTCCTTCTTCTCAATTCTCCTTTTGGGATTTTGGGCATGCACACACATGTGCCCGGTGAGAGTTTCAAGGCACCGGGTCTGGGACTTGAACTGTAGTCAGGCACGTGGAAGTCCAGTACCTTAAAACATTACATCACATGCAAGCCCCAAGATTGGTCTTTTACACAGAGAAGGTAAGCTTCAAATGGGGTTTGAAGAGGAGAGGTATGTTTAGAGATGAAAGGTGTAAAGGTGACTCAAGGATGAAGGAGGACAGTGCTTGACTTTGATACTGACTAGAGGAGAAAGCGCAAATAATACAATCAGAACTGTGGCCTGTTTAAAATGACCCATAAGTACAAGACTAGTACACTGGAATGGGTAGACCTGAGGAGGAACAAGAAGCACCCAAGCTCAGCTTTTTGTTTCTCCTTCCTTCAGCGATCTCTTTGCATTGTGTACCACATGGTAATGTGTGTTGGAAACTGAAACACTGAAATGGACATGTTTATGGGGATATGCTTTGGCTCCTAGGTCTGCATTTGGGGAATTTGGCTCAGATTTACTGATTCCTTATTTTAATTTCATGTAGACACCATGTCCAACCTCTGCCTCCCTTTAGACCCAGATAAATCTACTGTAGAATGGACTGGGAATATGTTTTATGTTTCTGCAATTGATCAAGAACTGATGAGCTTTGGAAAGTGTGGAGTTACACAACTTGATCTGAATCAGCAACTTGGGATCTTCTGTATGGATGGAAACCTGTAACCAACCTCTTTTCAAATCTCTGATCAGGGTGATATCCACCCTGTTCTGTTAAAGACCAGCACGTATTCTCATGGAATGAAATGAGGGACAATCTAAGCAGCAGCTTAGCATAGATGAACTAATGTGATTATGTTTTTGAAGATAAATTATTATACCTAATTTAAGTTCATATTTTAATATTTAAATTATTTTAGCTAGTGTTGGCTCTCATATTTCAAGTATAAATGCAATTTATCTAGTATGTTACCCCAAATAATTATTTCATTTAATTTTATTTGTTATTATTATTTATTACTATTTTTTAATTTGACCAAAGAGACAGAGAGATAGGAGCAAGAGAAGAAGAAAGTGAGAAAGCATGCTGCCAGGTCTGAGACTAGAATTGTGTTCGGCCATATGGGAGTCCAGCACCTTAATCACACGCCATCTGCTGGACCCCCAAATTACTCTTAACAAAAACAATTTAGAGCTCTGACTTCTAAAATAATTAATAGGAAAAAGAAAATTTAAAGATGATGATTTTAAGGTTGACTCTGAGGGGACAGATTTAAGAAAGGTTCAAAGTTCTAAGTTGATTATATGCTTCAAAATAGAAATATGTATATAATGTTTTGCTTTCATTTTTTTCCTGAACTTCTATCTCAAAAATTGGAGGTTATTAAAAGAAAAGAAAAATTATTATTATTTTTTAAAATATCAATCAACGATTAATTTCTAGAGTGGATGTTTTGTGTAGAGTACTATGACAAAGTGAGCCTGCTACCTAGTCCCTGGCCTTATGACATAGACCCTAGGTGTAGAAAGAGAATGAGAAACTGTTGAAAGGTGAGAATACATGACTCAGTAAGAGGAATAAAAGCAGTCTACGATTAAAGGGTAAATTATATTTTATGTAGATGGCCCAAGACTTAAAAGTTTGATTTAATTTTTTTTATCACAATGGTGTAAAAGCAATAACACTCATAGAAACAGCATTTCAAATTTTGAATTTTTATCTCTTCCTAGGCTAGTGATATGCCCTGGTGGTACTCTCTGGTGATGCTGGGCAGCAACAGTGATCCATCACTGTTTACTGTCTACAATGAATTATAAGAGCTATTCAGCACTTTCTTAATAGACAGACCCTTAGATGATTTTGCCCAACTAATGGCTAAGGTAAGCATTCAGGGCACATTTTAGGTAGGTTAGGCTAAGCTATAATGTTCACTAGGCTAGGCGTACTGAATGCATTTTCAGTTTGTGATATTTTCGACTTACAATGGGCTTATTGGTATGTAACCTCATTATAAGTTGAAGAGCATCAATATGCTCTAATTTCCACTGACATTCTGTGGAGGAGGATTAAAGAAAGATGAAATAATCAGGAAAGGCAAACTAAAGAGATGATAGTAGAAACGGGAAAATGTTACTTCCTGATTAAATCCTTGATTAGTGTAATTGCTGAGTCTTAGGGTAATAATTATAAAATCCTTTCACAACCTACAAGGCCCTATGATCTAGTCTTCTTCTTGTCTATACCCTCCGTTTCCATCCCTGCGTTACTTTGCCTCGCATCCTAAAACCACATAAAGTTAGTCTTCGTCCCTGAAGGTATCTGCAGTCATGTGATTCTATCCTTGGCATATTCTCGATTCTTTAACTGAAAAAGCTAAGGTTTCTCCCTTATTCAAATGAGAACTTTCTTCTCATCTTTTAAAGTTCACTAAAATACTACTTTTTTGGTAAAATTTACTGAAGTTCTTTTGTCCTGAATATTTTCTGACTCTTACTCTATTACCAAATGTCTTAGTCAGTTTGGCTGCTATAACAGACTGGGTATCATAAATGACAATTTATTTCTCATAGTTCTGGAGACTGAGAAGTCCAAGTCAAGGCACCAACATTTCCAGTGTCTGGTGATGGCCAGTTCTTGGTTTGCAGTTGGCCATCTGGACTGTATCCTCACATGGCTGAAAACAGGAAACATCTCTCTCATGCCTCCTCCCCATTGACCCCATTCATGGTGCTCTGTTCATACGACCTAACCACTTCCTAAATCCCTGCCTACAAACATCATCATGTTGGGGATTTGCACTTCAACCTATGAATTTGTGGGAGACACAACCATTCGACCGTAAGCACTGAACTTTGCATGAAGTCATCATATATTTCATTAGTGGAAGATTGCTAATACCAAAAGTACTGGTTCTATGTTAAAAGTACTATTGCTGGTTGCATTAGATTACTCACTTCTCATTCCAGAAATTCTATAGAAATTAAAGATGTCTCGGCATTATTTGTGGCCAAGCCATCTTGCCCGTTGTGAGCGACCTGAGAATAGGAACTGTATGGTTGTTCTTTCCGTTCTCAGCAGGCATGGAGTGCCAGAAAATGTTGGATCGGTGAGTGAACAAATTAGTGTATAAATGTAAAAGGAGATTTTGACAGTTAAATGAATTACGATTGCTAGTTTACTGAGCATTAAGTAAAGTGTCATTTTCATTTTAACCATGGGTATAAAAGTATTTTCAATAAAAATTTGTCAATTTTCCTGCCTACAATAACACGGCACATAATACAATAATCCATTTTTTTAAGCCTTGGAGATGGTGATTTGTTTCATTTCAAACAACTACTCTGTCACTTTGAGTTTTCATGGAGAAAATTCCAAAGGATTGAGTTGAATTGCTACCAAAATAAGCCATACCGAAAGTTAATCTTTTGAACAAATCTCTGATGCCAGCTTCTTTTACTATGATTTATCTATTTTTTGGTAAAAGCTGAATGTAAGCAAAATTTCTGTTTAATGAAAAATTCAAATGTTGCTTCCACAGCAAGGAAAACACAGGGAGGAGCAAGTACATACAGAGAGGAGGATAAGGGATCCCTGTAGTGCGGGAGATTGCTAATACCAAGAGTACTGGTTCTATGTTAAAAGTACTATTGCTGGTTGCATTAGATTACTCACTTCTCATTCCAGAAATTCTATAGAAATTAAAGGTTAATCTGACCACTCACCTTTAACTGATGGGACAAAAGGAGGATATCTACTGTTTTTCATCACCAGTTTACCTCCAGACCCCTGTGTGTGCTCCTCAAGCATTTACTCACTTTTCTCTCTCATGTGTTCCTGGGACACCATTTACTACCTTAATCTAGTTTAATTGTGTTTATATCAGCTTATATAGCTTCTTTCACTATGATCAATAGGTCAAATTAATGCACACATATGCCTATAAACTCCACATCCTTATGACATAAAGGTAGATTTCAGCAATCACAGGTCCCTGAGAATATTTCAATCAAGTTATGAGGAAGGGACAAACATATAAACAGGTATTTTACATTTCATAAGAATACATGGCTATGAGGCCAGCAGGTGGCCTGGTGGTTAAGGGGCTGGACTCACACATTGTTGATCACAGTTCCATTCAAGACCTGGATATGGTGCCTTGAAAATCACACCAGGTGCATGTGTGTGCATACCCAGAATTTCAGGAGAAGAATGGAAGAGAAGGGATCGTGTCATGGCCATCTATCCTTTGAGGATGATTTCTCATTTTCCCTCTCATTGTCTCTTTCTGTCTCTCTCCAGTGAGCTCATGTGCTCTATGGCAAAAATCTTAATATATATATATACACACACACACACACACACACACACGCACATATATATATATATGTGCGTGTGTGTGTGTGTGTGTGTGTGTATGACTATGTACTGTGTGTTAGGCCCTTTTCTAGGTACTAGGGCTATGTCCTATTCATCCTTGTATCGGTCTCTGAGAGCAAGGTACATAGGTTCTCAGGAAATTGTGTTAAATACCTAATTTAACTCTGTCCATACCACAAAAGAACTTTCCTGTGAAAAAGCAAAATTAGCAGACAACTTCAGATAAGGTGACAATTAGGTACAAAAGGAGCATAGTTGATGGAGAGTCCAAATTTCTTGGGGGCAGCAGGTAGGTGTTAGGAAGTGATGCTTGAGCTGGGTCTTAATAGAGAAGCACATGGTGTCAGGTACCCAAGCCTAGGAGTCACCTTCCAGGCAAGGAAGGGTCCAGGCACCAACGTGAACTTGTCAAAAGACCCGGACAACCTTTCTGGTAGAATGAGGACCCTTTTTCACACTCTCAAGGCAGTTGTGAAACTGGACCTGATTGTTATGTGGTGTGTTTC
>NW_006159513.1:905391-909035 GCF_000334495.1 Tupaia belangeri chinensis
CATTCACAGAGGAAAAGAGTTAATGGAGCAAACTGACAGCCAAGACTCTTCGACACACTGAGAACTTCCCATGTTTTCCCATAGACCTGGCCTGAGGCTGGTCCAGCCCAGCCCAGCCCCCCTGTTTTAACTTTCACTTCTAAATCGCAAAATGAAATGGAGTTTTCTTCAAAGTGACAGCTAAATCTCAGCCCCTCGCTGGCTCCTGTACCAGGGCCGCTTAATTCTGTAATCCTTTTGCCCTCCATCCTCGTTGTGGTTAGCAAATGCCAGGGAATGTTGGAGTGACAAGTGAGTTCTCTGTGCCTGACACCTCTGCCGGAAGACTTGATAAACTGCAAATACCATCACAATCATTTTTCAGGTGTAGGCTCAGAAACCTGCCCAGGGAGGAACCAGTCCTGGGAAGTAAAACGCTCTCCCTCCCTGCCTCCCTTCCTTCCCCTGTCTTCTATTTCTATGAACTTGGCATGTTTCTCAGAGCTGTTTTGAAGAGAATACTTGTGGGGAATACTTGCCTTTACATCTTTAAAATTGAGTGACATCAAATCATATGGTCTGTTTTCCCTCCACTGATAATACTCACCCCTTGCCTAAAGGGAGAGGCTGAGAGTGGACTAGCGCTTAGCTCCCAGAATAGCTATCAGTGTCATTCCACATCCTATAGCTTTTCAGAGTGCAGAGACATCATGAATGGCTATGATTTTCCCGCCCTACAACACAATTTTCACATAAGCTTTTTCTGCTGGGAAACTCAGAAACCCTTCCTCGTTTAACACACTGTCATCCTGTTCTTCACTGTACCGAGAGGGACATCTGGGCCTCTCTCTCTCTTCCTCTCCCTCTCTTCTCCGTCCTCCCTCCCTCTGTGTGTCTCCCTCTCCCTCTCTGGGGAACAGTATTAGTATTCCATGGTACACACTTAAGCTAAACCTGAGAAAGGAATTAATCTGTCACTAGGAATGAATGCACTGGACAGTGATTTATGCAGACGCTCTACTCAAAGTGATGGCGTTCATTTCATCTGTACTTCTCACAGCCCTTCTCAGTGACAACACACAAACTTGCATTTAAAATAACATTGCAGCTGGGTGACTGTCTGGGCACAACCCAGAGCTGGCCTACCCTGGTTCTAGCCACCACACAGGCCCAGCGTAGGGTAGGCAGGAGGTTCATACAGCTGGGCCAGATTCTGGAATTTACACATCCACAAACCCTGCTCTCTGCAGGTCTGTTGAGAGAAGCTGGTCCACAAATTATCTGCGAACTCGAATTCATCCACCCTTCATGCACACTGAGTCTCAGTAACTCTCCAGGGCCCGATTGGCTCTTGCCCCTCTTATTCTCAGCCCTCAGTGCTTTGAGATTCTGGTCATAACCAGGGAAAGATTCATTAGGGCTGGCATTTCTTCTGGCTGGCTGGCTTTTGCACTGTTTTCTGGCAGTGATGCTGTAAGTCTCCCTAGAGAGCTTATTTTCCTGAAATTTCCCTTGTAGTTTTACATACACAAGTGGGCTGGATGAGGTTGTAAGAAACAGCCTTGCTTTGGAACACTAATCCGAATCAAACTTCCAAATCCCTTGAAGTTCAAGCTATCAGTAGAGAAAACCCAAAGTAAACAAGCCTCTCACCACCCCCACCAGATCCTGCCACCTCCTGACTTAGCACTGGGCTCCTCCCCAGGGCCTGAGAAATCTGTGTTCTGCTTTCACACTTGTGAGCTGCAGGCAAGGCTGTGCGCCTTGCTCTTCCAGGCGGGCAGATTTCTGCAGACATTACTCTTGCCATTGTGGTTGCAATTACTAGTATTTTTTTCCACCCCCTCTGCTGTCTAGAGATTCATCTGGGATTTATCTCCATAATGAGAAAAGGGAGATAGGGAAACGCTGGGGCATTTTTCTCTGACTTGGATTATTTGTCATTTTGAAATTCATTTTAAAAGATACTTTTCAAATATTTAAATGTATGTGTGCTCACACAACAGTCCTCAGGATGAATTGCAGATGCCACCTCACGCTTTCTCTCTCTCATGCTCTAGACCTCTCCCCTGAACCTGTTGCCAACAGAAACTTGGTCTGAAGGAAGGTAGGTTAGAAGGAATATGAACCCCTGTGAATACCAGTTCTGTTCTTATTCCTTCAATGAGCCTAATCTTTGTGTATGCTTTTTTTTGCCTATCACATCTAAGAAGCCCCACACAGGCTAGGAGTGATAGACTGACAGACAGTCCTGAACTACATGCATGTAAATGTCCACTGTACCCCTCTCCCCATACGGATACATACTTCAACAAGTAGACCCAGATAACGTTCTCTCTCCACTTATCCAAATTCTGGTCAAATATATTATAGATATAAAAGAGAACAAATACTATTTATCATCACATTTCAACTTTATTGACAGTGTATCAGCAAGAGCATGTGCAGGTTTAGTTATGCAGACAATAAACCGAAGTTGAAATGCAGAATATTAAGAGGTCCAAAACCAATTATTCTACGATTGGTGCTTCTGTGTAGAAAAGACTAAGAAAAGATTAAGAATCTACACTATAGGCCAGCAGGTGGCATGGTGGTTAAGGCACTGGACTCCCACAAGGCCAACCATGGTTCAAGTCCCAGACCCAATGGCTTGAGACTCATTCATGCCAGGTACATGTGAGTGCATGCCCAAAATACCAGGAGGAGAATGGATGTGTCCAGACACCCTGAGGGGTGATTTCTCATTTTCCCTCTCCCTGTCTCTCTCTTTCTTTCCAGCAAGCACATGCACCCTACAGTAAAAAATAAACAACTTTGAAAAGGCAATCCACTTTATTAAAGTTCATAGGCTGATTTAGGAGACAACAGTACTAGAATATTAAAGGACAATATAATGAAAGCCATGTTATTTATTCATTCAACAAATATATATTGAGTACCTACTATGTGTACCTGCTACTGCTGGGTACTGTGAAACACAAATATGATTGCTGATTAAGATTTAATTGCAGTCAGGGTAAATACTCATGAAGTGGGAGTGTAGCAAATCATTAGGAGCAGTAGACAAAAATCTGTGGTTCAGGAATGGGAAAAACCATATTGTGGCTTCAGTTGAAATGGGACCAGAGAGAGTTGGGCAGACGATGTTAGCTACTTTAAAACTCTGAGAGACAAAGATGTACTATCTCTCACTAATTCGTGGTGGTTTCAGAAAGGACATCCCTGATTAATCCTTTGTCATGGCATTAAAAGGGGTCAATTTAGGGCAAGATAATGGAGGTCCTGTGACCTCCATTATTAAAAAGCCTAACTTTGAGTAGAAAATTACAGATCTCTCCCCTGCAAATGACATATTTCCTAGAAGCAGTCTGGCTTCCTGGCAATCTCTATAGAAATATCAAGTCTCTTATCAATTAAACTCAAAAACTATTTATTTAGTTCCTATTTTGTGCTTGCTAAAGTGTTGTGTTGGCTGCAATGAGATGCCAATAAAACTGTACTAGCAGATTTTGTTGGCCACATACCAATCCTTGTCTTTATCCTTAATTTCTCATCTTTGTTCTACTCAAGTAATCATGCAAAATGTTTTTGATCAGGTGCATATAATGAATAGTTGTTTGTGCATCTCCATGTGAGCTACAAAAAAAAAAAAAAAAAAAAAAAGG
>NW_006159513.1:909148-928228 GCF_000334495.1 Tupaia belangeri chinensis
TTTTTTGTGCATCCCCATGGGAGCAAAAAAAAAAAAAAAAAAGACAGCGTGGTTTCTGTACTCAAGGTGTGTACCATATGTCTCTGAGAGATAGTTACATCATAGTACTACAAAATGACTCGAGAGGGCATATACTTATGTTCTGAACTGTGCGATGCAACCCAGAGTGAACTGCATGCTCAGAAGATGAGGGTCTTTAAATGTAAATGTTTTTAGAAATAGGGAGATTATGAATGGAACCATGGGAGATAAGTAATAAGGAAGAGAGGGTATATGCAAAATATATCTTTAACTTACTCTTCTACTTAGTATATTTTCTTCCACATCTCTATTGTTTTCAACTACTAGTTCACTGGATTTTTGAAAACTCATCAGAAAACTTTATAAGCTTTCTCTTAAAATCTTACCCCTTTTTTCTAAGTTAGAGTATAAATTCTTAAGAGAACAGATTATCTCCCAGGTTTATTCATTTTTGCATCTCCTACTGTCTATTGGGTAGGATTTAACAAGGGGAAGCACTCAATAAATACCTAATGGATGAATACTTTGTGATTGTACCTCCCCCAAAGCAGTCCAAGAAAGAGTTATTGCCTAGTAAATGATTCCTGAACTGAGTTAAACAAACAAACAAACAACCTGATTACTTCCCTGAACCTTGAATTTGGTAACTGTGAAAAGGTGAGGCTAATGGGTTAGATTGGGGAGTAGAAAGTAGTCCTCACAGTTCCAAGTGGGACTATCAAAACATTCTAGAAGTTGAAGAGAGACACTGCAGTTTTCTGATAAAGATAAGAAGGATGCAAAGGCAGTTTGTATTTTCAGGTCAATGTAATGGGTAAGATGGTGCTTTCCTGGGTTCTTTGCTTAAATTTGCCGATATTTTCATCTTTACCTGGCTGTTTTTTTTGTAACTTGAAGTTGTTCTACATTATATATCCAGGAATGTCCTTATTATATAGTCTCACATTGTATAAAGATGGCACTTTAATTTTCTTACTTTCTTTAATGATTTTGACTTACTAGAATGTCCAGATCGATAAATAGGGAAATCTTTATGTTTAGAGTAGTCCTTTGATGACTAAATTTTCTAGGCCTTTTTTACTCAACCACTGGCAATACACTCAGGCACACCAAAACTAATCATTACAATAACAATAGCAAAGAAAAACAACAACATCAACAAAACTTGCAAATAAACAATAAAAGAACTCTTTGCCTATAATTTTTCACTTTGTTGTCTCCCATGAATTCTTAATTTTTATTCAAGCAAAAGGCAAGCTCTTGGAGCTCCCTCAAACTTGAGGTTTGACCCAGGTTTCTTGGGTTTGTCTTGCAGTCTGAGCTACAAGAGGGCACAGAAATCAGAATGCTCTCAGTGATTTTTAAGTGAAGAATTCATTTGATATATATGGTAGGCTAATTCTTTGTTGTGTAGGACTGATCCCTGCATTGCAAGATATTGGATATTCCTAGTTATCAAAAGCTGGTGGAAGCTTTTGGTAACTGTGATATAAAAAAGATCCCACACATTTCTAACACTCCCAATGAATGGTACCACATTTTGTTTAAAACAGTAGTATAACCTTGTTGGAATGACTGAGATTGAAATGATTGAACAATGCCTCCATTCTTTCTAGTTACAAATACCTACCAGTGGTAGAATTCCCATCCCTGAGATGTGTCCTACAGCGGCTTTGCATCTACAGGTACAAAGGGTAATAGGGCATTTCAAGCACACTAGATCTTCTCAGACAATTCAGAGAGGCGGTGTGGGGGAGCCATGCCAACAGACACAGATGGGAAGGAACGCCGGCCTTGTCATACTGATTTACCAATTATACATTGTCTTCAGCTTACCCTTTCCTGTGTTCAATCTGGTTTCCTAACCCCCTAAGCACAGTGTTTGTTTTTCTGCCACATCTTTATTATCCTAGATTTATTCTATTCCTGGAAGTGTTAAAACCTCTAAACTCCTGTGGGAAGATGCTGAACCAGAGAGATTTACACAATTAACTGACATAGTTTAGGATGTTTTAAAAGGATTGACAATATGAGGGTTATCATTACCATTGATATTTATTTTATTCGATGCTAAGATATAAATTAAGACATTGTAGCAGCTTGATATTATGAAAAACTCAAATTCTGATGACCTGAATCTCTATTCCTGGGTCTTGTAACCAACAAAATTGGTTGGTTGAATGATATTGAACAAGTCACTTTATTTCTCTAGGCTTCAGCTTTCACATATGAAAAACATACATAGGGCTGGGCTTTTAGACACTCAAATATATAAATATCACAAATTTTGAAATTAAAACTATATAGCATCTTGATTAATTGAAGAAAATAAAAGAAAGAAAAATAGAGAGAAAGAAGAAGAGAGACAAAAAGAGAGGCCAGGAGGCAAGAAAGCCAACGATTCCTGAGCCACTAGCATAAATTGACCATCTTTTTATCCCTTCCATCCTTGCTTGCCCAAAATAGCAGTAAAGTTATGATGGAGTGTGCTGTCTGAATCTAAACCCACGTTTGTATGCAGAGATTGCACTTGAAGTGGTGTGTTGCACACCAAGAATAATCACACTCATAATACTGCCCATCGCTCTCAGTGAAATTTGGAAGAAATGTCTCATTTTGCACATTTGTTTAATTTCTTTTTGTACATTTGTTTGCACATGTGAGAATATAGTACATTAGGTATAATGAATTTTAAAGAAAATGGTAAAGATGAAATAGCTTCCTAGAACTCATGATCTAAAAGGGAGGGCAGGTAAAGGGGTAAGTAGGACCTTGAGAGGCAGTGCTAGAGTAGCGAGAATTGAGTGTCATGGCAGTCTCAAGGAAGCTGTGCCATCACAACTACAGCCGGTAAAGTCAGGGAAGGCTCCCCTGATAAGGAAAGGCTTGGAGGGACCAGTTAGCATAATGGCTATGTCACTGGACTCCCACATAGTCGACCGCGGGTTGAGACCCGGACCCGGTGGCTTAAACTCACGCCAAGCGTGTGTGCATGCGTGTCCAAGATCCCGAGAGGAGAATGGGGGAGAAGGGATTGTGGCGTGGCCATCCCCCCTGGGGGGTGATTTCTCGCTTCCTGTCTCTCTGTCTGTCTGGCGAGTGCACGCGCCCTATAGCAAAAACCTCTCCAAAAAGAAAAAAAAAAAAGGAAAGCCTTGGATAACCATCTGGTAGGCTTTAACTTCCTTGCAACCTCAGTCACACCTCCTTTTTGAATTCCCTTTATTTAATCACTGTTCTCCCAGTGTGCTTCTTGCTCAGTGATAGACGGTGAATTGGTGGGAATAGTCAGTATTCATTCTCCTTCTCTCCTCAGTGCTATGATTTCAGACCCCTCCTTCCTTTCTATTATGCAAATATGGCACTGCCTGCAGCATTCAGTCTGGAGGTAGCCAATGAGTTGTCTGGTAACAATTTGCATCTAGTGTGTTTAAGAATTTCTTGTCATGGTGCCTTTGGTCCAAAATTTAATGTCACTTGTTCTTGAATAAAAACCATTGGTTCTTTAGGGCTATCTTGAGCAGTGTGTGATTCTAGAAGTACAAGTAGCTAAAACAATTCAGAATGTTTCGAGAATCTTGTCCATATCATATACCAACTAGGTAGGCATGTCACACTTTAAGGTAGGGAGAGGGAGGTCAAGACCTGAAGATACCAGTGGAGCTAGATCTCCCCAGATCAAACAAACCATAAAGAAATCTCTGTACATTCCCAGGGATTCAGTAGTCAAGTTTGAGTTTCCCAAACTTCTTAAAGTTTATCTTAAGTCTTAGTTTACCTGATTAAAGCCTTCAAAGAAAGGAGAGGCACTTATGGAAGTTTTAACTCTCCCAGGCTCTTAGGAGAAGGGATGTGTCCCTGTAGCTACCTCTTTCTTTCTCCCTCCACACCCTTATCTCTGCCCTTAGGCTGTCTGCTGTCCCTCAGCCCAGCCATCTGCTCTTAGCAATGAGGGAGCAGCGTGGTGGCCATAAATCCTGGCAGACATTGCAGTCTGGCAGTGTGAATGACAGCATGCAGTATGGAGTCTTTGGCAAAGGATGAAGTTGTGGTTACAAATTCAAACACTGTAAACCAGATGATGGAGTAGAATGGAGTACCTGGCTTTTTCCTTTACCACCAGGTTCTATTTCTGAGGCACCTATACATCTTTGTCAGTGACTGCTGGGTACTGAATTGTTGCAGTTTTCTTGTGTGAAAAACAACTATAGTAGATCTTACTTCTTTTAAGCCTTTTCAGTATTTCTCATACCACTTTCAAAATAGTTTGTAGTTTAACATAAAAATATATGTATATAGGGACCAGCAGTTGGCATAGTGGCTATGTCGCTGGACTCCCATGGAGTCAACCATGGTTCGAGTCCCAGACCTAGTGGCTTAAACTGATGCTGGGTGCATGTGTGTGTGTGCCCAAGATCCCAAGAGGAGAATGGAGGAGAAGGGATTGCAGCATGGCCATCTCCTCTGGGGTGGGGGGTGATTTCTCGCTTTCTGTCTCTCTGTCTCTCTCTGTCTTGCTGGCAAGCACACGTGCCCTATAGCAAAAACCTCTCCTATATAGCCTTGCAAAAAATAGTGGTATTTTTTTGGGGGGGGGCACATAAAGGAATAGCATTTATAATGAAATGCCACAATACCATTTCAAGAAGAATATTTAATTTAATTTTTTTCAAGTCCTGGTTATATATGTATTCTAAAACAAACAAACAAAATGAAAAAGAAAACAATTAGTTTTAGATATCTTCTTTTTTTTTTTTTTCTTTTTCATCAACTTAGTGACTGGATAAAATTGAGTAATCAGCAAACATAACAAGCTTTTGCTATTAGCCATAGGCTTATTTATTGCCATGAGTGTTTCAGAAGCATAGGTCTGAGTGTATGCTTTCCAAATCATCAGATTTATTGGTGAATGGTGGAACTTGAAGAGGGAGAATGAGACGAGAGCTTTAGTGCATTAAATACTATATGTTTAGAATACACTTGGACCAGCAGATGGTGTCCTGGTTACATCACTGGACTCCCACATAGTCCACCACGGTTCAAGTCTTGGACCTAGGTTCTTGAAACTCACACTGGGCACATGTATGTGCATGCCAAAAATCGTAAGAGGAAAATAGAGGAGATGGGATTGCAGTGTAGTCATCCTCATGGGAGTGGGGGGGTGGGGGGATGTCTTGCTTATGTCATGAAGGCTACCAAGTGTTACCAAGATACAGCAGTCAGATTTGTCTTGATTGTAATACACCTTGTAAAAAGTTTTTTTTAATCAATCCTTTCAAAGTCCTTCACAGTTTTCTAAAGGAAGATTACAAGTAGTGCCAAATAATAACTAAAATTAGATATTTACAGACAAACCTTAAGATACTTAAGCTGTGGAATAACCAGGTGGTACAGGGGCTGTGGATACATGCTTGTGATGTGCTTTTGTTGTTTCAAGAGGCTCTACACTTTGACATTTCACTGAGGGCTCTTTCGCCTGCCTTGCTCTAATTTAAATACATGTTTGTCTGACTATATGTTAAATAACGAAAAAAGTATGGGGGCATTGTTTTCTGTGACATCCAAATGAAGATGTAAGATATCCAGGTGAAAATTTAAGGTGAATGGTTACAGATATTTGTGTAGTTTGGCATTTTGTAAGTAAAATTTTTACAATATTCTCTAAATATTTCACTTTGTAGTTGAAACTATAATCAGTTGCTGTTCTGAGGATAGCATTTTTTAACATCCTCAGCCAAAAGAAAAAATAATTCCTAATCCAGATTATATATAATTGTTTAAATTTCAACTTTATGTACCTATTAGAGAATTTGACAGATAATATAAATAGATAAATGGTTTTTTTTGTAAAGAGTTCATTGAGATTTTCTCAGACTTTCCTAAAGATAACAGTTTTATAAAGTAGTATAGTCATTCCTCCATCTATGATTGTGTTTTCTGTAGTTTCAGTTACCCATGGTGAAACATTGTTCAAATATATTAAATGGAAAAAGTCCAGATATACAAAATGTTTAAGTTTCAAATTCCATGCTCTTCTAAACATCATGATGAAATCTCACACCATCCCGCTCCATCCTGCTCAGGATAGGAATCACCCCTTCGTCCAGTATATGTACACACTACACATCCGCTAGTTTTAGTGCTTTCCTGGTTATCAGATAGGAAAAAACAGTACAGATAGAGTTGGGCTCTATGTGCAGTTTCAGGCATGGGGATATTGGGATGTATCCTCCTGTGGCTAAGTGGGAGCTACAGTAGTTCCTTCATTAAGCAGAGTAAGCTCATTGCAGGAATCAAAGCCTCCTAACTTCATTTAGTCATAGTGTTAGCTGAACATCTAAGGCATTTTAGATACTATTCGAGGAGTTTTATAAGTATATTGTTACTTCAACTCTGGTGATAATGGCAAAAGCCAGCCACGGAAATGAATGCAGACTGAGGGAATATGAGTAGTGGGCCTTGAACTCTAGGACAGGTTCCAAGTCAAATGTTCCCAAACTTTAGCTTCCTAACTTATAAAACAGAAATAATATCTGTTGCTTCTTGAGGACTGAGGTTGTGTAATGAAAGAAGGATGAAAAATATAGTCATGCTGAAGAACTAGCAGTTAGCATAATGGCTATGTCGCTGGACTCCCACGTAGTCGACCCCAGTTTGAGTCCTGGACCCCATGGCTTAAACTCACGCCGGGCCCGTGTATGTGTGTGTGTGCCCAAGATCCTGAGAAGAGAATGGAGAAGGGATTGTGGCATCCATCCCCACTGGGGGGTGATTTCTCACTTTCTATCTCTCTGTCTCTCTTTGTCTGTCTGGCAAGCGCACGCGTCCTATAGAAAAAAACCTCTCTAAAAATATATATATAGTCATGCTGGCTAACCCTGTACCCTAGTAGTTAAGAGAGCCAGATCCCACGTGGCAAACTGCAGTTTTAATTCTGGTCCTGCTATCTTGAACAAGAAGGGAAGCTGACAAATTAATAATGTTCCAAAAAGTCAGTCAATGTGTGATATGGTCTGCCCCTAAACCCCCTAGGATGGAGAAAGAAAGAGAAGGGATTGTGACATGACTATGCTCCCTTGCAAGTGTTTTCTCTCCCTCTCTCCCTCTCTCTCACATGTGTGCACCTACCCTCTGGCAAGTCAAAGAAATAAATAGTCATGCATTGTTTAATGGCAAACATATATTATGAGAAATGAGTCATTCGGTAATCTTATCCTGTATAATTCACACAAATCTACATGGAATAGCTGGCTATACATCATAGCCCATCATAATCTTATAGGATAATGGCTGTACTTGTGACCTGTCATGACTGGAACATTGTTACGCAGCACGTGACTGTACGTAAAATCCTTTCCAAGCGTAAGCAGTATTTACATTATATTATAACCATATCATATTACATATAATACTATGGATTTTTATCATTGTTATGTATAGTATCATAATAAAAAATCGAGGAAGAGAGTTAGTTAATGCCTTTCTATTTCTCGTTGATCTGCTTACTTAGCCCCAGAAACAAATACTTTTGAGTTTTAGTCAATATTTTAAAAGCAGTTTCCTGAGGGAGAGTTCATGTACGTGTCAAATAATAATTATAATTAGATGTTCACACCAAGTTATTAGAGTAATAACATGCTAAAGTATGTAATAGCCCCAGACATTAAAATTACTACAGTGTTTATTTATTATTAATTGCAGGTGTTGCATTATATTCAGTAACGAAATCCAGAGACAAACAAGTTTTTTAGTGTTAGGGTGCACGTTATTTAACAAATTCCTAAGGGAAATTGAAATGCTAATGGTGCGCCAGAAAGTCACAATACTTATATTCTTTGCAGCAAAAGCTAGACTCCTCTATATTTTTAGAGCACTTTGTACTTGCTTCACCCTAACAGGGACCCAGCTGTTTCTCTCAGGGACCCCTTGCATCACAAGCACTTGGACAGCTGCTATATTCCTATCATGGCTGACACAGTAGGCAAGTTGTTGACTGACTTGTCGATGTATACTTATATAACAGTCTTTATTTACCTTTGCTGGTATACATTTACACATACATTCACATTTCCTGTCTTTCCATACCTTCCTATGAGGTCATCTTCTCTGGTGACTTGCTCAGGGTTCTCTGCCTGTTACTGGGACAGTCTCTGCCCGTGACTTGTGCTTTCTGGCCCTGTGTACTCATCAATAATGACTCTGTGTCTGAATTTTTAAGCTCTGACTGAAAAGCATCCCTGCGGGGTGAAGGCAGGCACTTTTCTCACTGTTCCTTTTCATCGTTGGCACTCAACCCCCACCCTTTCCTGCTCATCACGTTAGGGCCAGAATTGCTGAGATGTGAAATGAAATCTGTGGCAATTTATTACTGTTTATGAGAGACTGCGTGACATGGCAAAGCCAGCCTGCCTTCTGTCCTGTATAAGAGATCTGAAAGGATCGGCAGATAGATTAATTTAAGGCCGCTTTTGCTGACACTGGTTACCTCTAAATGGATAATCATTTATCAGTAAATTACTTTTTCTGAGCCAGGTAATTTCTGATCAACATGTTCATTCTCATTTTCTCTCTCCACCCCCTCTGTTTTGCTCGCCCCAACTCCTTCTCACTCACCCACTCTTTCTTACTTTTCTCTCTCTCTTTCCCCAAAGACGCGCACACACTCACTTCCATTGAATCTCTTCTTCCCTGGCTCTGTCTCACCAACACAAACCCAATACACACACCTTTCAAAGTAAGCATTAGACAAGTCACCTAATAATTTAATAAAAAGGCCATTCCTATTTACTAAGCCAAAGTCAAAATTGAATGTAAATGGCAGAGAGACAGGGAGAGGTTGCAGTGCCCATTTTAAAGGAGGGAATGAAGCAAAGAGAAACAAGACTCAGTGGTAACAGGGTATTCAAAACAAGGTTAGAACTTTATTAGCACTGCAGCCTTCTTGCAGACCATGAAAAATTGGCGAAACTAGATCTTCAATGTCATCCTCAAATAGTGTGCTTTATAAGTGCATTTCTGCTCATATGATGAACAACCCCTGAACTAACACTCCTCTTATATTCTGAGAGCCAGCCTGCTAAATGTAGGGTATGGTACAGTGAAGACAGGTTTGATTTACTTACAAAGAGCTCTGGGAAGGAAAAGATAGCAAAGAATCTCTGGTTTCTGCAAGTCTGAAATGAAATGCTAAGCTGTGGGTTTAGGAGACAGGAGAAAGAGCAGATGAAAATGTAGGTGGAAAAACACATTATAGAGGGATTTAAGTAAAATTATAACTTTAGAACTTTGTTAACTTGTGTATGGTATAAATTAATGCTAACTTGTAGTTTGGTTTCTTACAACTTCTGTTCACAGTGCTACTAATCTCCCTGAGTTTTGATAGGCAGTGATGACATCGCCAAGACAAAACAATCTTCCGTCTACTCTGTAGTACCATAGGCATAATGCATTCCATTGTCCAGGACTAATTGTCATTAATGACTCCTGTCCTCTTCTCTTTCTTCTCCATATTGTATATCAAGGAAGTAAAACTCTCGCCTGAACTAAATTTGTTGGTAAAACCATCTTGCCAGTTGGTGAGTTTTAGGGGGAAGTAGGGCCGTCCATATAATCAAAAGCTATGTCAGAATTCTGGCACTTTGGCTGCAGAGAGGGCTGTGATACAACTGCATGAATGCTGAGATTCTGAGTTAGACAGGGGGAAGAGCAGGGCTGTTGGGACCTTTATTCTACTGCCTTGAGCACTGGAAATGCATTTTCACTTGGGATGTGAGCAGATAACTATCGAAGACCTACCTAGCCACCAACATTTTACTACTCATGTCGGCCATTGGTATGGGGGAAATAAACGTAATTCCAAGAGAGAATTTTTGTTGTTGCTGTTCTTTGGTGTGTGTGTTCTACTCTATTTCATTAGCAAATGCAACCTCCTCTACTACCAAACTGCAGATTCTGTGAGGGAAAGGTCTATTCACAACTCTGGCACCTGACATAGAGCTGTGCCACTGATTTAATGATTAAAGGTAGGGTACATGCGGAGTAGTCGGTGCCCTCACTTTTCAGTTTGTGAGAATCCTAAAGCACAGAGTGATACACACTTTCTAAGAACCGGATTATCATCAGAGATAAACTGTTGGGGAGGGGGAAGCAAAGTGAGACTCACATCCTGAATAAAAGCATCACTGTAGAGGCTTTCCTTTGCAGACAAAGGGAGTTTTTGTTGATGTTCTTCATGCAAGTGCATATGCTTCAAGGCAACCGGTAGTCACTCAATGTGGTTAGTGTTCAATTTTACATCCTCAGCTCTCCCCTCTTCCTCCACTGTAGGCATCTGTGCTGAGTATATTCCTTAACACTCTCCCCCTAGGCCTTCCTACCCGCTCTTTTTTCCCATCAATATCCTTTCTAATACCCACTGTCAGAGCCACTAAAAACTGCGAGGTTTGTTTCTTGACAAATGTCCCATTTTCACAGGCAGTTGAACTGAACTGCAGCTTGTGCTCCGTTCAAACATGTCAATAAACATTATTGCAAAGACGTAGAAGCAATAATGGGAATGTATAAAACTCACCTTTATTGCTTCTTGCCATGAATTTACACGCTGCTCTAAGCAGCTTTTACTCCCTCAAGAAGAAGCTGCAGGAAATCTGTTTTGGGTTGTGGGGACCAAAAAATACCAATTTGGTTGCAATCTTCCCTGGAGACTGGAAGCAGAAGGTGGCAGTGCCCACAACTTGAATGTCTGAGTGTCATAATGGACTTTTATAAGTAATATTGGCCGTCGCAGGTGGAACCAGGGTCTTACAGGATGGAACATCCAATGTCACAGAACAGCAACACTCATGACAATAAAGATCGCAAACTCGGTGATGTTCTATACCCAGGGTTTCATGGCTATAAATCTGCTTCACTGAAAGTAACACTGTATGGAGTGAATATAAAACAAATAGACTGGTCACAGCAGAGGGAGAAGAACTTCACTCTAATCTATTCTACTCTGGAACTGGTGACATAGAGCCTGTAGCCATCTGGGTCATCAGGTAAGGTATTTGATATAAATATTAAAATGCAAAGTGAGTCTTTTATTTTTCCTTCTTTTTTTTTTTTTTTTTTTGAGAGTTTTTTTTCTTAGGGCGTGACATAGAGCCTGTAGCCATCTGGGTCATCAGGTAAGGTATTTGATATAAATATTAAAATGCAAAGTGAGTCTTTTATTTTTCCTTCTTTTTTTTTTTTTTTTTTTGAGAGGTTTTTGCTATAGGGCGTGTGTGCTCGCTAGAAAGACAGAGACACAGAAAGCGAAAAATCACCCCCCCCCGGGGGGGATGGCCACGCCACAATCTCTTCTCCTCCATTCTCCTCTCGGGATCTTGGGCACACATGCACACGTGTCCGACATGAGCTTAAGCCACTGGGTCCAGGACTCGAACTGTGGTCGATGACATGGGAGTCCAGTGACATAGCCATTACGCTAACTGCTGGTCCCACAAAGTGAATCTTTATGGATAGTGTCAGGATGAAGCTTAGTACGTCCCTGAGGATAAGTCATGTCATGTATGGATTACTGAAGCCTGTAGTGAAATGCCCAGGATGATACCCTGTTAGGGTTATGACCACAGAGCAGTTGGTTCTGCAGACAAAAGATGTAAACCAACCTCTATGTGTATAGACTTGAATTTATAGGTGAGATAACTCAATGTTGAGATAAAGAAGCCCTCTGAGGATCAAGGTCAGAATCTTTACTCTTCTCCCTGAATTGTATGTGTGCGTATGCATTGTACATGTGAGTGTATGCATGTACTCCATTATATCATGCTGTATTGTTGAGATGTCCTTTTTTACAGGGAGTCTGAGGTATTTTGAGGTTAATTTTTACTCAAACACTGCCACTTCTCTTTTTAATTTCTCCTTTCTACTTTCTAGAGTCAAAAACAGCATTTGGAATATTAATGCACTTATCAACTCTAAAATATCAAATCTTTTTTGCAATTTTATAGTAACAGTGATCCCAGAGGCATGTATTTTATATACCATGATTGATCACAGTTAGTTTTAAGGTGGAAAGTAATGCAGACCTGAAGAAGAAAACATGTGTGGCCAGCCGATAGCCTGATGGTTAAGGTGGCATGATCTCACATGGCCAAATACACAGTTCAAATCCAGGACCCCAAAGGCTTGAAAAACACATGGACATGTACACATGTTTGTCTAAAGTCCCAAAAGGAGAGATAAGTGTGGGAGAAGGGATTGTGGTGTGACCATGCCACATGGGAGAAGGGATGTTTTCTCAGACACCCCCTACCCCTGTGTGTCTTTCTCTGGTGAGCATACACACCCTCTGACAAATTTTTTAAAGACCAAAGAAGGAAAATATTATCAGAATGATTTTTTTTCTGATAAAATGAGAGTATAATTCAAGTGGAAAATGACAGAAAATATAAATTAACTTTATTGATAATTTTGATTCTCTTTGGCATACTTTCCAATAATGTGTCAGCATTAATTCAATCAACCAACATTTACTGAGTACCTATTATATGCCAAATCCAACATTATATATAGGTTGAGTTAGGAAACTGGTTAGAATGGGGAATACTCTTCTATCTTTCCTCACTCTAATTCATTAATTAGTTATTTTTAATCACAGTGAACAAACATTCAGAAATGAGAGACAGAGTTCAATCACAAGGGTATTTTCAATGATGTGCCTTTATTGTCTATTAAAGATAAGATTAAATAATAATCTGATTATTTCTTGCACAGGTTTTTTGATGCTCCAACTCTATAGCTTCTTTCTTTTGCTTCTGAACTCCAAGTAATATAGAGCCCTTGCCCCAGTCCTAGGAGAGAGGGGAAACAAAGATTTGTATAAACCAAGCTTTACAGACATAGATTCACCATCTGCTCCAACAGACATGGTGTCCTGACTCCATATTTTGCAATCTAGATTATTTTCAGTGGCTATAGTCGTTGAATTTTTCTTTGAGTCATTTCATATATGTAGGGGAGAACTGTCTCTATTGTCTAATAAGAATTTTGCAAAATAACAATCTTGTGCAGAAATACATAGGACCAACCTCCTCTTTCCTTTGTACTCCAGTGGAGAACAAGCATTAACCTGGCAACAATTATGAATGCTATGATGCAGAAGCACTGGAGGAGTAGGGGTGGTTGGAGAAAATGCAGTCTATGGGAGACCAGGAGACAGCCTTTAAGTGGAACCTGAACGCATGAGTAGGAATTAGTCAATGAAAGGAGAAGTGTTTCAGAGGAAAATGCCCAAATAGTAGAAAAGCATGGTATGTTTGCGGAACTGAAAGAATATCAACATGGGCGGTGTAGAAGTGTGTAGGTAACCAGGCATGAGGGTGATGTGAGTGAACTGTTAACTCTGCAAGGAAAGCGAGTTCCAGATCATGGAGAGCCTAGTCGGAAAAACATTTCAAAGAATGGTGACTTAAGTTTTAGGGGCTACAAGTCATGGAAGTATTTTTATCAGGAAACTTTCAGTAACACAATGCATGCTCATACACCTTTTTCTTTTTTGTAACAGGTACACATATTATTTCCTTTGAGTTAATCACTTTCAGAGTTACATTACTTCTTCACTTTTTCTTTCAGCCACTTCAGACATTTTTATCTCTTCCTCAACAACCTAGGGTACACCGTACAGTTGATTCTTGCAAATTAGTGCAGACAGAAAGGCAAGTCTTGAGGTTTCCTGGTACTCCCACTCCAAAGTTTGTGTCAGACAGGGTCAATAGTCAAACAATTGATGCTATTATAATTTGCTATGGTGCCGACTAGATTGTGAGACACCTGCTAAGGTAGATCTGCAGTAGTTAGATCTGCAGTAGTTAAGTGCTATTCAGGGGAGGCAGATTCCACATGGCTGAACGTGGTTCAGGCCCAACCTCAGTACTTGAAAAACATGCTGGGCATGTGTGAGTGCATGCCTAGAATCTGACATAATGAAGAAGTGGAAGAAAGGAATTGCAATATGGTCTTGCCCTATAGGGGTGTTTCCTTTTGCTCTCCTTCATCCTCACAAACTCATGCACCCTCTGGCAATAAGAGACACAGAGAGAGAGAGAAAGAGGGAGAGAAGTGAGACAGCCAGCCAGACTACTGTGTTTGTTTGTTTATTTGTTTGTTTGGGGGCATAAGGCACACGTGTTACCAGAGAAAGAGAAAGGAGAAAGCACCCTCCAGTGGGACATGGTCGCCTAAATCCCTTTTCTTCCATTTCTCCACCTTATTGAGATTTTTGGCATGCATGCGTGCACACACACCTAGCATGTTTTGGATGACTACAACTACAGGGTCAGCCATGTGGGATCTGGCTCCCTTAACCACTAGACCATGAGGCCAGCCCCCTGCCTGGTCTTACAAGAGTAGAATAATTATGATGAGGTTTTGGGAGAACACAAGGGTGAGTAGAGAATAATATGCATACTATTAGTAATGGAAAGTATTTATATGGCTCTTAAAATAAACCTTTTAGAAACTTAATACGCTGCCTCACATTGTAGAATTTATTGTTAGTAGTATTATGAAGTAAACCTGATAGCAATTTATGTTACCTAAATTCTAAGAGATTTCAGAGGGGAACTCAAGAATTTTGCCTTTTAAGTGATGGTTCTATCAGCTTCTAAGAGCCAAGTAGTATATAGGATAAGAGAAGGAGTATAAATTTTAAAAAGTACCTTTGGTGCCCTAGATTATAATTTCAGTTCATCAGGACCCATTCCTGTAGTCACAGTCTCACTTCTCTTTCTGTTCTTGATATCGAAAGTTTGTACATATGATTGTTGCACTATCAGATAACCATAGTCTGTCTGATACACGGTGGCTTATCTATGCAAGTCATGACACATGAAAGGAATCCGGATGTACTGTCCAATGTTTGTGCATGGCATTAAGATAGTCCTCGTTGGTTTGTATAAATTGAATGTTAAGATTTTGTAATCAATATTCCCACAGGGATATCTATTTGTGGATTTGATCACTTTCTATTCTATTTTCATTCTATAATTGCTTATATTCCTCAGAGAATTGCTCTACTGAAGGATCCGTACAGCCTTGTGCTCTGATGCTCTGGGAATATGAAAGCATGTAGCAGAGGAAACATGGGAGAAACACCAAATAAAAGAGAACTGCCCTTGGGGGACCAGCAGGTGGCGTGGTGGTTAAGGCACTGGACACTCCCACATGGCCGACCAGGGTTCGAGTCCTGAATCTGGTGGCTTGCTTTCTCACTCACTTTCTCTCTATCTCACTCTCACCTTCTGTCTCTCTCTGGTCAAACTAAAAATTCAATGAATGAATAAATAAAATAAAATAAACATTTAAAAAAATTAAAAAAAAAAAAAGAACTGCCCTCGAGGCCGGCAGGGGGCATGGGGGTTAAGGGCACTGGACTCCCACATGGCCGACCAGGGTTCGAGTCCTGAATCTGGTGGCTTGCTTTCTCACTCACTTTCTCTCTATCTCACTCTCACCTTCTGTCTCTCTCTGGTCAAACTAAAAATTCAATGAATGAATAAATAAAATAAAATAAACATTTAAAAAAATTAAAAAAAAAAAAAGAACTACCCCTCCATTCCAGCTACAGTCCTAAAAGAAACACAACTTATGAGGCACATGATCAGAGTTCTAATTTGGTGTGAGAGAGAGAGATGGGAAGGGAGAAAGAGAGGATAGAGAAGAAAAAGAAGAAAAACAGAAGGAGAATACAAGAAATTGCCTTTGGAGACATACAAGATACTTCCTCTAGTGGCTGTAGAAAGGAATGTGTTATTACTCTGGAAAGCTTTTTCCTTTAGATTTTGCATGCATTTATTCCTCAAGAGTAGTTACAGTTTTGTTGTGTGATATACTTAAGATAATCAGTGTATCATGAGCTTTGTTTATATCGTTATGAACCTCAAGGAAGAGGCATTCTCTACCCTCACAGCATAGGCAAATGGACATTGAAACTATGATATGTTTAGATAATGGGAAAGAATTTTACTTTTCAACTCTTAATTGTTTATGTTAAGTTTTAGTTTTAGGCTTCCTGATAAAAGCTGGAATGGAGAAATTAAAAATACTGCATTGGGACCAGCAGTTAGAGTAATGGCTATGTTGCAGAACTCCCGTGTAGTTGACTGCGGTTTGAGTCCTGGACCCGGTGGCTTAAAATCACGCCGGGCGCATGTGCATGCATGCCGAAGATCCTGAGAGGAGAATGGAGGAGAAAGGATTGCGGCATGGCCATGCCCCGGGGGTGATTTCTCGCTTTCTATCTCTCTGCCTCTCTCTATCTTTCTGTCCGGCGCAAGCGCCCTATAGCAAAAATCTCTCCAATAAATAAATAAATAAATATAAAAATAAAATACTGTATTGTGTCCATGGCACAAATGACTTATTTGATAAGTGAACCAAATCGGAATCACCACAGCTGGAGTTTTCTATAGCTGTGGAGGTCATGTAAATTCTGGGAATGTTTATGTGGTTGCAGATGATGGAGGTTATGCAGGCTGCCAGACAAAGTATGGAAGCACTAATCTGAAAGGCAGATGGACAGACACAGAAGGAGGAAGACTGTACTAGTATTTCCTAGATAGCTCTGCAACCTGGAAAATTCAGTCAGGTAGTGGCACTGGGGAAGACCATCAGCATTAGGAAGAACCTTAGTCTCATGACGAGGCTAAGATTTAATCTGGGAGAAAGACCTGAAATTCCTGCATGTTAAGAAGGTAATAATACATTCTCAAAAATAAGGAATTTTCAACCCAAGGTTATAGAGTTAGTGACAAAGATAGAGTTTGGACATTCTGCTTCCCCATCCGGTGCCCATCCAGTCCTGGCCATGTTTGATCATTGGGTAGCAGGCTGCCAGCAGAGCGCATTGGCTCTCACTGGAATAGCTTAGCGATTCCCTCTGTGCCCCCCTACACGCCTGCTGCTGTGATCCTTGTCCCTCCATGCTTGGCAGTGTGTCTGTAGCTCTCACACTGACGAGACCTCCTGGTTGGTGGGTAGCTGCTGTTTCCTCAGAGACCATTCTGCACACTTGGCACAGCTCGAATCACAACTCTTGGCTTTTGCCCGCTGCTTTCCTATTCTGCTCAAATGGGTTGCCCTTGCCAGTTGGGGGGCTCAGTTAAACCGATGCTGTAGATGTTGCCCATCTCATGTTGTTCTGGATGTGCTGATTCTGCCTTTGGATTCACTGTGACTACCCCATTGACGGGCTTGCCTTGCTGCCAGTGGGTTGGCCTGACCTGATTTAGATGTTTTCCACTGAGCCATCCCCTGCTTGGCTGACGATTGATTGCCTGTGCCAGTGGGCAGATTCCTTCCAAGGGGGCTGCTGCCACCTTGGGCTCCATCTTCCACTTGCACTGGCTTTTTCATGGCTTTTACCATCCTGTTTGGCGAGGCTCACCCCTAGCATTCAATTGCTTCCATATTGTGGCTGGCCTTCTCTCCCACTCCTGGCGGCCTCCTGCTAGCTACTGATTTGTCTGACTCTGGTGCCCACATCGCTCACTTGTGATGTGTTCCTCAGAGCACATTAACTTCCATTCGACTGACTCATGGCTGCTGAGAACATTTCACAGTATTACCTGGAATGGTCCTTTTGTTTGATGGTAATTGTGAAAAATGGGGTTCTCACTGTTATTCAGATATTCACAGATAATACTCCTCTCCTCAGAAATATTATATTTATATTATTACTCTTTTTTTTTTTCTTGAGAGGTTTTTGCTATAGGGAGCATGTGCTTACCAGAAAGACAAAGAGAGACAGAGAGACAGAAAGCAAGGAATCACCCCCAGGGGGGAATGGCCATGCCCCAATCTCTTCTCCTTCATTATCCTCTTGGAATCTTGGGCACGCTTGCACACATACCCAGTGTGAGTTTAAGACACTGGGTCCAGGACTCGAACCGCAGTCGGCTACATGGGAGTCCAGTGACATAGCCATTACACCAACTGCTGGTCCCAATTTATATTATTACTCTTAATGAAAAAGAATTGTTTAAAATCTGTTGAGCTCCTGCTAATTGCCTGATTCTGATCTCTCTTTTCTGTTTGACTTGTTACTTATGAGAGACTCTTGGGGACTCTTGGCCTTCTCATCTCAGAGGAATCTTGAAAGACAATCCAGTTTATCTTTTTCACTTTAGATATGGCAACTCCACAATTATTTCAGACAAATGAGTATCTAATTTCTAAAGGCCTCAGGAAGAAGCTCTAGGGAACTCATTCCAGAATTTATCAACTTTTTCTGTTAGGAATATATCAAAACCAAGGTAATAGTTTATGCACCCCCCTCTCCCTAAAAGAGTCTGTAGTCTTTCTGTTGTTAATGGACATAAGAAACCAATCATTTTCTTTAAAATGAATTACTAAAATAATTTTTTAAAAATTACTAAATGATGACATGTCATTTCTTATTTTATCATGACTACATGGTCCAAATTCCTGTAAGCACTTCTCCTTCTAAAGATCTGGTTGATTAGTTCTCTAACTTGTCATTTAGAACCTGGCTTTACATATGTGTATTTGAGAAGCTCACAGCAGACTTGGAGTATTTACAGAACAGAATAAAACAAATAAAATTAACCAACCAGCAAAATGCATAGGGACCATCTACTGTTGATATATTTGAGATTGTTCCCTGAGATCAGGTCACATCTGTGCTTATACTTTCTTTGACTGGGGGTCAGATGGTAGCACTGTGGTAGAATATGACAGTCTGCAAGGCTGACCCAGGTAGGAAGGTTCTGGGTTCACATATTGAGAGCTCCCTGAGTGTGCCTGCCCGGTCAGGAAGCTCTGCACATTGTACTCTTCCTCCCTTGCAAATCTAGATCTTCTTCCATCTCCCCCCATGCTAGCCTTATTGGGCAAGGGGTTATCTTCAGGTCCTTGAATAGCTTGTTATTCTCTGTCTTAGGTCTTTTACATACTGCTTTCTCTATCAAGAACTTTCTCGTCTTTCTTTATAATTTGATTTTGTGGTTTTGGCTTAAATGTTATCTCTGCACTGCAGCCAAGATGGCCACTCTT
>NW_006159513.1:928427-932895 GCF_000334495.1 Tupaia belangeri chinensis
CTTCAATTTGGTCCCTGGATATTGGCTGGTTTACGTGTTGTCTCATTTTCCACCAAACTGTAAACCCCATATGGCAGAGACCTTTATTACTAAACTGAGGATCTGGAACAGAGTAGGCATTTAATAAATACTTACTGAATGGATCTTAAGTAGAAACATGAGCATGTTGACTCTAAAATAGGGAGACTCTGCGAGGTCCTGGCATTTCTTTGGTACTGTGACAGTGCTCTGAAAGAATCTGCACCTGTATTTGCCATCTATCTTTCCTAGCCATGCAGAAAAGTAGAGAATCTAGAAGCCAAGTCTAAGCTGCCAAGATTTGAAACAGCAAGCTTGTCCTGGAGACAATCATCCACTTCACATGCTTAAGGCTGCCGTTAATTTAGTGCTAGTTAAGCTGACATTGTGTTTCCAGTATACATTAAGAACAAGATAAAACGATATAAACAGAATAAAGTAAAAGAGAATAAAGAGAAAAGGATAAAGAAATCAACAGGATGGGCTTCTTCCTCGGCTATCTGCCCCTTTTTTCCCTATATATTTTCCTTCAGAGGCACCCATTCGTTCTTAAATCAGCAAATACATTCCTATTACTGCTTCCCCAAGCTGTAGGTGCAGTCCTGCTGTCCATTTCCTCTTGTAACTACAGATACTGGTTTTAAAATTCCCGTTGAACATTACCATTGTGACATCCTTTTGTTGCTGTAAATGTAGCAATCTAACTAACCTTAGTAACTTCATTGAATCAGTAAGATTGTGTGACCCTCTGAAGTGCACTAGACACTACTCTGGACACTCATGTCACAGTGAACAGAGATCTATTCTAGCAGGGAGGACTGATGACCACCAAACGATCCTACAGTAGGAGTGCAGTTATAATTATGGATGCTGCTAAAATGTCGTATGCTATGAAATTGTGTGGCAGGGAACTTGCCGTTAGTTTGGGAAGTAGTGGAATTCTTCTGTGGAGAAGTGAGATCTAAAGGACGAGTGAAGTTTGAGAAGAGACAGAGCATATATCAGACGGGAAGAAAGTTTGCGTGAAGACCTAAATTGTGGAAGAGGTTGTCATAATCAAAGACATAAAAGGACTATTGTATACCTGCCTTAGGATGCGAGAAGAGTAAGCAGTGGAATGTGCAGACCCCTACATATTTTACTTTCCAGTTCGTGATAACACAGTACTCGTCTCTATTTGCAATTTGTTCATAAATTTATTTTCCTATATCCTGTCGCAAAGAACAAAGAATTTTCCCTTATTTTTTTTTCCTACATAAGTATTGCTACAGCCATCACTCTAGTCAATGAATAAATTCTGTGTAATTAAGTTTCTAGTAAAAGGACAAAACATCAGGAATTTTTATTAAAATGATTATTATTTTAAGAATATATGAGCAATGCACATTCACTTTTAGATAGCTAGAAACTACAAATTAAAAAAAAATAAAATGTTACTTTCCTTCTCTGTCATTGCCCACTCTAGGTAATTTACTATTAAACCTTTGTTGACCATTAATCTATTATTGCTGTCAGATAAATACATACACACACACACACACACACACACACACACACACACACACGGGAGAGACAGGTTTAAATACTTTTGTAAGGGGTTGTTTTTTGATATTTAAAATTTTTAGTAGGCAATCTAAACAAAATTTCTAGAGCAGCTTATATAACTGTAATGTCCCTCTTTTTTCTCAATGTTGTGTTATAAAAATTCCCAACATATTGAAAAGTTGTAAAAACAATAGCAAACACCATATGCTCCTCATCTAGATTCTATAATTAATATTTCATACAACTGTTTAATCTTCTTTTTATCCATATTTTTATTCATGCATCAATTTCTGATCTATATCTTAATACATTGCAATGTTGCTACTGAATTGTAGATGTTCTTCGTATATCCTGGTTACCAGTCCTTTGTCATATATATGCTATGTGATTATTCCTTGTTTTTCAGTCTATGCTTGCCTGTTTATTTTCTCAATGACACCATGATGAACATAGTTTTAAATTTTAATTAAGTCTAATGTATCATGCTGTTATTCTTTATGGTATTTCTTTCTGCATCCTGTTTAAAAAACCTTTGTCTACCCAAACATAGTGTTTTACATTGCTCTGTTTCCAACCTGTCAAGATTATTTTTAGTGCAACTCCTGTTTTCTGTTTTATTAGATATTGCTCTCTGCTTTGCGTCACCTGCATATTTGACAAGTTATTGAATATTGAATAAGAAAGAAGCTTTTCCAAGTGTAATTAGGACCAAAAGACACATTTCACCATTTTATTTTTCTGAATGCCGTAGGAGACAAAGTCAAGTTGTCTGCCAAAACAGGTGCACAGGGACTGTTCATGGCGGCGACCTGTTGAACTACTTGAGAGACGTACCTCTGATGGTAGACATTTTATTAAACTATTAACTCCTGGCATTTATGGGCTTCTTTTGTAAATAGATTTCTTCCCCCTAAATTGTCTTTTTCACTCCAGTGTAAGCACCACTGGAATAGATATCTTGCCTCGTAGTTGCATCCATAACACAGAGACTCATTAATTAATATGTGCTGGATAGATTAATAAACAAACATTTAAAAATCTTCTATTTAATATCTTTTTCCAGATTTTTTCCAGAATTCTCTGTCTTCTTGTCCCAAACTTTAGGTAATGCATTTTACCTTTTTGACATCTGGGGCATTTTCTTGGTTCTAATATTCTATATTCTGTTAACTACCATTTCTGTTCTCCATAATTCTCCAAGTATACTGTTTTTCGTTGTTTGTTTTTAGTTTTGCTATAGGACATGTATAAGTCTGCTTATAGTATAAGTCCCGAACCTGGTGACTTGCTTTCTCACTTTTCCTTTCTCTCCTTCTCTCTGTATCTATCTGATCAAATTAAATAATAATAATAATAATAAATAAAGTTAAATAATTTTTAAAAATTAAAAAGAAGAAAAATTAGTCTTCTTTGGAAATTTGGAAAATCTGATGGCAAGACACCAATAGGCCTTGAAGTGCCAGGGTGAGACACTTTGTACTTGAATATGGAAAGCAAAAATAAAGTGTCATAAATTCCTATTGATGAGACTGACTTAATAAAATAAAAACATTTGAAGTATATTGATGCTATTTAAAATAGGTAATATGACAGTGACAGAGAGAATATATTGCTATAATGTTAACACAAGAGTGCAACAGAGATGATAATCAGGTCAATGACAGATGACATATCATATTAAAAGGAAATATAGAGAAAGACATTATAGATGACTTAGATGTTTAGGTGAGAAAGAATCATGGGTTTCTTTGAAATTTCAGATCCAGCAAACTTGAAAATATTCCCACATTGGCTAGAGTGAAATGTTCTTAGGAAATGAGCTGAAGTGGTTATAAATATAGAGAGATTGAGGTGATGTTAAATGACCAAAGAGATGTCCAGTAGGTGTCATAGGCCTTGGGAAAAGCCAGGGCCGAGGAGAAAGATTTGGAGGTCCTCTGCTTTAAAGATAAAAGATAAACACAGAAAAGATAACAGCCCTTTTGGAAAAAATGAAGTAAAGGGGTACAAAGTCAGTGACCACCCCAGAGAAAGTGTATATTTGATGAGCAAGAACAGGAATTACTCAAGGGAAAAGAAAAAACAGTAATTTGTGAACAGGGAGCATAAGGTTAATGCAGTAATGCATAAATCAAAGGAAGAGAATGCTCAAAAATGTGGCAGAACATTTTAGCAGGATGAGAGAGAGTCATTGGATGTGTGAGAAGCTAACTGTGTCCTTTTTATTTTTTTTTTCCTCTCCATCTCTCTGATTTTTGTCATAGGTCATGTGTGTTGGAGAGAGACAGAGAAAGGGAAAGTGAGAGATCACATCCTGGCATCCGGGGTGAAGGTCACACCCAAATCCCCTCTTCATTCTCCTCTCAGGATCTCGGGCATTTATGCACAAGAATTCAGCGTGATTTTCAGGCTTCTGGGTCCAGGACTCAAACCATGGTTGGCTATGTGAGAGTGTCATAACCACCACACCACCTGCTGGTCCCTAACCATTTCCTTTTTGCAAGTAAGGAAACCGAAGCACCCACAGAAAGCTAATCTTATCCTACCTCTGTGATGATAATAAAGATACACACAGGTGATTTCTCCTCAAATACAATTGTGACAACATTTTCACAAGTCAGTGGCAAAATGAGATGTATAAGCACTGTGCTTATACATTATAATTCTATAAGGCAGATAGGTTAAATTACAGTATTACCTTCATTACTATGAAATTGTGGAGTCCACACAGGATGACTGTCATATATATGTTTGGGGGGAAAAAAAGGATAACCACATCACTTTTAATGTCACTGTTTTTATTTACATGAGGTCTATTAATATTGATCTTATAATGTATTTGCTTGCTTTGAGCTTATTCTCAAAGCATAAAGTAGGGCATTTCTACATAGGGTCTTCTTTCCCT
>NW_006159513.1:932926-961025 GCF_000334495.1 Tupaia belangeri chinensis
TACAAAACTTCTGCAGTCAGAGTGCTGGCTAAGTCAAAATGTATTCCACTAGTGTTGTTGAAAAATGCTTCTATTAATCTGAAAACACTATATCCTGACAGTGGTGAAGCCCAACTGCAGGTTCAGAGTCCTGTCAATCACTTATCTTAAGCTTCTATGGAGAGTAAAGATGGAGTATCTCTGAAGCAGTGTTTATTGTCATAGCTGTTTCTGCAGGAGAATTTTTGTTCCTTTTCTTTTCTTTTCTTTTTTTTTACTTTTTAACCTCACTAAATCCCTTGCACATTATCACCTGGGTCTCCCCTGTGTGATTTTTCTCAAGGTTCTTGGCTATTTAAGTACAGGAAGATTGGCTGTGGTAGAATAAATCTTTCTTGGTTAGAGATTCAAGAAATAGTTGCAGGTCAATAGGTACCTCCACTTATTTTGAGGGCTGACACATCGCAAGTCATTTTCTATGTTTTGGAAGTAGTAACTTTAGTAGTAGTAATACTAAACATAGCTAATACTCCTGTATTACCTCATAGCAAAATCCATTCTAATGTTTTACATATATCAAGCCCTTCCACCTTGCAATAACCTTATAAGTTGGGTTTTATGCTTATATATCATTTTTTTTTTTTTCGGAGCGATTTTTGCTAAAGAGCGTGGTGGCGAAAGACAGAGATAGAAAGCAAGAAATCACCCCCCAGGGGGGATGGCCACGCTGCATTCCCTTCTCCTCCATTCTCCTCTCAGGATCTTGGTCATGCATGCACATGCACCCAGCGTGAGTTTAAGCCATGGGGTCCGGGACTCAAATCACAGTCAACTACTTAGGAGTCCAGTGGCACAGCCATTACGCCAACTGCTGGTCCCTACTTAAGTATACTTTAACAATAAATATTTTGAGCCCCAAATAGGTAACTTGCTCATCAGCATGGCAATTCTATGACAGTATTTAAACTAAGAGTATGGCCCCAAATCCAGTGCTTTTCACCCTTATAATTCACTGACTCAATGGGAAAATAAATAAAAGAAAACATAACTTAACCTTAGGAGGATACATTCTTACTCCAATTCTAAGTATACTTTAACAATAAATATTTTGAGCCCCAAATAGGTAACTTGCTCATCAGCATGGCAATTCTATGACAGTATTTAAACTAAGAGTATGGCCCCAAATCCAGTGCTTTTCACCCTTATAATTCACTGACTCAATGGGAAAATAAATAAAAGAAAACATAACTTAACCTTAGGAGGATACATTCTTACTCCAATTCTGCTCTTATATTGAAAGTATTTCCAGAACTCTCTTTAGAATTATCTCTGGACACATTAATTTTAAGTTAGTTCAGTGATGATAAAACGTTGTTTTGGGAGATAAAGTAAATATTTGGAAGTGGTCAGTATCAAATTCAAAGATGGTATAAACTGACAAAAGATACAGTGCTAATAAAGTGTTCTAAAAATGTGTTAGACCATGGACATCATTACTTGACATAAAGTATCATCTCATAAACTGACTACCTTGAAAAGGAAAGTACTCATTGCATGTATAAGTTATTGTCAGAATATTGAGGCCAGTTGGGACCAGCAGATGGTGGAATGGTTACATTGCTGAACTCCTGTGTAATCGATGGTGGTTCAAGTCCCAGGCCCAGTGCTTAAAACTCAAGCTGGGAGAGTGTGCATGAATTCCAAAAATTCCGAGAGGAGAATAGAGAAGGGATTTGTAGCATAGTCATCTCCCCTTGGGAGTGATTTCTCTCTCCCTGTCTCTCTCTATCTCTCCGTCAAGTGTACATGCCCTATAGAAAAATTTCTCTTAAAAAAAAAAGGCATAATGGTTATGTCACTTGACTTACATGTAGTAAGCTGTAATTCAAGTCCCAGACCCACCAGCTTAAAACTCACACTGGAATACCAGCAGATGGATGGTGTAGTGGTTATTTCACTTGAATCCCACATAGCTGACTGGATTTCAAGTCCCAAACCCAGCAGCTTGAAACTCATGCCAGGCACATGTGCCCAAAATCCCAAGAGGAGACTGGAGAAGAATGGAAGAAGGGATTGTATCATGGCCCATCCCCTGGGGAGGGGGGGTGGTGATTTCTCTCTGTTTCTCTGTGTCTCCAGAGAGTGTACGTGCCCTATAGCAAAATTCTCTCTTAAAAAACAAAAACAAAACTCATGCTAGGTGTGTGTGCATGCGTGCCCAAGATCCTGAGAGGAGAATGGAGGAGAAAGGATTGTGTCGTGGCCATTCCCCCGGGGGGTGATTTCTCACTTTCTGTCTGTCTCTCTGGTGAGTGCACATGCCCTGAAAAAAAAAAAAATCGAAAGAAAGAAAATTGTGGCCAGTAGATAGCATAGCAATTACATGGCTAAAAGTGGAATCCACATTCCTGACCCAGTGGATTGAAACTCATGCCAGGTGTGTGTGTATGTGTGCCCAAGATCCTGGGAGGAGAAGGGACTGCCATGTGATCATCCCTCCTAAGGGGCCAATTCTTACTCCCCCCTCACTGTCTCTGTTACTCTCTCTCTCTCTCAGGTGAATGCACTTGCTATAAGGCAAAATCCTCAACAAAAAAAAAAAAAGAGAGAGAGAGAGAGAGAGAGAGAGAGAGAGAGAAAGAGAAGAGAGAAGAGAATGGAGAAGAAGAGATTGACATATGGCCAATCTCCTCTGGAAGGGTGGTGATTTCTCACTTTCTGTTTCTGTCTCTCTCTGTCTCTCCAGTGAGCACCCATACCCTGTAGCAAAAATCTCTCTCTAAAAAAAAAGCCACACTAACTGCAGTAATGTGATATTGAATCCCTTCCAACATGATTTTCACTAGGATTTTTCTGTTCTCGTGGTGAAAGCAAATGGGTAGATTTTAATTACTTAGGCATGTTTCAATGCAAACAAGCTCCAAACTCCTGGCTTTGCTTTCCGATGGCCTCACTAAATTGGTGGGAACTATAAATTGGTGCAAAGTAATTCCTGTAAAGGAAGACTACACAGCAAGCCCAATTCTCTTGTTTATTTGCTAATAATAAATAAACCTGGCCCAACAGAGTCAGAGACACTCATTTTGATTGCAGTAACTAGAGGTCTGGCAACTACGCTATTTAACCTTTCAATTCCTTTTCTCTCGAACATTGGATGAAAATTAAATTTAGTTTTCCGTGATATTTCAAAGAAAATTATAATAGTTGGTGTGAATTGCTCCTCGTATGTCACAAAACTTGACATCTCTGTGAGGCAGATAAATGACTAGCTCTTTCCATTCTGGCTATTGAGACTCAGGAGGGTAAACTGACACTTTCAAAGGCAGGCACTCAGTAGATAAATGTCAAAGCAGGAAACAGAATCCATTACTTAAGTTGGTATGCAAGCTGTAGATACGATTAAGTATTTTTCAAATCAAAAGAATGTTGGTCATGCAATAACCATACGAGGTCATTGTATGGCAAAAATTTTCAATAGGTACTACATGCA
Source organism: Tupaia belangeri chinensis (assembly GCF_000334495.1). Classification (NCBI taxonomy): domain Eukaryota; kingdom Metazoa; phylum Chordata; class Mammalia; order Scandentia; family Tupaiidae; genus Tupaia; species Tupaia belangeri. Next base: position 936,396 of record NW_006159513.1, read on the forward strand.
CATGTGGCCCCATCTGAAAACTTACATCACTCATTGCTTGGCAGTTGAAAATGAAAATCACATGTATTCTGAAGGGGAAAATTAAAAGGGTGGGGTAGCTTCTAGGAACAAGGTTCCAACCAGTTAGTTTTAGGTTGATTCAAAATTACTGATGAGAAGCTAGGAAGACAGGTAAATCTTCCATTTGAAAAGAGCAGGACTGACTGTTTCTTGACCTAGATAACAAATCATTTTCACTCTCACCTGTGACACAAACTACTCATTTACTAGCTGTTCATTTCCTCTCTCAGTATTCAGCTTGTGTAGTTGCACCAGCTGACACATGGAAAAGAAAGGAAGAGAAAGAGAACAAGTTGGCAGCGAGTCAATATATTTCAGTGTTTTATTACTACGGAGCTCTGGTAGCATTTAGTTGGTGAGTCTGAGCAGAAAATGAATATTTTCTAAAGTGACTCAGTTATCAGGGGAAATTATTTAAGGCACAACAGAAACAACAAAAAAATCTATGGATTAATTAGCAGGTCAATGGTTGTTGAGTAGCTATTACTAAATTACATGATTTGCATGCAAGAGAAAGAATTAATCTTTGAAGTTTTTCCAGCTTGGGTGGCTCATATGTTAGAATTCCAGGTCAATGAGAAGAGATTCCACTGATTGGTTGATGGGTAATGAGATTGGAGAAGATAGTACCTGGATTTCCTTCCAATTCTACACATTCAAGACTTAATCTTGTTTTCTGTCAGTGATACATTCTTCCTGCTATAGTTACTGACAGTGAGATTTGAAGACTTGATTAATAATAAAGAAAGAAAGTGAGTGAATGTAAAGGCCTAGAACATTACTGTACACTGCTGTAGACTTTGTAAACACTGCACACATAGGCTATGCTACACTAAGTTTATTTTTAAAAAAATTCTCTCTTTAATAATAAATTCATCTTAGCTTATAAGTAACATTTTACTTTATAAACTTTAAATTTTTAACCTTTTTTTACCATAATAGCACTTGACTTAAAACAAGATCACTTTCTACTGCTGTACAAAAATATTTTTTTCTTGATATCTTCATCTACTGCTGTACAAAAATATCTTTTTCTTGATATCTTCATTCCATCAGCATATTTCTTTTTTTAAATTTTTTACTTTTAAACATTTTTTGTTAAAGAAACAACAACAACAGCAACAACAACAAAAAACAAAGACAGAAATACACATATTATTCTAGGCCTACAAAGGGTCAGAGTCATCAGCGTCATTGGTTCTCCCTCTCGTCATGTCCCATTGGAAGGGTCATGGTGATAATGGTGCAACCAAGAGACTATAAACATGAGATGTGTGATGTTGCTGCCAGCAGAATATGACAAACAGAAGTGTTTTACAGTAAACTATTTTATAGGCAGAAGGAGTGTACACTGAAAGATTGAAAGCAAATAGAGAGTATCAATACACAAAGCAGTAGCATGTTTGTTCATTATCATCATCAAGTTCTATGGACTATACAGACCTGTGTGTGCTACATTCTTAAAGGACTGGTAGTGTGAAAGGTTGCTTACCCGAATACCATCACAAACATGTGAGAAATATGTTAGACTACATTACAACAGTTATGTCACTAGGCGATAGAACTTTTTCAGCTTCCTTATAACCTTATAATAATAGATATTTTTTTAAGTTTTTTTTGTTTTCTTCCATGAGTGAAAAAGGCAGAAAGAGATGGAGGGAGGTAGAAAGAGAGACAAGCACCCTCAACAGAGTCTTCATTGCCACAGTCCACCCCAAGTTTCAACCAACTCTGGATAATGGCATGTGCCTGTCTTGAGTATTCAGGGAGATCTCTAGAAACGAAACTGGAACCTTCCTGTTTAAAAAGCTTCATGGTAGGAAACAATATGGACTTTCCTCAAGGATCTACAAATAGAACTACCATACGATCCAGCAATCCTACTCCTGGATATCTACCCAAAGGACAGGAGAATGCTCAGTTGGAAAAGTGCTTGCACAACTATATTTATTGCATCATTATTCACGATTGCTAAGACATGGAACCAACCCACGAACAGATTAATGGATTGAAAAGGTGTGGCACATATACTCTATGGAATACTAGTCAGCAATAAAAAAACAACAAAATTCTTGTATTTGATGGAAAGTGGTCAAATATGGAAGATTTATTGCTGAGTGAAGCAAGCCAGGCTATGAAAGAGAGAAACTGTATGTCTCCACTTAATATATATGAACTATGTCTCCACTAAATATATACTGACTGTCCACACTCTGTAGAAATGGAAAGATTGGAGGATATAAAGGCAGTGAAAATAGTTATGGACATTGGAGTGAAAAGAGTGAAAGTAGGGAAGAGTAAAGGGAAGGAAATCAGAGAGAAAAAATAGAGAGGCAAAGCATTTGTGGGACACAGAAATGGTTTATTACCTGTTGATAATAATGTGTATAGTATTCTCAACTGGTCTGGTTTGAGGTGTATTTCATGTTGAGTAAATTCTCATCACAAGCCAAATGATGTATAGCAATTCAATGTTTAAAAAAATAATATAAAAATAATTTATAAAAATTAAAAAGAAAAGAAAAAGCTTCATGGAGTATTGTATTACCTCTGTACCACTGTCCAACCTCTCCAATATAACCATATAGAGCTGTCATCAAATAAGAGCTCTGTTGTTGACTGAAATGCCATTATAGTCAGCATATAACTATATATACTACACACACACACACACACACACACACATATATATATATATGTACTTTTTATGCATTTATATACAGATACACACACATAAACTTTGCATATATATGGGTATGTATCTCATATGTATATGTGTGTTTATGAGTGTGTATATAAATTCTAGTGGGGGGGCAACAAAAAGAAGATACAGAAGTAAATTGACTATGAGGTTATCATCTGAAAAGTGTCTGGGATAAAAGGAAAAATAGAGCCACTTAAGGGACAGAGTTCAAAGGGGTGGCAAGGGTCAGATGTCAATATCAAATAAAGTTGGTCAGGTTGGTCAGGTTAATCCTTTATGAGAAGTTGATATTTCAGCAGAGACTGAAAGACATGAGGGGCATAAGTCATGCAAATATTTAGGAAAGACTGGGACCAGTAAATGGCATAATGGCCATGTCACTGAACGCCCATGTAGTCAGCCTCAGTTCAAGTCTCGGATCCAGTGGCTTAAACTCAGGCCAGGCACATGTGCTGCGTTCTCAAGATCCCAAGAGGAGAATAGAGGAGAAAGGATTGCTGTGTGGCCATTACCCCTGGGGTGTGATTTCTCGCTTTCTGTCTCCCTGTCTCTCTCTGTCTTCCTGGTGAGCACACGCACCCTATAGCAAAAACCTCCCCAAAAAACAAACAAACAAACATAAAAAACAAAACAAACAGGGACCAGCAGTGGGTGTAATGACTATATTGCTGGACTCCCATGTAGTCAAAAGCAGTTCGAATCCCAGACCCAGTGGCTTAAACTCACACTGGGCACATGTGCATGCATGCCCAAGATGCCAAGAGGAGAATGGAGGAGAAGGGATTGCAGAATAGCCATCCCCCGGGGGGTGATTTCTCGCTTTCTGTCTCTCTGTTTCTCTCTGTCTCTGTGGTGAGCACACATGCTATAGAGCAAAAGCAAAAACCTTACCAAAAAATAAACAAACAAACAAAATGGAAAGACTGGTCCAGTCAGAGCTAACAGCCAGTCCAAATGTCCTGTGGCATATGGCTGAGGAGATAGGGGTAGAAGAAGGACACCAGTATAACTGGAATGTAATGGGACAAGGAACTGGGATAGCAGGGAATGGGTTAGAGAGGTCAGTGATTAGGTGGTACAGGTCCTGGATGATTAAATAAGGATACAATTAGTAGCCACATTTCTGTGTCCCTCTTCCCAACCCAGGGCATAAAAAGGAGCAAAGGAAGACATTTATGCTACTACCAATCAGAGAAAGTGGTGCAGTAACATCATGTTTGGGATTAATCAGATGGAAAAACTTATCCTTGGGGCTTTTCAAGTAAATGCAATGAAAGCAGACAACCAAGAGAGACATTTATGCATAGAGGGGAACTCCATTCTAGGAACTGTGAGCTGACTAGATTGTGCTAATGTGCATGATAATCAAACTGTCCAAGTGTTTTTGCTTTAGATTTGCATGTAGGCAGACATTCCCTAGAACATTTTATCTCATTTCCAAATGACTTCTATGCCCATTCCAATGCTGTTTTCATTTCAATGAATAACTCAGCCAATAATAAAATTATAAGATAGAACTTTTGCTCATAGCTGCTTCCAGAAGGCAAAATTAGAGAACCTAGGAAGTGGAATGGAAAATACAGGTGGGTTTTCCTGGCTAGAACTCAATACAACGTAAGCAAAGGCTTAAAAATATTAATAATCAGTGAGCCCCGTATTCTAGTAGTTAAGGGAGCTGCATCCCACATGGCCAACCATAGTTCAATTTGGCTGTAGAGGCTTAAGAAGCATGCCAGGCACCTAAGCATACATGCATGCCCCAGTCCTAAAAGGACAGTGAAATGTAAGAGAAGGCATAGTGGTACGACCATGACCCATTGGAAAGGGGGATGCGATGCTTTCTTCCTCTCTTTTTTTTTTTTTTTCTCTCTCTGGCAAATGTACATGCCCCATGTTATTAATAATACATTTTTTAAAAAGACGTAAGTAATCAAGCATGTCACATAAAATTGAAAGGAAATGAGATTAGACTATCTGAAGGGTTCATATTGGAGCTATCTTTGGAGGCTGAAAGCTGGAGAAAAGTGGTGGAAGAGAGCCATTTTTTGGGACTCTTTTGACTCAAGTTCTTAGATTTCTACAGAATTTTCGCTCTCATCAGGAGTTTGAACAAGCAAGCAAAGGCTTTCCTCACTGCGAGGACTCTATGTGTATGTTCTGGCAGTTTTATTTTATTTAGGCAAAACATTGTCCTAGTAAATGTATCTTGGCTGTAAACACCTATTCCAAAGATATATTTGCTGCTTAGTTGTACTCAGTTTTAGCAAGAATGATTTCACATCATAACTAGGTGTAGTTCCAGAAATAACTTGGAAACTACCACAGCTATGGTTTTACATTAGTGTTGTACATTTCACACAGTTCTTGACAATGGAGTTTCTTCAGATGAGTCTTTTAGATTTTCCGGGTTGCTGTTCTTCTTCTAACTCAGTATCTATAATGTATCATTCTGGACAAGAGACAAGGTAATATTTCTCATTTAACCTTCTCAGATCCCTAAGCAGCCATATATAATCAATCACATGACTCTGAACATCTCTGTTCATTCTCTCTCTCTCTCTCTCTTTTGGACAGCAGTGTCTCACTTTGTCTCCTGCCTCACTCAGCCTTTCAGCTGAGACTACAGGGTGGGCCAGGAATTGAACATGGGCCTTCCACATAGCCTTAGTCCACAAGGCACCTGTGTCTTTGTCTTTTTTTTTTTTTGGAGAGATTTTTGCTATAGGGTGTGTGCGCTCGCCAGACAGAGAGAGACAGAGAGACAGAAAGCAGGAAATCACCCCCCAGGGGGGATGGCCATGCTGCAGTTTAAGCCACCGGGTCCAGGACTTGAACCGCGGTCGACTACATGGGAGTCCAGCGACATAGCCATTACGCTAATTGCTGGTCCCAAGGCACCTGTGTCTTTATCAATGTATTGCTGTGACTGGGCCCCAAACTCATTTTCTTGAATCAATGAACATTTTTTATTGTTACCAGCAATAAGTATTTGTACATAATGATACACTTGGTGGGATGCTGTATGACAAATATTAAAAACTGAGTGAGGGTACTTCCCATTTCCTGATGTAATTGACTCCCACTCTTGAGGGTATAAGAACACTTAATTAATGCACCAGACTTGGGATCAGCAGGTGGCGTAATGGTTACGTTGCTGGATTCCTACATAGTCAACTACAGTTCAAGTCCTGGACCTGGTCACTTAAAACTCACGCTGGGCACATGTGTGTGTGTGTGTGCCCAAGATCCCAAGAGGAAAATGGAAGAGAAGGGATTGTGGTGTGGCTATACCCCAGGGGGGTCATTTCTTGCTCTTTGTCTCTCGGTCTCTTTGGTGAGCATATGTGCCCTATAGCAAAAATCTTTCTAAACAGAAAAACAAAAACAAATTTTTTTTAAAAAAATTACCCTCTTCTTTGGTTTCTCCAAATGAAAAATATTAAAGGTGTCAAACAAAATGCATGAGACCAAAGTGGATTATTTTAGTCTATCAGACCACAGAAGCTCCTCTACCGAACCATTTTGAATAAAGTAGGCATTAGCTGTTCCTAGAACAGGATATTATTCCTACCCCAAGTAGGTAGAGCTTCCCTGGTTAATTAAATGAGGCTACTGTCTCACAAAGTTGCAAGACTTGCTCATAAAATTGGAAGAGAGTTCTCTGGTGCTGTAATGGCCTGTCAGAAGCATAGCAGCACAGCAACAGCTCATTCCAGCTCCTTCATGACTTTTGCAAAAGTTTCTCTAAGTTTAGCCTTTCTTTGCATGACACTATTTTGCCAATCCCTCATAATATTTCCCTTCCTACCACCGTGAAAACCTGTATACAAAGGCAAGCAATGGGATCAGGACCATTCTTATTATGAGACACCATAGAGATTAAGCTATATCAGATATTGTTTTCCCCAGCCTAGTTGTATGGTTTTCTTTTTATCCAGACAGTATGTAGACAGTTTTGAAACTATTTATTTCTTCACAGAAACAGAGAGAAACAGAAAGAGAGAGAGAGAGAGAGACATTCCAAACAGGGTCTTTATACCACAGCCCATCCCTGACTCAGCTGGCCTGGATCATGTGCATGTATGTGCCCCTGGCCTGCACAGGGCGACTCTGGGATGCAAACTCAGGATACTTCCCACCTGAGTCCACTTGTTTTACCACTGTGCCACTACCTGATCCCAATATTTAGACTTTTTAAAAAAGATTCATTTTGTTAAGGGGTACGTGCACTCACCAGAGAGAGAAAAACAGAGACAGAGAGGGGGAAGTGAGAAATCACCCTCCACGGAGGGGGGGAGGGCCATGATGCAATCCCTTCTCCTCCAGTCTCCTCTCAGGAATTTGGGAATACACACATGGGCCTGGTGTGATTTTCAAGCAGCCAGGTTTGAGATTTGAACTACAGCTGACCATGTGGGAGTCCTGCACCTTAACCACCACGGCACCTGCTAGCCTCAATAGTTGGACTGTTTTTTTAAATTATTTATTCACATTTAATCTTGCATGTCAGTCAAACCAAAGATATCACTCTATAACTTATCAGCAAATAGTTTCTCATTTTTGTGTGAATTAAGCATACTTTTACTTGTTTTTTCCTTACCCTTTTCCCTCTCTCACTTCCATACTAAACTTCTTTTAAATATTTTATTGAGTCACAAAATACTTTAAACTGAAGATATGGAAAAGCTAGAATCTAGTTACAATTGTCCTGTAATTTTCTTCTGAAACTTTTTTTTAATTAATTAATTTACAGTTATTCCCTGAGTGGTCACAGCATACAAAATGTGATTTCCTGTCCAGAATATATTGCATAGTGGCTTAATCATACATGTCATCCTCAATAATTTTCTATTTCTAGTTTCATATATATATATTTTTACCCCTGTTTCTCACTCTCTGCCATTTCCCATCCTCCTCCCACACTATCTTAGGTGTCTTCCTGAGTGGTTTTCCATTTCTTTTTCCCCCCACATTTTATTGATTCACAAAATTTCTTAAATAATTTAACTACTTTCAGTAGCAAGTGAAGCTGGTATATAGATAGATTGATAGATAGATATAGGTATAGATATACATATATATATACACATATACACACATACATATTTATAGGTAATAGATAGATATAGATACAGATCTATACCTATATCTATAGCTATATCTATATCATCTATATCTATATATATCTGTGAATGCATGTCTGACTTTAGGTGTGAAACTCTGAGTAGAACGAATATACTATAAAGTAGCTCCTAGCATTAGGATGCTATATAGCTTACTACGGTCATTAAATAGGTATTTTAAAATATATTTTTTAATTTCGAGAAAAGCTGTTTTAGCTTTAATAAATCAAACAAATGCTAAGGAACTTTGCTTAAAACTTATAACCAGGAAACAGGTTAAGATTCTGTTCAAATAGTAGGAACATCAACCTATCAGTAGCTCAAGACAGGACAAAAATCCTTAAAACTGGAAAACAAAATCTAGGAGAAAATTACCAATGTTTTAGTTAAAAGTCATAAAATTCTATTTTACCAATTCAGTCTCATGTACTTATTCTATCTCCTGTTGTGGTTCAATTCCAATTAAATTCTGGGATATCATATTTGACTTCAGACTTATCCCTATGATTAAGTTCACCATTTTCTTAGTTTTTAAACTCTTATTTCTGTTTGTCTGTATTCAATTTTCCTGGTATAGCCCTCTCTTGAGAATTTCTTGGAGATCTGGTCTGGTGTTGGTAAATTGTTTCAGGTTTTGTTTATCTGAGAATGTTCTTGTCTTTTCTCTCTATATGAAAGATAATCTTGCTGGGTACGGTAATCTTGGTTGAAATTGCCTTTCCCTTAACACTTTGAATCTATTTTCCCATTCCTTCTTCACTCAGATTGTTTTTGATAAGAGGTCCACTGTTAGCCTGATGGGATATCCTTTGTAGGTAACTTGACATTTCTCTCTCGCCAATCTTAGTATCTTGTCTTTGTCTGTGGTTTTGTTCAATCTGATTATAGTGTGTCTTCAAGAAGATATTCTTGGGTTGATTCTATTTGGGGTCCTTCGTATTTCTTGGGATTGGATCTTTGAATGCTTCTCTAGGTTTGGAAAGTTTTCTTGCAGGATTTCATGGAATAGATTTTCCATGCCCTTATGAGTCTCTTTACCTTCTGGGATACCAATTAAATGAATGCTTGGATGTTTAATGGTATCTAATATTTCTTGAATATTATTCTCATTTTGGGGGTTAATATTCTCAGTCTTCATGGTGGATTTTTAATAGTCTAGTTAAGATGTACTCATCAATTCACATTTGAAAAACCATTTCTGGATGAAGGCCTCCTACCTCCTGGTGGGAAGAATATTGGTGAGTGTCCCAGGTGTTCTGCCCTGAAAAATAAAAGGAATTTTAATGCTACATATACAACTACACACCATTCATAATAATGGGTTACAATTTGCTCAGAGATCAGGATGCCATCAGGATATAAAATACATTGTACAAAACAATGGAAAAGACAAGAGAACATACTGACTATAACAGGTCACTCTGTTGTTCTGTTTTGGAGACTCAAATTCTTACATTTTCATCAATTCTAGGGCTAGGATCTGGCTAGGATCTTCTGCCTTTCTTCTTCCCCCCTCAGCTTGGTGATACCAGCTTAGAAAACTGGTGAGCTTTATGGTGGTGGTTAGAAGAGTAAGAATTGTAACAACTTCTCTTGAAATCCACAGGCTGGAGAGAAGCAAGATTTTTTTGTCTCATGGCTCTTTAACTGGGCTAAAATGGAGACAATATGAACACCATTCTCCATTATGTCAAGTGAGGTATAGAGTGGTTCTCCATCAACAATAATTAATTGGTTAAAATTAATAATAATAACAATTTTATATTGTTGGCTATAGATTTCTCTACACATATCTCTCACCCCACTCAAAAAACTGTCTTATTGGTAATTTGTTATTAGTTAAAAGAGAGGATTGGCAATAGATGCTTAAAAGAAACTTTCAAAAGTAACACATTGTGTGAATGTTGTCACAATTTTGTATGGGGTATATATTTAATGAATTAGTAACACTAATACGCCTGTTATAGTCAAGATATGCATTTTCAGAATTTATTCAAAGCATCTCCTTTCTTCTTACATCTTTCTGATAAATTACATTTTTTTTGATTCAAAGGAAGTGATGTTTGCCTAAAAAGTTGGCAAAGTACCTCATAAACTCTGGCACTCTTTTCAAATGATCATCACCAATACTATTAGGTTGAAAATAAATCAGCGTGTTTCATTTCTAATGATGTTTGTAAAATTTAACAATATTCATGAGTACCTATTACGTGCAAGTTATTATTCTAGACTCAAGCAACTCATAGCCAAGTGGGTAGACTCTAATAGTGCATGAATAACAAATAATCTTAATGAAAAACAATAGTCTAAATGATCTTTGATACCTTGAAACTGATGACATCACTTAATCAGTAGAAGTCACCAACAGTGGTGGCATATAGGATCTATTGATTGGTAATTATTTAAATAGTAGGCTCAGAATAAATAAGGATGCTGATCTACCTAATTAGCAATCTCCTGAGCAATTTTTCTTTTTCATTTCTTGAATAAAAAAGTGCACTCTACTACAGTTTCCTTGAGCAGATTCTTTGGGTGCTTCAGCAAGTTTAATTCTGCCCTGGGTTAGCTGTTGTGTGTGACTGTGTGTGAGAGTGTTTATTAGAGCAGGCTCTAATGGAAACACCTGCTCATCCTTGATTTGCTTAATGAATTGTCCTGGCATTACTAAATGGTACCACAAAACAATTATGATACTCTCTGTAAGAGCCATGCACTGACATTACCTTATAAAAGTAGGCCACTTATTTCTCTAATCCTTTTGAGAATTGTGTATGCAGGTATTACACATAATACACATACAAGAAAATAACACTAACATATATATATATATATATATATACAGGAGAGATGGCCACGCCTCAATCCCTTCTCCTCCATTCTCCTCTCAGGATCTTGAGCATGCACACACACATGCCTGGTGAGTGTGAGTTTAAGCCACCAGGTCCGGGACTCGAACCGTGGTCAACTACATGGGAGTCCAGCGACATAGCCATTACACCAACTGCTGGTCCTCACTAACTTATATCTTAATAGTACTTAAAATGTACAAAGTGGTTTCACTATCCTAGCTCACCTAATGCATCTGTACTTGTTTGATGACTTGCACTACCATGTGCAGTTATGTATATACACTGTATGTATTGCTCATCTATAAGCTTTGATGCCTTTAGTATGTCCTCTATTTTGCACCAATATAGAACTGTCTCCAAATTCAGTCAGTTCTATCACTGAAGCAACTTGGCTACTTCCCTTCATCTCTTGTCTACATGTTCAGCTTACATCGCCATAATGTCTTGCCCAGCATCACACTATAATCTCCAATTGATTACTCTACCTCTCCCTCTACATGTGCCCACTATATCTATTTCTCTTAAGGCAGTGAGAGGAATCCTCCTAAAATGCCAATCTGATCCGATGCTGCCCTATTTAAAACACATACCTGAGCCCAATAAATTCCACACTCCTTAACCTGGACAATTAGGTCCTATTTTATTTAAGCCTTTTTTTTTTTTTTCTTGGTTTATCTCTTCAACACAGCACTTATAAGAGTCATGAAGAATTATTAGATCGGGACCAGCAGTTAGCATAATGGCTATGTTGCTGAACTCCCATGTAGTCCACTGCAGTTCGAGTCCTGGACCCAGTGGCTTAAACTCACACCGGGTGCATGTGCGTGAGTGCCCAAAATCCCAGGAGGAGAATGGAGAAGGGATTGTGGCATGGCCATCCCCCCTAAGGGGTGATTTCTCGCTTCCTATCTCTCTGTCTCTCTCTGTCTCTCTGGCGAGTGCATGCGCCCTACAGCAAAAAAAAAAAAAAAAAAAAAAAAAAAAAGGAATGATTAGATTAAATCATATGAAATTGCTACAAGTCAACCATATTTAAAAAACAAATATGGCAGTATGTTATTGTTCAAACTAAAATAGGCTGTTTTTTTTTTTTTTTTCCCTTCATGTTGCCTTCACGTGTACATTCCTTCTCACTTGGTTGTATTTTCTTTGTTTCTTTACCTGGTTAATTCCAATTTATCATTCAGATTTGAGTCTATGCTTAAAATGTATTTTTGAAAGCTCTTTTCTGACCAGATCCTCCACTTTTCTAGTATCAATTAGACATCCCAGTTTTTTTTAAGTCCTTGTAAAAATTAAATGTACTGTAATTATCTCATCTTTCTGTATTCTAGTACTATATGTAAAGTCTATGATGGCATAAGACAGGCTTCTTTTAATCACACTATCTCAAGTGTCTAGCACAATACACAAAATACAGTACAAGTGTTCAGTAAATGATTGTTCAATACAGAATAATTAGTCCTATAAAATAGTTCATTGATGAATATTTATTTGCATTAACACATTTGATTCTCTCAACAAATTGTGATTTTTCCTGCCATTGACACTGTATGATGGTTATATATGACACCCTTGTTATGGGAGGTGTGGAGAAAGATTTAGGAGTTTCTGTGTATCAATTTTGCAATTGTATGTCTATAAATGTTTCCAAATAAAATGTTTACTCTTATGTAGACAGCCAAAATAGGGTAATTTCTATATATACAAGGAAAGCAAGATTTAGAGAGTGAGATTAATTTACAGAAGGTCACATAAGTAGTAACTGACAAACACATGACCCAGACTCTCTTGAGAGAGCCACCTTGAAGTCTTTGTTGTTTTTTTCCTTTGTTTTTCCTTTCCCTAGATCACAAAGTACCAAGCTTTGTTCTTGAAAAACTTAATGACCTAGTCCAAATACTCTCATTTATTTGTGATTATTTTCCTAACCTGAAAAGCTGAACAAGAAGGAAACGTTATAAGACACTTAGGTTTATCTTTGATAGCCAGCATTCTGAGTCACCCTACACAGTCAGCTCCATCTTCCCTTCACTCTGACCTGAGTTCCCTTTGCATATGAATTAATTCATTCTAGCATTAACCAATGTTTATTGAAATTAATCATAGTATCAATCATTCTTCGGAAACTGGGAAAGAATAAAGACTATGTTGCAGACTATTCTCAGGGAGCCCATATTTTAGCATGAGAAGACATATGACTAGTTAGGCAGAAGACAGGGTCAAGGCTACTGTTTTAGCTAATATATTCATAGGGAAATAGGCACACAGAGAAAGCACCTAACTCAGACTACTAAGGTGTGAAACTCTTCCTAAGGAATATTATCTCCAAATGCAGTGCTAAAGATTGGAAAGCCAGAGAAAACTGTACACAGCAGGACTGAATGGCTGGGTGGACAGAGTAGAAAGAATTGAAGAGGGTCAGGGAGATACCATATGCAAAGATTCTAAGACAGATTCCCCCAAAGAGCAGCCATGACTGGCCCAAACAGCATTGACCCATGCCTTCCCATTTTGAAAAAAAGTTAAGATTGTCTCTCACTTGTCTCATTGAGACACCTGCAGAACAAGGTGTGACAAGGACAGGGTGAAATTTGTTCTCTGCCATTGCCAAGGCAAGGCACCATCTTCTTCACTGTGTCCATGTGATCTTTGATAGTAATGCTAAGATACCGATGAGGCCGTCTTTTGAAAAGTAAAGAAAATGTGTAAAGGGAGGAAAAGGGAAGGAAGAAACAAACACAACTTCTACACTTCAATGGATTCAATTATTTTTGTCTCTTTTTCTCTTTTCTTGTCTCTGCCTCCCTTTCTTAGGTAAGTGAACTTGAGTTTTACAACAGAACACTGACTACTGACTTCCTCAGCATGTTAGGACCTTCTTCACTGAATATGCTACACAGTGACATCTCACCATCCTCTGCCACCTCTGTTTGATTCGTGAGTCTGTATCCAGAAGTGTTAAATAACCAATAAGTAACATAGGATTAAAAAAGATCTAAATGTTAGTATGTACATGTCTATATAATATTTAGTTATACCATCCTTTAAGGTAAGTGAACCAATTCAAGTATTGATTTTACCTAAGAATGCACTAAAGGAAGATTATTCCCTGTACAATAGTATCTCCAGTGATTTTCTGTGAAAGAGCCTTCTTTGTTCTCTAATATGTTTTTCCTCATTTGATTTGCATTAAGTAAACTTGGGGCAAATTTTCAGATAGTTTTTTTTTTTTTTTTTTTAGCTATTCTTTTCTGGATATGTTGGCATTTGTTTTGTCCCTTGGCTCTTTAAAAGATAGACTCAAAGGTACAGGAGTGGCATAATTTTTGGTGTGGTGTGGAGTCTAGGATACTAAAACACAGGGCTTTGTTCCCATTGCATTATATAAATCTACTTGGAGGTACGGTGCTTTAGACTTTAAGAAAATGAATTCTTAGCAGTGTAATTTTGAGTGGGATTTTGTTGGCAACTTGGGAGATAAATATTAAAAAGAGGGAAAATAATACTTGGGAGTTATTAAATATTTGAACAGTGACTGCTCCTAGAAATCTGGCAGTGACTCTTCCTGGCCTCTGGCCTGGGTTTGGCCGCTTTCTTAGCTTTTCATACTTAGCAATTCTTCAATGCCTTCTCCTATTTTTTAAATTCAGTTTTCGTTTTCGTACAGACTGCATCAGCCATGTTGTATTTGGCTATTTGCATTTACTGTGGGCATCTCAGATGTTCCAGCAAAATGACTTGTGTGTAGCTTGTGTGTAATGTGGTCCGGGCACAGAGAGGTGACACGCCTTCTTATTCATAATAATTATACTGGCTGATGGAGCTCATCAAGCCAGTCCCTCTTCTCACCTGATAGGGACAGATTTTCTGAGGTGTTGCTGATTCCCCATTTGAATTCTGGCATCAATATCCATGTATGAAATGATTAATTACTAAGTACAGTGCAATGGTCTTGTAGCAAAAGACTGAACGGCTTTACCTGAAGGTCAGTTTTGGAGTTGGCCCCGTGTGATACATTATTATGAGCTAAACATTTCGTTTTGCTGTATTGTTAACTGAGTGCCTCACTCAGTGATTTACTGTTATGTGCCCAAATGAGTCTTGTTATATATGGAAAATGTAGGATGGATGTATTGCTGTACATTGTGTACCTTTTAATCTTAGAAGTAGAAGTAACTAAAGTACTTCTATCTTGAGGAACAAAGATAGTTTAGTACTGATAGAGTTGGAGAAGGTGACTATAAAACCATAAAACTGGATTTGTGTCAGCTTTACTATCGCTCCATGGATTTTAGCATGGGTAATATTTGAATAGCACTGTGGAAAAGCACTAACTTTAAGGTCATAAATCCAGAGCATACATCTAGCTTCTGCCTTTTACCAACTGGTAATATTGAACAAGGCACTTATTCTTGCTGAGTCTCAACTTTTTTTAATATGTAAAGTGGAGATTTAATAAATACTTTCTGATATTATGGTAAGTACCCAAAGAACAAAATTTTGGAAGAAAGTATGTACAGAATTCCCAGTACATCATAGATCATCAGTAAGTGGTGGCTGACGTGAAGAAGAAGGGAAAAAAGTGAGAGGAGGAAGAGTATGGAGGAAATTATGATGGTGATGATCATGGTGGGGGTGATGGTGATGGTGATGGTATCCTGAGCCTGTAGATAGCAATAACTCCTTTGGGGAATAGCTTTTCTCACATCTTTACCATTTCTGAGTAAGTGGACAATCACCCAATAGAGAATTTTTACTGTCAGACTCTTGGTATTGCTTTTAACCACATTACCCAAAGAAACAGGTGCTTTGTACTGATAGGTATTTGTCTTCAGTTCTCAGTTGAAAAGATGCAGTTGTGATGGCCAAACTGGCTATATGCTAATGAAGCAACTTTCCTAGTCTGACTACTGGGATCTCAGCTAGGCTCACCTGATTGCCACTAGGATGAGTGAACCAATGAATGGAGGCAATAAAGAAAGAAGGAGTTCTTCCATTATGAAAGTAATAAGCCCCTTTCCAGAATTCACTGCACACCTTTCTAGAGAGTTATGCTTGCTTTCCATGATTCATCTTCATGTCTTTATCATGTTCTTACTTCTACTGTTGGTAAGGACAAGGTTAATAGCAATGACTATATTTACCTGCTTCTTCCTCTATGTCAGGCACCATTCTCAGTGTTTTACCTCTGTTAATTTCATTTAATCTTCATGACAGATGTAAGAGATTGGTACTGTTAGTGACCTCAGTTTTTAGATGGAAGACTTAGTTATAGAAAATTTGACTACTTTTTTTCAACATATTTGATTTCCAAGTTTGGGATTTATATTACTAAGCAGGATGGCCACAGAACTGAATGATTTAAAATTTCCTTACCATGTGTCTTGCCTGCTTTGGTGGAATTATTTTTTATCATAAGCACCATCATTATCACATTATTTTAATATTAAGCCTATATCCACACTATCTCATTAAACTTTCACAATAACCATACAACTACTATCGTTTTTACTATTCTATAGTTAAACATTTGAAAAATTCAGACAAGTCTAAATGACAGCTGGAAGGTAGCAGAGTCTGATTTGAAGCTAGATGTGTTTGGCTTCAAGTCCACACCCCTATCCACCATGTCAAACTCATTACTAAACAACATTGTGAAAGATATCCTTAGTACATGTTGGAATTACTCTGGTGGTACATGAGATGGGGACTTAGGTTTCAAGCACATATTGTCTGTGTGGTCTCCTAGGTGGTGTGGTTGGTGTAAGTGTTTCTGTGACAGAGCATAATTCCGTGTCTCCAGAGCAGTGAGGATAATAGGCATGAGATTTCACATGCTTGCTGAACCTGCTTCCCTTGGGCCCGTACAGTGCTATTTATTTCATCCCACAAGTGAGTGTAGGTCTGTGCTAGGATGTATCTCTAATTTGCATCTCCAGTATCTATTTCCTAGTTTTGCTTCAAATCATTTCTTTCTATAGCAGTCCAGAATGACTGAATAGCAGACAACACTTCAAAATATTCCTAGTTCACTATCACCCAAGAGACTTTCCACATTTCACCATCTCTTTTCTTTTGATGGCATTTTAAAAAAGACTGAATTTGGATTTAGAAGACACACTTCTGCGAAACACATATTCTTCAATGTCTGTACTTAGCTGAACTGTATCGTTGCATACACCGTTTGGATACTCTAAAACTTGTGTCAGTGCTTGTTTGAATGAGTTGATGGAGTCTTTTTACAAAGCAGAGTTGGACCAGATCATGGGGAGTAACCATGAAGGTGCTAAGTGTTTGAGGAAGGTTAAGAGGCAGAGATCGTCCCACTGGAAGGGAGAGGAGAGAAGACGAAGGATTAATGAGGGAGGTAGCATTTTTGCATACTAGACGATTTCCCCTGTGGCCAATTCTGTATATGGGTTCTGTCTCTTTGAGGAAGGCAGAAGTTTCTGATAATGATGTGCTTTCAGGAAGTGCATGTGTGATGAAATTGTCTGCCTCAGGCTACCTGTATGGATTGTTTTCAGGAAAATGTGTGATGAACTAGAAACAAATCTCCATGCACATTACACTCTTTTATTCTTTTTTCCAAACTGGATTAAATTCTTCTCTTTTCTGTGGGCTTTTTAGGTCAAAGTAGGGATGGAGATGAAGCATATGAGACAGTAAGATAGATAAGGGCATGTGTGTTCACATTTTTAAGATTGAAAAACAGAAACCATCACCCAAGAATATAATGTAAAAGTGCCTTTAAAACTCCATAGTGGAACACACATATTGATTATTTTCATGAGTTTTATCATCTTCCTTCATTGTCAGAGTGAAAGAAGTACGTAGAAATGACACTTATGATCAGGTGAAGAAATGCTCTGTCCAAATCCAGAGAAATTTGATGTGTGATACTTTCAAGGACTGGAGGAGGAGAAAGGAATTTTCCAATAGTCTTACATTCTTACAAAGTAGAATAATGATGACATTACATGTAGACGTTTCTGTAAAACTGTATTGATCTAAACATAGAAAAATACGTTTTTGAAAGACTACATGCAAAAACACATACACAAAATTAATTTCCCTTGATAGTCAAAGTGATTGCGACCTAAGATTTGGTTGAAATATTGCATGATTTTTTTAATCTTTACAAATAAAATGTACAGAATACACTTTAATTGGTTGATAACCTTTAATTTGTGAACCAGCATCAAATCTAGTGTTTTAGCTGTCTAGCCAATGAAACTCAAGTTTATCTAGTGATTAAATGCCTGCTCGGGAATAGGTAATGGGTACGTATTATGATTGTTTCTTAGAAGAGGATTCTTTTTTTCAACCATACCTGAAGTTAGGCTGTAAGAGGTTATAGTCTGCGTTGATGCACACTGCAGGTAGATAGCTTCCACTTTTTTTTTTTTTTTAGAATTATTTATTTTATTCGTCATTATTGCTATTATTATTATTTTTAAATTTGAAGACAGAGAGAGTGAGAAAGTGAGCAAGCAAGCTCCCAGGCCCAGAACTTGAACCATGGTCAGCCATGTGGGAGTCCAGCACCTTTAACCACCATGCCACCTGCTGGCCCCAGTGGGTTTCCATTCTTAGCCTGCTCTTCCATTTACCAATTGGGTGACCTCAAGCAAATTACTTTACCTACTTATGGGATGGAGATTAAGAAACTAATTTGTGGAAATCACTCAGAATATTCTCTGGTCAATAGTAAGTGCTCAAGAAATATTAGTTTTTATAATTAGGCTCTAGGCAGGATTCTAAAAGGAATTCTCACATACTTCTATGAGTCTTTCTTATCATCACTGTTAACGCTAATGCTGTCATCATTCTATAGGAAAAGTATTTCCTCTGGGCCCTTTCTGCTTCTGACAGTGGAGATGGCTCTATAGATTAATTATGGAGCTTTGCTTCTGCCAGGCGCCACATTTTTAACATTCATATTTCTTCCTGAAGGGAAAGAAATATTTTTGACTTGAGTTTTTAAACTATAATATTTAACTGCTGGTTTGTGCATTTAATCAAGTGTTTTCATAATCTGGTTACTCTCTTGGTCTTGTAGAATTTCAAATTAGAAAGGCAAGAATTGTAAATTACTTTTGCATATCCAAACTAGGCCGTATGTGTAAAGGGAAGTAGGGAAAAAATAATGGGAAAACTTAAATTTCTAAAAGGAATAAAAACCCACAATTTCGAATTGCTACAATTACTTGTCTGTTTTTTGATTGAATGTTTATTCTGAGTTATTTACTTTCACAAATGTATCACATATCAAAGAGTCTTAGACTCATTAGGATCTTCTATCATCTGAGCCTAAACCTAAGTGCTGAACCTTACATGGCTGGAATCTTTATCTAGTGATCATCTTGCCTAAGTCTGAGTACCGCCATCATATCCCAGTAGACTCTATTCTTCCCCTTGATTGAGTACATTAGAAAATGCTTTCTTGGGACCAGCAGTTGGCATAATAGATATGTTGCTGAACTCCCATGTAGCTGACCGCAGTTTGAGTCCCGGACATGGTGGCTTGGACTCACGCCAGGTGTGTGTGCATGCATGCCCAAGATCCCAAGAGAACAATGGAGAAGGGATTGCAGTGTGGCCATCCCCGTGGGGGGTAATTTCTCGCTTTCTATCTCTCTGTCTCTCTATTTCTGGCGAGAACAAGTGTCCTATAGCAAAAACATATGAAAAAAGAAAGAAAGAAAGGAAGGAAGGAAGGAAGGAAGGAAGGAAATGCTTTCTTATAGACTTGGGTTCTTTGTTCTAGTAGTTTCCACCCATGGCCCTTTCCTCCAATAGGATTATATTTTGAAACACTGACTATTTCTTCCTGACTTTACTATGATGTGTTTCGCATTCATAAATTATTAAACTAATGCCATTGATCCTAAACATATATCTACCTGAATATTTTATTTACTTATTTATTTATTTTTGAAAGAGTTATTTTTGCTATAGGGCATGTCTGCACACCAGAAAGACCGAAAGAGACAAAGATACAGAAAACAAGAAATCACCCCTGAGGAGATGGCCACGCCACAATCTCTCCTCCTCCATTTTCTGCTTGTGATCTTGGGCACACAGGAACATGCACCCAACCTGAGTTTTAAGCTACTGGGTCTGGAATTTGACCAAGGTCAAATTCATGGGAGTTCAGGGAAATAACCATTATGCCATCTGCTGGTCCTGCCATGTGATTACTTATAAGGAGTTTTACTTGAGAACTCAAAATAGCTAGATAACTGAATGACCCTATTCCCATAAGAGGATAGGGTCATAGCCTTTTGTGGGGGTAGAGAGCAGACATGTTGTTTCATATCCCCTAGCATCATTCTGATTCAATTTTGATAGGGCAAAGTTAACCTGCAACAAATAATGACCGATGATCCTTTTTCAGGGAAGTATCACACAACTGAATGCCTTTTGAATTTTTTTTGTGGGGGGCTTAAATTAATTACCTTTTATTCTCTGGAGAAAGGTCTTTCTCACAAAGGCTTTGGTTTGAACATAGATTTCAAATTACAAAAGCAAAAAAGTAAGAAGAGGGAGAAGAAAGTTTAAAAAGGAGTAGAGGAAAAGAAAGAGAAGGGAAAGAAAAGGAAAGGGAAAAAGAAAATACAGTTTAGATTTGTACATGATATAAAACTGACCTGAATCTATACCTCATAGAGTAAAAAGGTTTAAGCAAAGAACCTCCTAAATTGTAATAGTAAACTTAAGAACTTTATACGTGGCAAATATTTTTCTAAGGGTTTTGTATATATTAACCTTCCTAATCCTCTCTAAAACCCCTTGAAGAAGGTTTGATCATCCTCTATTTCTTTAATGGAGGCAATTAAGACACAGAGAGGTCAAGTAACTTGCTTAAAATCACCAATTGGGAGTTGATCCCAGGAAATCACAGTCCATTGTCTACACTCATTAGCAATACCTCCACTGGCAACAATGGCTAACACATACTGCTCACTTACTAAATGTCAGCCACTCTTGTAAATACTCAACATCACAAAAAACCCTCTGAAGCAGGTCATTATTATTACCACCTGTTGGTAAAGAAACAGAGTCATAAGTAAATAATATCATTTACTCCCATTTATACAGTTCAATAGTGGTAGAGCTAGGATTCAGATCTAGCCCTGCCACTCTGATGGAAAGATAAATCTCAGGGTTTTTATGATAATTGTAGTCTAGTAGATAAAAAGGACACATACATAAATATTCAGGATATACATCATTCCAAAATTGCTTAAGAATACTTAGCAATATAAAAATATTATAGTGCAATCTGATTACACAAGTGTAGATGTGTTGCTGAATAGTTTATCTGGTAAGAGAGAATGATAAGTATTCTCTTAGAAAGTCTACATGGAAAACACGTGTAGCAGTTAATTGAAAAAAATGAAGATGGAAAAGGCTTCAGGAATTCTCATTTACCAAGTCCAATTGTTTTTTCTCAGGGACCAACAATTGGCATAATGGTTATGTCACTAGACTCCCATGCAGTTGACCATGATCTGAGTCCTGAACCTGGTATCTTAAACCTCATGCCAGGTGCTTGTGGTTGCATGCCCAAGATCCTGAGAGGAGAATGGAAAGAGGGATTGTGGTGTGGCCAACCCACCTAGGGAAGAACTTCTTGCTTTCTGTTTTCTCTCTATCTCTCTGGCAAGCCCATGTACTCTATAGCAAAAATATCTATCTGAAGAAAACAAAACAAAACAAAACAAAACAAAACAAAACAAAAACAGATAATTCTGAATTTGGGAAGCACAGAAGTATCAAGTTCATCCTGAACCCAAAGCCAGGAAGCCTGCAAAATTTTGTGTGAATACATTCTCAGGGCATTCATCTGATCTCTCTTGCACTTTTCTCTAATTTAAGCTTTTTTAATATCACACTTTAATTTAGAGAAATGTATTCTGAGACTGAGTAATAATGTAGGAATTTTAAATAATAGGTCTCTCCTAAATCCATCTCGTATTTTTTTGACTGACATTAATCCAATGTCTCCCAATTTCTCCCAAAGAGAAGGAATTTACTACTCCCAGATTGACTTGCTTGGCTTTGCATTGGACTGTTGCTCATATGTAACTTTGATATCAGTTGTGCTTCCATTCTCTTTGATGCCCATTCTTCCCTCTGTTCTTGAGCATAAGAAGTAAATTCTAATTCTTTCTCCCCTCATGAAGCTCACATCAGACCTCTTGGTATTCAAATCTACTCTTGATTAAATTAGCCATACCAGAAATTTCCACACCTCTTTGGATATACATTTCACCAAAAATAAAATTAATGCACTACCCATTAATTGCCAATTTCTTTTTTTTCCAAGTAAACAAAATATTCCATTTACTATCACTATAATTTTCAAGGACACTTTTATCCTCAAAATAGATGAAAGAAATAATATCAACATAAAGGGAGGTCCTTTATTGGGAAAAGAATTACTTTTATGAAAATATTTCTAGGTTTTTATTTTGTCTTGACTTGTTTAGTTTATTTTGTGTTTGTTTGGTCTTATCATTAGGGGCCAGCAAGTGAGAAATGTTCAACCGATATACCAGTCAGTATGCTGAGATACCCATCATCTTCAATAGTGAGTTATAAAATATTTCTTATGTGACCAGCAGTTGGCATAATGGCTATGTCACTGGACTCCAATGTAGTCGACTGTAGTTCAAGTCCTGGACCTGGTGGCTTAAACGCACACCAAGCGCATGTGCCTGAGTACCCAAGATCCCAAGAGGAGAATGGAGGAGAAGGGATTGTGGCATGGCCATGCCCCTGGGGGTGATTTCTCGCTTTCTTTCTCTCTGTCTCTCTGTGTTTCTGGTGAGCACACGCACCCTATAGCAAAAACTTCTTAAAAAAAAAATACTTCTTCCTAAAGCCACTTTTTAAGAATTCGTAGTTGTATATGACTTAGTGAAATCATTGTTACCACTGCTCAAAGCAGTGAAGTGATAGGTAATAATCATGATCACTTTGTTTCGGTGTGAAACGAGCCATTGTGGTCTTAAGTGTCAGTCATCTTTTCACATGGCTTTGGGACTACATAGTCTCTTACATGGATTACCTAGAGTTAGTTAGTTCTGATTTTTTAAAGCGGTTTTTGCCATAGGGCACATGCGCTCACTAGAAAGAGAGAGAGACAGAAAGACAAAGTAGAAATCACCCCCAGAGGGAGTGGCCAGGCCACAATCCCTTCTCCTCCATTCTTCTCTCTGGATCTTGGGCATGCACACACACGTGCTTGGTGTGAGTTTAAGCCTCAGGGTCCGAGACTCAAACCATGGTCAACTACGTGGGAGTCCCGTGACATAGCCATTACGCCAACTGCTAGTCCTGAGTTGGTTATTTCTGAATCTGACTTTTATTTAATATATGTTCTCCCCTCTCTATAAGTGGTCTTCAAAAATTTTATGAAAAGTACTTATTATAAAAGAAGCTTTACATGAATTTCAAAATTATTTGCACCAAAATAAAATCATATTTTAATTCCATTGTTCCACTGCCTTTTCGATGACTTTTGGTATATCAGCCCCTGTTATGTCTAGGGCTTAAAAAGACTACCATGGCATCTTAGACCTTGGTATTTGCTAGCTCAAATTCACACCAGCTGCCTACCACTCTTTGTTTTAAAATTATTTATTTAATTTTATTTATTATTATTATTGTTTTTTACTTTGCTATAGGGCAATTGAACTCACCAAGGAGAGACAGAGAGAGAAAGGGGAAGTGAAAAAGTAAGCTGCCAGGTCCAGGACTCAAACTGTTCAGCCAAGTGGGAGTTCAGTGCTTGAACCACCCCACCACCTGCTGGACCCCCTGTTTGGACATTAGTGCCCACTGCACCTCATTGACTCACACAGCTGATTTGAGGTTCATTAATGTGGTAAGGTCCAGGGAACCCTTAAATCACAGGAAAGCATAATGAAACATTACTAAACACTTACTATGCATTGGTCTATGCAGTTTTTATCATCATGAAAACTTTCTGAGTAGGCATTGTATTCAGTAATTTGCAATAAGACAGCTGCCTAAGAGGGGTTCAGAAATCGCCAGAGGCTTCTTATGGGCAGCCGGGGTTATTTCATGTTTTGTTTGCTTTGTCCAAAGATTGACTCCCCCCCCCACCCCACGTCCAGAAGCCTTTAAGAGAGGAGAATACAAAGACACGATTTGTATACTTAGTGCAGGTTGAGTCAAACTTGGTTTCCATTATGTATGATCTTTCTGTTTACATGATTACCCTCTGCCCTTACCTTCTGATCTTTCACTTACTGCTTTTTCTACCTGAAACCTTTGTAAAGGTTATTTTTTTTAAATCAGGATATAGATTTCAGTTCACATTTTACCGTCACCTCCCTTCTTTTATTATAGTGTGCTATAGGGCATGTGCAGCTGCTGGAGAGAGTCAGAGAAAGAGAGAGAAAAATGAAAGCATTCCCTGGAGGGATGACCATGCCACAATGCCTTCTCCTCCATTCTCCTCTCAGGATTTTAGGCGTGTATGAGCACATGCCTGGCGCGTTTTTCAAGCTGTTGGAACTTGAACCACATGGTCAGCCATGTGGAATCCTCCTGTCTTAACCAGCATGCCACAGGCTGGCCCCCCACACTTTACCTCTGTAGTGGAGCAATCCCTGACTTTTGCCTACATAGTGACTTCTATGCCCTCTCCACACTGTAATATTTTTGCACATTCATTTTACTGTGAAGTTATCCTATGTAAATGTTTGTGTTCTTAATCTATAGAATAGCGTCTAGCACAGAATGTGCTCTCAATACTATTGTTTGGAAAATTAATGTTGTTATTTTTTAGATAAAATTAGCATCCTTATTCATTCTTTTTAGAATGTCATATCACATTTGCAAACTCTTACTC
>NW_006159513.1:962084-970674 GCF_000334495.1 Tupaia belangeri chinensis
TTTTTTTTTTTTTTCCTAGTGCTTGACACAATTTGTAGCAGTCATATATATATGTGTCTGTGTATATTTTAACTATCTACTTTACTTATCACATGCCAGGCCTGGCAGAGAAAATGCTTCCATGCCTTTGCTCCACCATAATAGAGTAACACAGATTAGCTGTCGATATATATATATATATATATATATATATATATTCCCATATAGTTGTATGATTTTTTTATATTTTTGAAAAATAAACCAAAATAGTATTTTTGCATTATGTAAGACATGTAAATATAGGAGATCTATAAACCTTTTGCAATATGAAACTCCCTCTCCATAGCAAATAGTCTTCTTTGAAGATTTATCTTTATACATTTATCTTATAATGATGTAACTTCCATGTTTCAGAAATGACATCTATTTAAGGTGGCCAGGCTAATCGAAATTGTGTATTATTATCCCATTTCTGTTAAGTAATAGACAGCTGACTGCAGTTCTTCTCTGCCGTCAGCAGGGGTCTCAAAAAGCCTTTTGCCCACAAAAAAAGTCTATTAAAAATTAGCAGGTTATTTGTTTTACTGTTGTGAGCAGAATGGAACTTGCATTGTCTAAAATGTATTAAATACATTTCATTAAAGCACTGCATCTCTTTTTAAATGATACATACTCGGTTTTGCTCGTAAGCATTGACAGCTGTTACTTCTTGTTTACTTAGCACTAAGTTGGTAGGTATATCTTAACAAGCATCCGAACACACAGCGTAGAAATAAGGCTGATTTACTTGTGTTGCCAATTAGAGTTCACAAACTCAAGGTTCTTAACATATTTTCTGTCTTTAAACAAGTCCAAGGAATTGCATGAAACTAACTGAATTTTTATAAAAACAGCCCGCATCTCTTTAGTCTGTCTCTTTCTAAATTATTCAACAGCTTGTTTAGGAAGCCTCGGACTGCATTTGCCTTGTAGAAAATGTCTTCTGCTCCTTCTAGCCCAGCCGTGCTAGGGCTAGTCAGGCACAGTGACAGCCTCCTTGCTGCCGATAACCAGTGCAACTCACTTCGGGAAAGGGAGCAGGGATGAGGGGAGCATTTCTACCTGCCTTCTCTCACACCTCATTGGTGTTGGCATTTCCCATCTTCTCTCCTTTCCTCAGCAAGGAGGTTAAGAAAAATATCCTCAGCAAACCACGTCTTTCTCTGTTTGTTTTTTCTTCTTCTTCTGCACTCATTAATGTTTGTTATTTACACTCCCCCAATGACTTTCCTTCAAGTTGTCCTCTCATTTTACTCCCAATACTAATAGGAATGCCATGTTACAAATAATTACTATGAAATTTAGCATCCAAAGCTCATCTTTCCTTGACTTTCATTGGATTTTACTAAGTTCATTTAGGTATTTTGTCTTAGGAAGAGTGGGAAAGAGAAAGAGAAAGGCACACCCTACAGAGTCTTGATGCCTCAATGTACCCTCAGTCTTAGCCGGCCAGGATCATGGGCATGCACATTCTGCCATTCACAGGGAAGTACTCGAGTGTGAACCCACAAGTTTCCCTTGTGGGTCCATTTGCATTTTGGCTGTGCCATTGCCTGGCCCCCAATTCCAAAAGATATGTGCTGAAGTTTTTCCCCAAATTAAATGTTCATTATTGATGGTAGCCCCTTTTTCATTATTTGCATGGATGGATGGCTCAAAAAGAAGTGCATATATGAGTGAATATATACTACATATATAGAACATGTAGATTCATGTATGTATATTTGTAAATACTACTATCAATGTATCTATTACATGCATGAAAGAAATATATACATGTTTCATAAATCTTTATCTATTGACTTGTTCTTCTATATAGTAAAACCTAGAGATACTGATTTGACTTAACCTGGGAATTGACTCTTTTGTGCTGACCGTTAAACTGATCACACAAATTAAGAACCCTGACCCCAAAGCCTTACAATTTATCCATGGTTATATACCTCAGAACACAAAATCCTCATGAACAGTGACAAAATGACATGTAACTAAATTCAGACACTGTATAAAGTGCATATGTGCTGAGAAGAATGAAATTATACCCCACAGGTGGGATAGCTAATGGAAGATACTCCAAAGACAAAGCATTGTGAGACAAAGGCAAAGGACTGACTCAGTCTCAAGTTGCAGGAAAGGAAAACATTCATGAGCAGATAGCAGAAAGATGCAACAGGACTGCAGGAGTGAAAAAAAAAATTCTAATGAAAATGAGAGAGTACTTAGGTGGTTTTTCATAGACTTTCTCACCCTTGAAAGGATGATGACTCAGACTAGCAGGTTTCTCACTTCTGAAAAACAAATCATTCAGGGAGCACTAAGTGAAAAAAACATGGGCGGATTTGTCCATTCATTTATTCACTCATTCACTCACTTCCTCCCCTGCTCCCGTACCCCCAAGCATTCATCAGTCTCTTTTTTCCCCACTGGGTCATGCACATGCTCTGATTTCTGTCTAAAATGCTGTTCTCATATTTTGCCCCTGAATGGGTCCATGCTTCTTCCTCATGTTTTAAATGTTCTAATTCCTCAAAGTGGCTTTTCCTGAACTGAACATGATCACAACACCCTGATTGTTTCTCAGGAAACCTCACGATTAGCACTTACTGATCCATTTGTTTACCAGTTTGCTGTTTATGTTTCTTAGGACACTGGAAACCTATGAGAACAGGCATATCTATTTGTTTCAATACTAAGTGCCCATGGCCAGGATTGTGTCTGCCACATAGTAGGTATTTGTTAGATGCTGGCATGGATGTGTGTACGTGTGTGTGTGTGTGTGTGTGTATGTAAATCTGTGAGAACAGTGTAAGTATAAAGAGAATCAAATGGAAAGGATTTTTTTGCAGAATTTCAAATGAAAATCAGATCTATGTATGTCTTATTGAGGAGCAATTTTAAGTGCTTACATAAGAACTATGCTATATTATTAAAATTCTATGTGGTCTATAGTAAATATTTAATATATAAACTGATGAAAATATTTACTAGGGCATGACTCTGTATTTCCCAAAGGTACAAGTACCAAAAAAAAAAAAAAAAAGGTATATGTTAAAGAACTGAAAGGCCCCTGGGATACTGGAAACAATATTAGAAGATAGTAGAATGTCTTTGTCTTATAAGATTAATATACTCATCTTTAGAATACTCTTTCTAATGTATAAGATCTGTCACCATTGGCAGCAATATCAGCATCATGAATATTTATTAATTACTCTACAAGGAGATATACAGTCTGATTTAAATCCCTTCCTAATGTATGCAAATCTGTGAGAACAGTGTAAGTATAAAGAGAATCAAATGGAAAGGATTTTTTTGCAGAATTTCAAATGAAAATCAGATCTATGTATGTCTTATTGAGGAGCAATTTTAAGTGCTTACATAAGAACTATGCTATATTATTAAAATTCTATGTGGTCTATAGTAAATATTTAATATATAAACTGATGAAAATATTTACTAGGGCATGACTCTGTATTTCCCAAAGGTACAAGTACCAAAAAAAAAAAAAAAAAAGGTATATGTTAAAGAACTGAAAGGCCCCTGGGATACTGGAAACAATATTAGAAGATAGTAGAATGTCTTTGTCTTATAAGATTAATATACTCATCTTTAGAATACTCTTTCTAATGTATAAGATCTGTCACCATTGGCAGCAATATCAGCATCATGAATATTTATTAATTACTCTACAAGGAGATATACAGTCTGATTTAAATCCCTTCCTATATGAAAATTTGCAAAGTATAAAAAATGACAATTGGATGGGTGACAAGGTGAGTTTCTATGAACCAGCAACTGTCCATCAACAATTAATGTATCAGTTGATTAGGCCTGTGTTGACACTTCCAACCTCAATAAAGAGGTTGCTTCATTATCCTATGGTTGGTATTGAGTTATTAGTGTTAGCCCATGCACCAGAGCAGTCCTATATTGAAGGAAGTAAAGTTGTGAATTGAGCAAGTGTTTCCTGGTTTATTCGCAAGCATACTTTCTATTTTCTACTATCTTATCCTTTCCTAAGGAGAATGTAAACTCCATTAGGTCAGGGAGTTTGTTCATCATGGTGACCACCATATCTCCAGCTCTTGGGACTATGTTTATAACAAATTAGGGCCTCAATAACTATGTGTTAAACAACTGATAAATTCAAAAGTTTGCAGTAAATATTGTCAACTACATGACAGACACTAGGCTACTTTACATACATTACATTTATCATTTTACTGAATCTTCATTCCAGGTCTATGACTCTGTGAACTTCCTGTCTCCATCCTACAGATAAGGACATTGAGCTATAGAAGAGTATCTTGCTCATGAGTGCACATCTGGACCATGACAGAGAAGGGATTAAGCATCAAGCACTATAACTCTGAAGTCTACAGACCTTCCACTAGCTTACTCCCTCGATTACATCAGGACGCCCTCGAAAGCTGATACAGTCAGAAGTCATGCATGGGAAAGCTTGGTCTCATTATATCATATTATGTAGCAAGTAGTGAAGAAAGAGATCATTTAATAATATCCAACAGGAAAGTCAACAAAGCAAAATTAACCAATTTTAGTTAGTAAAAGTCCTAGACTTTATGAATTATAGGAAAGCTGTATCGCATAATAGCAAATAAAACAATATTGAAAAGGAAAGAGAGCACAGTTCTTCACAATTATCTGTGAAATATAATACTAAATGAATTCCCATTTCTACTTCTCGTAAGTGGTGCAGTTGAGAAGGTAGACTTGGTTTCTCTATGCCTCAATTTACTCATCCATTAAAAACAGAAATAACTGTGAATAATAAATAATGTAATGAAAATAAAGTGTTTATCACAGTGGCTGCCATACACTGAATACTTGATGTGAATTATTGTCATGATTCATTCAGAAATAAGGAGACATGCCTAAAGTCCTCCTACTTCTGTGGATAAATATCCAATTCAAACAACAAATGGCATGCTTTTTGTTCAAATATACTCTGCAATGACTATGTGGATATCCTTGAGTTCAAACAAACTTTCAGTGATGAAATTAAATCAACACAACTGTTTTTCCTTTCCTAAACTAATGTGCTTGGTTGTGTGCTTTTTGCAGAGAATTTTTTATACATTCCACTCACTGAAAGTAAACTAGTCAGAAGGCATAGGAATGGTGGTTGGTACAGCAGAGAACAATTTATTGATTCATAAACAACATGCATATCCAACATGTCAATCTATACTACCAGTTGTGGCCACAAAGAGCCTATAATTCAGCCCACCTCTGTCATCAGTGATATCCGCACACTGAGGACAATATATTTAGCAAGATTTTAATTATAGTAAAATCTCCTCTAATAAAAACTCCATATGGACCAATGGAGATAATTGGACAAGATTCTTGTGAATTATATTTTACTCATATAAAATTATCACAGCGACTTAACATTTTTAACATGAAGAAAGTCAGAATCCTTCATTCTAGGAAATTGACTTTGCTTTCTCTCTATTTTCGAGAACTGATCATATTTACTACTCTGTATGCATTGTCGACATTAAATCATAAGCATATTTCCATGTAGCTATTTATTCTTCATGAATATTTTTCAAATGGTTATATGTGCTTATAATTTGGATATTCCATCCCCTATGAGAGATGTAAATTATTTCTCTTTTTATAAATAACATTATAAAATATTATTTTAAAATATGTATTTCTTTTGGAGGAGGCAGAGGGCATATGTGCTTGCCAGAGAAAGGGAGGGGAAGAGAAAGCACCCACAATTGGAGCGTGGTTATGCTGCAATCCTTTTTCTTCCATTTCATCTCAGCAGAAGTTGAAGCACATGCATACACATGTCAATGTGTTTTTCAAATTCCCGGGTCAGGGTTCAAACTGAGATAGGCCATGTGAGATAGGCCTTCTGTACTTGCTTAATTAATTCCCCATGGGGGTCAGCCTTGTAAATGTATATTTCAATATGCTCCTTATAAAATGAATTTGGGGATTACTTGAGTAAATGATTTGGCGAGGTTTATGACACCTGAATTATAAAGCTAAGTCTTCTTTGAAAGCCTTGTGCCAGTTTTTCAGTAGCAACTCATTGGGTATGCCAGATTTAAGAATGCCTTCCTGTTATTTAGTTATTATCATCACTTATTTTCACCTTTCATCAGAATAGGCTGATACTTCAGTTTTGTATGAACTTCTATTTGAGATGTCAGACTCATCATTTTTAGTAACTCAATAGTAACTCTTGTATAAATTAGTTTTTCTTACTAAGCTTTGATTCTTTATCAATATCTTGGTTTTATTTTCTTATTTATATGAGTGGCATGTTTATATAGGCTTCCATTTTTTTAACTTTTTCTATGTTTCCTGTCTTCCGTATTCTTCAACTTTCTTAACCATAAGTGTAATTTTATGTAGGAAAATAGGATTGCTTCTTCATTTCCATCTTTGAAAGTTTTAGAATGTCTGTGGTTCACCCATAGATCTGATATACATGGTATATTCTACTACATGCTTATCTTTAGTTAAAAATAAGTTTCAGGGTATATAGTATAAATTATTTTTTTACAAGCAAATTGGAAAATAGTTTTCTCAGTATCATTTATTTAATTACATTTTCTCCACTGTTTTGTTGTGATGCTTGCTTTATCATATATTATAGTCTTATATACAATTATATTTCTTGATAGGCCTTTAAAAACAAGATTTGACCTATCTAAAATAAGAATGACTGGCCATTGTTCTAGGATGTTGATTGAATGCTTCTACATGGCATCTCCTCTATGGCAGGTTGTTAACATTTGAATGTTTTATAGAAGTGAATTCTTAAAAAGATGTTGGTGAGTGCATTGGAAACCTTTTAAAATGGCTGTAATTAGCTACTCTGGGAGAATGTTATGGACTTTGATGGGCCCCTCAGTGGTAGTTCCAGTGGCCTATCCTATTGACTGACAAAAGATTGTAGGAGAATATTTAATGTTGTTTTAATTAACAACTCCTAAAAGAAAATG
Source organism: Tupaia belangeri chinensis (assembly GCF_000334495.1). Lineage (NCBI taxonomy): Eukaryota > Metazoa > Chordata > Mammalia > Scandentia > Tupaiidae > Tupaia > Tupaia belangeri. The sequence goes on from NW_006159513.1 coordinate 969,095, forward strand.
TCAATTATCTTCCATTAGCCTGGGGCCTTATCTTTCCAAAATTTTCCCTCACCCCCTTTAAAATGGTACATAGAAAATTATTTCTTTTATTCCCCCATGGACGTCCATCATCTTTTGGAAATGAAACCAGAGTTTAGTATTTTATATCCTGAGTTAATGATGTTTTTATGTCTTAAAAGGAAAAATAAAGAAAGGAGAAAATTATAGTGCCTTCAAAATATCTTCCTGGCAATGAAAGGGACTTGATTTTGGATGTCTGTTTCTCAGAAGGTGAAACAAAAAGTATGGCTATCCCAGAACATAATTAAGCATGTACAAGTGTACTGCATGTATAAATAATGAATAAAGTTATCCACAAAGGAAACAGACAGACAGTAAATGATCTTTTCGACATAGACTACCATACTTGAGATTGGAGAGAGGTGCTATTTCAATGTCATTTTCTGACTAGTACATGGGATTTCAAATGAAGCAGACTTGAAGTAACATCCTTACTTCTCTACTTACTGTGGGTAGGTCTGAGCAGATAATTCAACCTCTATAAGCTTCAGTTTTTTCACATATAGAGGAGTGATAACAGTATCTACCTCACTGCATGGTTGTGACGATTAAAAAATCTATTGTCCACCACATGGCTTAACAAATGTGTCTATATTTACAACCAGCTATGTCAGCTGTAAGGTCCAGATGCAGAGAAAATTAAAAGGAGGATGTAGAATCTGAATTCATGGTCAGCAGTCTTGTCCCAGGGTACCTGCCCTTAACCCATACTCGTCCTGTCTATGTTAAAGTACACTCAACTTTTGAGGGAGGAAAACATGTTCTTATACATTAAGGGCCAAATTAGTGGCCAAATTAGTGAAATTTTGATTGCCATCATGTTCACAGCTCCACAAACCTCTTACTAGAATGAGTCAGCCTGGAAGGGCACAAAAGTTACGTCCTTTGTTGCAATGTAAAAGAAGTCACCATTGTCCACGGTGGAACTTCACACTTGCCATGGTACCATCTCATGGCATCCTTAGACTTTCTGAATATTTCCCATCATGTGCTTAAAGAATTTGTGGGAAATATTCTCTTCGATTACTAAATATTTGCATATCACACTTAACCATAAGTGTAATTTTATGTAGGAAGATAGGCTTGCTTGAGTTCAAACAAACTTTCAGTGATGAAATTAAATCAACACAACTGTTTTTCCTTTCCTAAACTAACGTGCTTGGTTATGTGCTTTTTGCAGAGAATTTTTTATACATTCCACTCACTGAAAGTAAACTAGTCAGAAGGCATAGGGATGGTGGTTGGTACAGCAGAGAACAATTTATATTTATTCCTATGTCTCTGTGTCTGCTCTCTCTTCCATTGTAACCTAGGTTCATCAATAGAATCTAGACTGCTCTTCTATCTTTTTCTATTTTGGTGCCCCTCTCAGCCACTGCAGCCAGCATTTTGTATGTGTAATGACTTCTACACAGCACACAAGTTGTGGAGTTCATCTTTGAAGGCTGTCAGCATGTGAAGTGAGAGAGAATACAGAGGCATGATGAGCAAACCAGCAAAAAGAAATGAGTAAAGGAGAT
>NW_006159513.1:970694-1061571 GCF_000334495.1 Tupaia belangeri chinensis
AGAAGCAGAGGGAGGGTGAATGATCAGCTCTGTTTCTTCAGAGACACAGTCCAGAGAATGCTCACGTAGGACAGTAGATTTGGGTTAATTCTTAAAGGAAGAAATTGAAGGAAGGAAAGGGGAGGACTAGATGAAGAAAGCAAAGTCCAAGGAGCGTTGTGCATGTTGAACTGAAAGCTTTTTACTTGTTGTATTTTGGTAGCTTGTCTGGTTTCACCTAAGAAACTTAATTGGAAGCTCATTTTCTTGTTTTTGTTTTGGAAAACGCTTTCTTGAGTATGAATGACACACAAAACGCTGAACATACTTAATGTGTGTGGAGATAAGCGTACACCAGGAAATCATCATGATACTCTACGACTTAAACATATGCATCCTTTTCCAAACGTTCCTCTAACCCACTTGATTTATTATGATTATTTGGTGATAAGAATGCTAGGTGTAAGATCCACCCTCCTGACAATTGCTTAGTCTGCAGTACGGGATCTTTGACTGTAGACACTCTGCCACATGCTCGATTTCTAGGGCTTATTTATCGTGCATAACTGCAACTGCTTTTTCCTTTCTTACACGAGGCCTATTTTGTCACAAGACAAGATAAAAAGGTTAGTATTCTAAAAGGGTCTTTGAATGCTTCCCCTCTGCTGCGGACTTAATGAGGTGTTGGGTTTAAAGGACTGACCCCAAACCCTCAGATTCATTAGTTCTTCCTCATCCCTAGCCCTGGCAGCCCACCTCTCTCCTCAAACCTCAGTCAGGTGAGGGATGCTGAGCTTTTCATACAGCTCCGTGCTCAGGATCTTGTTAGGCAAAATAATTTACTCTAAAAGCTTTTGGGTAAATGTCTGAGGTAAAAAAGCTGCTTATACAATATTAGATAGCTCTTGAGCTGACTACTTGCATTCTTACAGGTAAAAAATTGTTGAGTGATTAAAAAAAACTGCCCTCTCACCATTCTTAACCATTTGCTGGGTCTTTCAAGGGCTAAGTAGTGTCACTTTGATTATGGCACCTGTGGGGCCACAGTCTCCTGAATGAGGACAGACACCTATGCTAAAATACAGGAATAGTATTATGAAGAAGGAGAAGAGCATAGAGTGATGGCAGTAATAATAACAATGCATACTGCAATAAAATGGTGGGAGACATAAAGGGGTAGTCTGACTAGTCGCAGCCCTTTTCTGAGGGCTTTTCAAATGCCAGACCCCAGGGTAAGCAGTTTTCTAATATTACTTTGCTTAAATAAAACAGCAAGGAAATTGAGAATCAGAAAATTTGTGTAACTTTCCTTAATTCATTCTATTTTTAATTAATGAGCCAAGGATTTACATCAGATATGTCTGATACCAAAATCCATTTCCTTCTAGCTCACCCCATTGAAGACTCTACATAGCTCACATAAAAGGCTCCAGAGCATAGTCAAGAAGAAACAGATGATTTAACTGATATTTAGGGAATGTGTGTCAAGTGTCTTTTCTCCAAGCTGGGCAAAATGGAGTCACTCCTTACCCAAAGGTTTTACAAACCTGGGAAAGCCCATCTTCCTTTTGTGACCTTTGTTTCCTTCTGGAAAAAAAAAAAAAGTATACCCTTGGATGATTTACAGATCTATCTCAAAATAACATGGCCAGCAAACTTACCTCACAGTGAGAAAGCTAGAGTGATTTCTTACCCACCAAAGAAACAAAACAATAACTTACTTCAAATTTTTCAACATTGTTTCCAGATGATGGTGGCAGGTTGCCTGTGGTAATCCCACGTTGAAATAAGAAAATATTCAACCTTCAGGGGTTTATATTTCTTACCATCTTCCACAATGCAGAAGACAAGGATGGAAGAAGCACCTGCAAACAATGATAATTTAGACTTCTTTATCAGTTTTCTCAAATTATAACAATGCACCAATGATTTGGGGAATACCTCAGAGCTGATGTTTTAGCTAGCATATTTTAAATATTTTATGTAATTTTAATAGAAAACATTGGAATTATCATTTTAACTTTAGTAGTTTTTCAAGTCATGTTCTGGTAGCACACTATGTAATAAATAAGCGTACTCTGTAACACTTTCATTTCATTACATGAAGTATATATAAATAATTTTTTACCAAATTATTATCAGTAACTATATTAAAAATTAAGCTGGAGCCTTTTGATTTTTGTATGTAATGTTATCTTGCTACCTTCATTCTGCTAGTGACAACCACCTTTCAGTATACAGCAACCCACACAGTAGATTACAGAAAGATAAGAATGGGAGAAGACCTCATTTTATTCACAGCATGTATAAATCATCTCTAAAAAAGACTAGTATCGGGAACCAGCAGTTAGTGTAATGGCTATGTCGCTGGACTCCCACGTAGTCGACCACGGTTCGCGTCCCGGACCGGGGGGCTTAAAACTCATGCCAGGAGAATGTGCATGCGTGCCCAAGATCCCGAGAGGAGAATGGAGGAGAAGGGATTGCGGCATGACCATCCCCCCTGGGGGGTGATTTCTCACTTTCTGTCTCTATGTCTCTCTGTCTGTCTGGCGAGTACACGCACCCTATAGCGAAAATCTCTCCAAAAAAAAAAAAAAGATGGTGATTAAGGTCCTCGACTCCCACATGGCTGAGTGTGGTTCACGTTCTGGACCTGGTGGTTTGAAATTCATGCCTGGCATGTGTGCTTCATTGCATGCTCAAAGTCCCAGGGAGAGGGTGGAAGAGCAGGGATCTTGGCGTGGTCATCCCTCCTTGTGGTTGATTTCTCACTTTCCCTCTCACTGTCTCTCTCTGTACCTTTGGTGAGTGTATGCGCCCTATGGCAAAAACCTTAATAAATAAATACATTAATTAATTAATAGACTAGTATCCAAAATTGAAAGTGGCAACTCCATTTGAGGAAGGGTTCCCAATGCTGTGTAAAGTGGACACATCTTCCGTGTTTTTATTTCTTTGAGAATGTGAACAGCAGTTTCCTTCCCCAAGTCCCAAGTCAAAGGGCATGAATATGTAGGTTATTATGTACCTTTTGGGCCGAAGTCATATAAAAGGAATGTAAAAATCAGGAACTTGGGGGAGAATTTAACATGGAGATATTCTAGAAGCTTATTTTGGTCAACTACTTTCTAAAAGTAAAGTAACTGATGGTCAAGATAGAAAGTCATTTATTTTCAATTCTTTAAGTCTAAAGGCTAAATTATAGAGAAATGTGTTTCAGTATTTTTTCAAGGGTTGACATTTGAGATAAACGGTCATTAACACAAAATGATTGAGTGAATGCAGAAAAACATACACCATTATTTAACAGGAATGCAGAAAAACATACACCATTATTTATGAGGCTTCTTATGTCAATCTAAAAACAAAACTTCGATTTAATAATTTTCTAAATGATTGATTTAAGACCAAAATTGTTAGTGCCATATGTTCCAATAGTGTATCCATAATTTCCTATGAAGACTGCTCAAAGGTCAAAAGCAGTGAGTTTTTTAGACAACCACTGGCGGACTCTGCATCCACATGGCATGGAGGAAGAAATCATGCAAGCACATTTGGAAGAGTACGCAGGGACAACTGTAGTTGGGGTGCAGGTGAAGCGTGATCCAGGAGTAAGCAAAGGGTGTTTTTGTTTTTGAGAAAGTCGTGGTGAGAAAGAAGCATGTTGAATGAACATCTCAACAAGGATATCCTTGTAACACTTTATAGTCAATCTGAGTCATTTAAAGATTATTCACATATACCTGCTTAGTCTTTGAAGCACTTCTGTGATTCAGATACTAGTTTTTATCTTCACTTAACAGTTCAGGAACTAAGGACTTTGAAATCTGAGTTACTTGACAGAGGCTGCATCAGGGAGCCAAGAAGCATAGCTTATCAGATTCCAGACCTCAGACTTTTTCTGCCAAATCACGCCGATTCTTTCAGTACATATGGTTATTGTTATCACAGTACAGCAATGCCACTGTATGTCCCTTTAGGTCCAGAGTTGCTGATTTATCCCATCATCAGGAAAGTCATGGCATATTTTTCTATGCAAAAGTGTGTGATGACTTTCCTGATGACCCACTGTTTGGAAATAACCCCAATGTTTCACTGTTAAACTCCTCATGCCACTGAGCTCCTCAGTGTGATTAGGGTGATACCAAAGAAGCAATTTAAAAAGAGCATGGCTATGGGAGAGAGAAGCCCTGGGTCCAACACCCCTTCTCTGCCACCTTTTTATTGTATGCCCTGGGACAGTTTTTTACTCTTTCTCTTTCCCACTTTTCATATGATAGTAGTACTATTGTACTATCCCGTAAATTGTGAGGGTTGAGTTCATTAATATGAACTTCTTAGTATAATACCTGGTAAGTAGTATCTACTGAATAAGTTGTGGCTTCATTTTTATAAATCCCCAATTCTCCTTGGTAGCATGTAAAAGAAACTTATTTTCTTCTCCCTTATGTTTCTCTTCCCTTAGTTACAGTTTTTTAATTGTTTTCAATAAACTAAATTAGTATACTTTTAAAAACTATACTTTTCTAATACTCATATTTGGGGGATTAAAGAACAAATGCTCCCAATTCTCACTTTATTCACTCAAAGGGGGGAATATTCTTATAGTTATTTTTACCTATTGGATTTGCTTTGCAGTTATTTATTTATTTTTTTTGAGTTACTGTCGAATGGGATTACACACAGATAACTACAGTGTGTAGCATATAACTTCAGTGATGTAAATGCTAATCAAGAGTAGCACACCTACAGGAGGAATCTCACCTGTATTTGTATGTCATGTACTGTGGATAACTTCCTCTCCCACTTTCTCCTCACTTTCCACAACTCAAAGCTTCAATTTTTCAATTCTATATTCCTATCTGAAAAGCAGTCTCTATTTCCTGAACCCAGAGCTTAGAAGAGATAATTGACATGTGAATGACAAAGAAATTAAAATAAAATAAAATAAAATACATAAAAAGAATGAGATCATTAAAACTTTGGGCCTGTAAAATATGCTCTCAGCTACCATTTCATGTATATCGAGCCAATTAAGACATCTTTTCTTCCTCTGCCTGTGTACACATATATGTATATTTCATTTATAGCACAGAAATAACAAATCATGTTTCTTACACCTCTTTGATTATATCACACTCCAGTTTATAAACTTTTAATGTTAACTCCTTACTGAAAGTTGAAAGTTCAAAGTCATAGAGTTCATTACTGGAGTATATCTAAATAGACTTCATTTTTCCCAAGCAAACTGACATTCTCTCAATTGTGCCTTTAATTTTCTTTTATGAGCCTGTTATGTCCTCGTCACATGATCTCCCTTACTGACAGTTGAAAGTTCAAAGTCATAGATAGAGTTCATTACTGGAGTATATCTAAATAGACTTCATTTTTCCCAAGCAAACTGACATTCTCTCAATTGTGCCTTTAACTTTCTTTTATGAGCCTGTTATGTCCTCGTCACATGATCTCTGTCCTTGTGAACTCTTTTCATCATTACATACACCATTATTTATCACATTTTCTGTATCTAAGAGCAGCGTATGCATTAGAACACTTTCTTGTTGTACCACTAATTCATGGTGTAGTTGAAATCAAGTTGCTTAAAACATCTTTGGGTCTTAGTTACCATGTCTGAAAAAATAGAATTAATGTTTTGTAGCATTTGTGGTTATGGTGAGAATTTAATGAGATCATACAGGTAAAAGTGATTGATAAAGTGTCAGATACATGTAGTTGGTCAATAACCATTACCTCCCATTTCTCCATCATGATTTATTAATACTGCTAATTTGATACATGTATTTCTGGCCTGGTATACTTCTTCTATGCTATATTTATATTTCTAAAGAGATTGCAAGCTCTATAATAGCTTTCATCATCTCTTATACATCTATGCATTCTCCTGTTATCCCAGCAAAGGGCTTTACCCATAATAGAGGCACGGTAAGGGTCCCCAGATTAACCACAGAAACTTTTCTGTGAGCTACTGTGACCATCAAATCAACAGAGCAGAAGATATGCTGTAGTCTCTGACAGAGGCAGGTTTCTGAAACAGGGATCTTTGTATGAACCTATGTTTGGAAAAAAGATGGTAAATTTTAAGTCTTAGAAATTTGGGATCCTAACCAGGACAGTGACTGCTTGTCCAGTGTCACCTTCATATAAGCTTTATTGACAGTGCAAACAGTCATGGTTTTTCTCACCTCCCTCCCCAGATAAAAAGTTCTGTAAATTTCTCATAAGTATTGCTTCTCATTTGATCTGATCTTCATTTGTATGTTATAGACACAGTATTTTCAATGCCTCGTGTCTCCCAAATGTTGAGCTTGTCATTGTGAATGCACACATGACTCCCACTTTTACAGAGCATCTAGTCAATAAGAAATGTTTATTATTTACTGCATGATGATCATTTTTAGAAGAACTTATTAAAATTATAGATTACTGTGGTGAAGAAGGAAAGGTACCAATTCTGAAACGTTAATTATTAGTGATTAAGTAGTTCATAAATAATAAAAACACAACTGACCTTTTTGTAAAATTTCCAAATATACCAGCATATGTGGTCCCTTCACTGTTTGAAAGTTTGCAATATATACACACAGTTTCTTCAGTTTTACGTCTTTAATTTACTAGTTTTACTTGGAGATAAATACATTGTATTAAGCAGCTAAGAGTGATATAAGTTCATTTACTAATAGAGAGAAGAAGAGATATGGAGACAAGAGAAAGCAAATTAATGAAAAGCATATGTGTGACGTAAGTGGGTGAGGAGGGGGTAAGTTACATCCATCCCCTCAAGGGCAATCATTCTCTTATTTCTTGAACATTTCTCAGGACTCATCTTCTTCATCTTTTTTTTTTTGGAGAGGTTTTCGTTATAGGGTGCGTGCACTCGCCAGACAGACAGAGAGAGACAGAGAGACAGAAAGCGAGAAATCACCCCCCAGGGGGGGATGGTCATGCCGCAATCCCTTCTCCTCTATTCTCCTCTCGGGATCTTGGGCATGCACGCACACACGCCTGGCGTGAGTTTTAAACCACCAGGTCCGGGACGCGAACCGTGGTCGACTACATGGGAGTCCAGCGACATAGCCATTACGCTAACTGCTGGTTCCCAGGACTCATCTTCTTTACAGCGTTCCATCTTGAACTTTCATGGTTTATTTGGGTTTCTTGAGATGTGAGCTTATTCGTCCATGGTGCTTGCCTGAATCAGAATCTAAGGACTAAGTAAGAGCACAGATTTCACAGGCTGCTCAAGAAGGGAAAGGTGAAGGTTGGAGCCAGGGAAAAAAAGCTATAGTCACCACCCATCTTCTGACCCTATGCCACATTTTAAGAACTATCACATTTGATTTGATGAAAATGACGGACTTTAGATAATCAGAGCTTTCTCTGACTTCCAGTCAAAGACAGAATTTTATCTTCTAATTTAGGCTTTTCTTAACTGACCTGAGAACAAAATCCATCTGCAGATCTTGTTCACATATGAATCTCCAGAGTCCTACTGAATCATACTTTTCCAATGAAAAGTCTTAACAATCTATATTCTAGTCAAGTCTCCTTTTACTTTTGCCAACCTGGAAGGAGGGCTGAAGCACAATAAGGGAGACAAAAGAAGTTTATTTTAGCCAAGAGTTTAGGATACGTTGCTGAGATGACAGATTCCAGTTGCCTAGAATGTGCACACTGAAATAGCTGCCAAGGAAGAGAAGGGCAAGAAAAAATAAGATGACAAATAGTTTGTTAAGAATTCACATTGGTCCCTTTAAAGTATCACAATTGATTGGCTATGCATTATTACATCATGGATCCTAGGAGCATTGCAATGAACAAAGAGTGAGGGTCATATAAATTCATAACCATTTGCTATGTAATTTTGTTTACTGTATACTCTTTTTATTTTTTTATTGTTTGGAGAGGTTTTTGCCATAGGGCACGTGCACTCGCCAGACAGACAGAGACAGAGAGACAGAAAGCGAGAAATCACCCCACAGGGGTGATGGCCACGCCACAATCCCTTCTCCATTCTCCTCTCAGGATCTTGGGCATGCATGGACATGCGCCCAGCATGAGTTTTAAGCCACTGGATTTAGGACTCGAACTGCCATCAACTACATGGGAGTCCAGTGACATAGCCATTACACTAACTGTTGGTCCCAGTATACTCTTTTTTAAAAAATTATTTTTTATTTAACTTTATTTATTTGTTTATTATTTATTTTAATTTGACCAGAGAGGAACAGAGAGAGAGAGAGAGAAAGTAAGAAAGCAAGCTGCCAGGTCCAACACCCGAACCACAATTGGCCATGTGGGAGTCCAACACCCTTAACCACCATGCCACCTGCTGGCCCTACTGTAAACTCTTAATATTATATACCAGGCCTTTGGGGCAACCATACCAGTGAGCAGAGGGCAAAACTCAGGCCTCAATGCTCATGCCTCTTTTGAGACTAATAGACCTCACAGTCCTTAAGCTCCTTTAAAATGCTTTTTTTTTTTTCTTACTATTCACAAGCAAACAAATTTGGGAAACATTAGACTAGTGAGCCTCTCATCTCCCCTTACCATTTCTCCACTCCATGTCCATTCAAACATGAAACCAACATAAAAAACCATCAGACTTTCCCATATTTCTAACCTCACTGTGAATCACACTGAATATCTTGTGAACAGTCTGACATAGCTCAGGAAGATGCAGGAGCCTTCAGTGTAAATGACATAAAAAAGATGAAGTCAGAAAATGTTACAGTTATGGGGGACCTTTGAGAGTAACTAGACTTGACGGTTCTCTGTACAAATGGGACAGCTCAGAGGGGTGAAATGTGTGATCTTGGGTCACGAAGTTGGCAGGAGCAGAACTACAAGTGAGCTCTTTTGACTGCAATCCATCACTTTCCCACGTGATTGTTTTACCCAACCCACTGTGCTTGGTCAGGGTCAATTCACTTTCCCCTCTGCTCTGAAATGCTGTTATGATTCAACCTCATGCCAACCAGCAGCTGCTTTCTCTAAGTAGCATTTGAATGCAACACTGAATCCTGAGGAGGAAATGGTTTCACTGTGGTTTTGAAGTCTTTTCTACATTCTCTCCACCCACATATATTTACATCTCCAGCATTCTTAACTGAATTACAGTCAAATGCTTCATTACAGAGGCTCAGCCAGGAGGACATGCCCTGGGGAGTTTATTCACAGACAAATGTATTATTCACAAGCTTGATCTGATCATACAGAATTTGCACTATAACCACATGCCCTGAGGAAATTCCTTTCATAAACCTAAATGATTATACTTAAAAGAATAGTGTGGAAGAACGAAAAATATATGAGCTGGAAGGGGGTGGAGCTATTGCCAGTTAATATGCAGGAAGTTCATAGAGGAACCTATTCGGATCCCCCTCTTCCATCCCTCTAACACACCCCTGCCTCCTCTAGGACACTATTTCCTTCTCTTTATGAAAGCTCCCTTTTGACAGTTTTGAAGGGAGGGGGAGATGATGAATTAAGTAGAGCTAGTGAATTATTTTAATGATGGTTTCTATGACAACAAGACAAATACTTTTCATATACTTTGTGTTATAAGCAAAGAAGCATTAGGCAAATAATTTATCTAGATAGTAAATGTGGTTTAATAAAACAAAGCAAAAATGGAATAGAAAACAGAGTAAACCATATAGGTATTGGCTACCATGAGGGAAAAAAGATTTGTACATCAGCACTCCACCTGCACATAAAAGCTATTGCAGAGTTGGTCAACATGCTCATGGTATGACAATCTCCAGCTCACTTCACCCAAAGGATTTAACCTGAACTGGTACCTTGCAGTTCTTCAGACCTGGACCTCTCTAGGTTCCTCTTGCAATAGGTTATAACCTAGCCTATATCTAGGGAGAATACTTGATTTCTGTTTTCTTGCAATTCTTACCCGTGCAGGGTTTCTTGTGGTCATTCAGTAGGTTTTTGTCACAGCTCTACTGACCAGCTTAGGCTGACAGATCCGCCACATTAATGTAGCCATTTTTCATTGAGTATCAGTCAGCACAGTGCTGTGCAATTAATACTTTGCTTCTTACAGCTCCAGTTCGGCAGAGAGAAACCTATCTATTATTAAAAACCCTATTAGTAGTGGTAAGATCACACTCTGCTCTCTTCTCACTAGAGCTGCTCAGTGTTATCTAATTGGCTTTTATTACTTTGAAAACCATGGGAGTGTGGAGCTCGAATGCACATTTGCTAACAATTGTGTCCTTTTTTTCCTGTACTCATTGGCCATGCTTTCAGATTGTTTAGATTTTGTCAATAGGAGAAGGGAAAATAGGAGAGAGTGTTTTGCAGAGTACCTAGAAAGATACTACAGCCCCCAGGATTAGCTTAGTTGTGACTACTCTGAGACTCAGTTATATGAATGAACATCAGGTGGGTGATTTTTCCCATTATTAATGAGTATGTCCCTTTCCAGGATAGTGGCCTTATCAATTTCTCATGAGAATGTTATTGTTCATTTTCTATAGACTTGATTTTATTTGCATTTATAAATAATTATTTTATTAGATTTTATTTATTTATTTTAATTTGACCAGAGAGGGAAAGACTGAGAGAGTGAGAGAGAGACAGAGAGAGAGAAGGAAAGTGAGAAATCAAGCTGCCAGGTCCAGGACTCCAACCATGGTCAGCCTGTTGGAGTGTCCAAGGCCAGCCGGTTGGAGTGTCCAATGCCTTAACCACCATGCCACCTGCTGGCCCCCTTATTTAATTTTTAAATGATCACCCTGTTACCGGTTCATCTATTTAAATGAAATAAGTTAACAATGAGCTCTCTTGCTTAGACTTGCTGTGTACCAAATGACTTTATTATTGCCATAATCTTGTTTATGCTACATTGAATCACATATAACTTTACAGTGTATTACATTTCTTTTTCCAGAAGGAATACCATGCATATCAGTCAATATAGAGACATTAAAATCCCCACTTCATCATTCAATAGCTTTTCATTATTTTTTCCGATCATCATTATCGTTATTATTATTCCAATTTTTTTTTTGAGAGGTTTTTGCTATAGGGCGCATGCGCTTGCCAGACAGACAGAGAGACAGAGAGACAGAAAGCAAGAAATCACCCCCCAGGGGGGATGGCCACGCTGCAATCCCTTCTCCTCTGTTCTCCTCTCGGGATCTTGGGCACGCACTCACATGTGCCCGGCGTGAGTTTAAGACACTGGGTTCAGGAGGCGAACCACAGTTGGCTACATGGGAGTTCAGCGATATAGCCATTATGCTAACTGTTGGTCCTTCCAATTACTCTTTTAAACAGTAATCACTACTTCTCATTTTGCTTGTAACAAGACTTTACACAACATGAAATACTTCTCAGGCCAATCCAGTTGAGAATACTGTAGATGTCAACAGGTAATAAACCATATCTGTGTCCTATTAATATCGTGCCTCTCTATTTGTTTTCTTGCTGTCTTTTCTACACTCTTCTCTTCTCCCCCTCCCCATTCCACACTGTCTTATCCTCGTTACCTATTTTCACTGCTTTTCTATCCTCCAATATTTCGATCTCTACCATAGAGTGTAGATAGTCTGTATATAGTAAGCAAATACATACAATATCTTCCTTTCCTATCCTGGCTTGCTTCACTCAGCAATAGATCTTCCATATTTTACCACTTTCTATCAAATGCCAGGGTCTTTTTTTTTATGGCTGAATATTATTCCACAGAGTATATGTGCCATACTTTTTCCACCCATTCATCTGTTTGTGGACATTTGGGCTGGTTCTATGTCTTAGCAATCATGAATAATGCTACAATAAACATTGATGTGCAAGCGCTTTTCCAACTGAGCATTCTCCTGTCCTTTGGGTAGATACCCAGAAGTGGGATTGCTGGATCAAATGGTAGTTCTATTTGTAGGTCTTTGAGGAACCTCCATATTATTATCCACAGTGGCTGAACCAGTTTACATTCCCACCAACAGTATAGGAGAGTTCCCTTTTCACAACATCCCCACAAACACTTGTCACACTTTATATTTTTAATCTTTGCCATTCTGACAGAGGTTAGGTGGTATCTCATTGTGCTTTTTTTTTTTTCTTTTTTTGGAGAGGTTTAGCTATAGGGTGTGTGCTCTTGCCAGACAGACAGAGAGAGACAGAGAGACAGAAAGCGAGAAACCCCCTCCTGGGGAATGGCCATGCCGCAATCCCTTCTCCTCCATTCTCCTCTCGGTATCTTGGGCACGCACAGACACACAAACCCGGCGTGAGTTTGACACTGGGTCCAGGACTCGAACTGTCGACTACATGGGAGTCCAGCGACATAACCATTACGCTAACTGCTGGTTCCTCATTGTGGTTTTTAATCTGCCTCTCCCTTATGATGAGGGATGTTAAGCATGTCCTCATATGCTTTTTGGCTGTTCACATGTCTTCCTTAGAGATATATTTGTTTAGCTCATTTTCCCATCTTTTAATTGGGTTAATCTTTTTTTTTTTTTCCTGTAAGGCACTTGAGTTCCCTGTGTATTCTAGTTATCAGTCCCTTGTCTGAGGCATATTCAACAAAATTATTTTCCCATTCTGTGGGTTGTCAATTGACATTTGTTACTGTGTCCTTTGCTGTGCAGAAACTTCTTAGTCTGATATCATCCCACTTGTCTATTTTCGGGATTATTGGCTGTGATTTAGGAGCCTTATTTAAGAAGTCTTTGCCTACCTCAATGTCTCCCAGAGTTTCCCCAGCATTTTCCACCTGTAGTTTTATTGTTTGAGGTCTTAGGTTCAGATCTTTGATCCATTTTAAGTTGATTTTTGTTAATGGTGGAAGATGGGGGTTCAGCTTCATCTTTCTGCGGGTGGATACCCAGTTTTTCCAGCACCATTTACCAAAGAGGTTTTCCTTTTCCCAATGGATTGACTGATATCCGTTGTCAAAAATCAGTGGGCTGTAAGCATTGGGGGTTATTTCTGGGGTCTCTATTCTATTCCATTGGTCCACATGTCTGTTTCTGTACCAATACCATGCTGTTTGCATGATCCAAATGACTTTCTTTAGAAGTATGTGTGTGATACTGGAAAAGGGTCATCTTTTGACCAGCCTCAGTGATCATAGTCTCCTTTCACACTTGTTTCCCCATGAGATATGCTATAGTTTTTGCTAGGAATTATTATTATCAGTGGCTCTCTTGTTATTTACAGTAGCAGCTGTAGCAGCATAAGCATTAGTATTTTCTAGGGTGAATTTTTTTTTCCCAAAAAACGTTTTGATGTTTTTCTTTAAATATTTGGCCCAATGTAAACAACACAGAATAGCTCAACTTCCTTGAACCATACTCTAATCTTCAAAACTTGATATGTAAGTGTTCTACTTGATGTCTCATTAGTTCCTCAACTCCTTCCTCCTTGTCTCCAGAAATCAGGCTTCCATTTTTACCTCCTCACTGAAATGGCTTCCTTTAAAATCATATCCAGTGCCTTGCCTTCAGCTCTCATTGTTTTTATTCTTTTTCTTTTTTCTCTCCCTTGCTCTGTGCCTCTCGGTAGGTAATAAAATAATAACAACACTTTCTGAATACCTATTGTGTGCCAGCAGGTTTGAATACCTTTTTTCCTAAAGTTACATCATCAATGCATTTCATCATCTCACTGAACTCTGTTTCCCAGAAGGTGAAGAGTACCCTACTTTCCACTTCACAGATAAGGACACAGAGACGCAGGGAACTGACGCCACTTATTCTAATGCCCCACTTGCTGGGGGAACCGAGTCTCTTACCTGCATGTCTCAGAGGCCCATAGTCTGCTCTCAGTGCCACTCCGTGCTGCCTCTCAGAATTCTCTGACTCGTCATCAGTGATGCCCTTGCCTCTCATACCTCTCAGACCAAACTGACCTGAACAAACAGTGAGTGAGTGCCTGCTTGAGGGGGCAGCACCTGGTCTCCTTCACGGTCTCCTCTTGTCCTCTTGCCCATTAATTGTGCTCAGGAGGGATAAATTAGAGCTAAAATTATGCTGTGGCTTTTCAAATCCAGGAGCTCTTTTCTGGTTGGGGAACAGGGCCGTGGTGGGAGCATTGAGGAGCAGCCCCAGCAGTGCTGCCCCATTTCCTAATTATTAATAATTTTACTTAGATCCTCTTAATGCTCAGCCTCATCACTGTAAATTTATTCAATTGCTCCTTTTTCTTTGACCTCCAAATCTAATCAGTTACTAAATGTTACTGATCTCCCCCTTTAAAATTCATCTCCACAGCCATAACTCTACCCTGAACTCTAATCACTTCACTTCTGAATTGTAATGCTGGCATCTGAATGACTTGTTCTCATGGGTTCTGTTCATTCCAAACCAGTTACCCCTAGTCGTAAGGAAAGGCCCCCAGAGCATTTGCAGTCATCTTCTGTGATCCAGGTCACACGCTGACTCGTCTCCACAGTCTTCATTTGTCAGTGCACAGTTGTTACCCCTCATCCCTGCCCCTTTGGGTCCAGTCAAATAGTGCCATGTACTTGTTTGCCACCTCACTAGACTTTAAGTTCATGTGGCCTGTAGAGTTTGTTACTCCTCTTTACATACATCACACCCAGCAGTGTGCCTGGTACACATCAATCACTTGGTTAATCTAAGAGTAAAGGTACAGCTGAACATGGGAGCAAATGAATGGATGAATAAATAAATACAAACAGATAGCTTAGCAGGGTCTTTCAGCTCCTACTTTAACAAGTCAGAACTTCTCAAAATGGTCACAGGAGCGAGTTATCTGCCCTTCCTTCCTTACACTTGTCTCAAATACCTGCTGGTCTGGCCCTGGGTGTCAAAGCGGATATAGTTACTCTTCACATAATATTTAATCTCCTTGATTATTAAATTAATAGTTTGAAGTCTTCCCTTCTTATGGGCTATCATTTCACACGTTTCTTTGTTTCCTTTCTGTACAAAATATGCTATGATGGTCTCTCCTTCCATCACTCACCGTCTCCTTTCCACATAAATCACAATCACAATGAATGGATGAGGATCCGTTGTTTTCATGGTAGTTTATTTCAGTGAAATTATAAATCAAAGAGTTGGTATGATGTCACTCAGCATATTTGGCATCAATGGCCAATGACAGGACTGCATATTGAACTCTAATACAGTAAGCCTCCATTATTCATGAGCTATACAGGACACATTCCAAGACTCTGTGAATGTAGCTATGGGTAATATCAAGCCCTATATCCACTCTGTTTTTTCTGATACATAACTGTCTATGATAACCTTATAAATTCAACACAAGAAGAGCAGATAGGGTGGAATAGAAGAGTGTGATGATCATACTCTTTATAATGGTATACTATTTAAAATAATTGTTTATTTCTAGGCTATTTCACTTAATAATTTTTAGACCACAGTTTACTGTAGGTAACTAAGAATGTAGAAAGTGAAACCATGGACAAAAGTTATGTAATATACCTTACTATAGCCTTATAATTCTCATTTGATAAATGGAGATTAAAACAATTAGCTACTTCACAAGTTTTGTGATAATTAAATGAACTTCTCTATATAAAAGATATGTAGCCAAATATTTTTAAATTATTTTTTCTACTAAAAGCATTATATAACTGTTGTAATAAATGCTTGTAACTACTTTCTCAAGACCCCAAAATAACATTAAACAAAGAAAAAAATACTACTCACATATCACTATTACTTACCTCTGTAGATCCCATGTCTCTAAGGACTTTCTTAAAATATCCTAACTAAATAAACTATCCCTATTTAGCCTGGGATTGGTTAGTGAATACATTTTTTTTTTTAAAGATTTTTGTTATAGGACACATGCACTCACCAGAAGAGAGCGAGACATAAAGAATGAAAGTGAGAAATAATCACCCAGGAGTAGCGGTCACACAGTAATACCTTCCCCTCCATTCTCCTCCTGGGATTTTGGACACACAAAATATGCACCTGGTATGATTTTCAAGCCTTCAGGTCTGGTACTCTAACTGTGGTTGACCATAGGGGGAATCTAGAGCCTTAACCACCATGCCAACCTGCTGGCCCCAATGAATGCATTCTTTATGGAAAAAACTCATGATTTCTAAACCTTTTAATGGTCCTGGATGGTCAAAATTATCATCCTCTGTTAACAGAGAGATAAACTCAAACAAGTCACCTAACTTTCATATAGTGACACAACTAGTAAATTTAGAGCTTGGATTTTAATTTAAGTTTACTCCACACAAAACTTCACAGTCTATTCCAGGCACCTCTGTGTTGTGCCTTGGTGACAGAGGGTCATTATTTGTCTTTTCTGATCATCACGTTTGGGAGTAAACACAGTACCCCTGTAGGTGACTCATGTGCTATGAAAGGAGACAAAGTCATCACATGCCAGCCTGGGTGTCTCACAGGGGAGCACTGTCCTGTTGGGGTCAGCAAGTTGGCTTCTTGCCATCCAGGGATGATGCCTTTTATAATGAGGAAGTTAAAGAGATAATTATGGAAATTAATTCCTGAGCTACTGTGGCCTGTGAACTCTACCAAGCAGAACTTTGAATATCAAGGGCAATGCTGCAATTCAGAGCAGACACAGGAAAACCTTACCTTAACACTCTCTTAGGGACTGAACAAAACTGTTTTCATACAACTTCATATAGTCTCATTTTATTTTTTTAGAGGTTTTTGCCTTAGGGCACATGCACTCTCTAGAGAGAGAGAGACAAACAGAGACAATGAGAGGGAAAGTGAGAAATCACCTTCCAGAGGGGATGGCCACACTGCAAACCCTTCTACTCTATTCTCTTCCCAGGATCTTGGGCATGCACACACACGTGCTTGTTGTGAGTTTGAAGCCACCTGGTCTAGGACTCAAAAGGAGGTTGGCAATGTGGGAGTCCAGTAATGTAACTGCTATGTCATCTGCTGGCCCCCATAAAATCTTATTTAACAGGAGATTGTATGTGTGTCTTTATGTGTGTTTGTATGTGTGTATGTCATGGTATGATTGTGTGCATCTGGGGATACCTGTCTCCTAATGTATGCAAATGGCCCATTAACAAATTTACTTATTGGCCTAAATAGTCTAACTCAAACTAAATAACATCAACATGCCCTACAAAGATAGAAATATGTTAAGATAAGTGTGTTTTAGATGTTGGTCAGATGAAAAAAGAGAAAATGAAATCAGAAAACAAAATCAAATTCCATTTTTACTCATTTCTTTCCATTCTTAGAAACTGCCTATCTACATGTGCAGATAGATTAGAAAACACCCCAGCTTGCAAAAGCTAGTCAGCACCCCACCTCATCATGCACTAAGGTGATGCTGAGCTCAAGGCATGAAAACATTCAAGATCAATGCTAAAAAATATGTTTCCTGGGTTTAAAAATAGTTTTTGGCTATAATCTAATTTCAATCAGATTCCCTCTAGTTCTGTACTTCACTTGATATGAAGAGCAATAAGCACATTCCACATGGGATTTGGAAAAGTCACTTCAGAAACATTCTTCCTGGAATTCTGTATGGCTTAGACGGAAGTATCTGCAAGTCACGTCCACGTATCAGTAAAAACAGACAGTGAAAGGACCACATATTTCTATTTCCTAATACTGCCAAGGTGCATACCTCCTATAATTTTCCGAGACCCACACTATAATTCACTCTCTGTCCTATGATCTCCCTCTTTCTCTCTCTCATTAGATTTAATTCTATAATCACACACTACAAGCCATTCAAGCAGAAATACCATTGCTGATTGCAACTTTCACCAGCTAGTCCATGAACATTGCCATATCGTGTGTGTATGCTTGCGTGTGTGTGTGTCAGCCTACCAGCGAAAGATAAACTATTTCCCTCAAAAGCAGCCTATGTCTCTACATATTTTTAATTTGGCTTCCCATTTATTGTCCTTTTCCCAGTTTGTGTCCAGGGAGGTGGAATTTTATCCCTCTAGAGCAGCACTCCAATAGATGAAGCCTCATTTTTCGTGTGACATTTTCTTTCCTCCCTTTGTATTTTCATTTACCTCATCTCTATGCTAAGCATAGATTATCACTCCTAATTCTGAAAGACTTGAAAAATGTTTCTGTGACCCTATGGGGCTTTTACAACTGAGATGTCACTCTTGGCCCTTTTCCCTTCAATCCCAATGTCTGTTAGGTGCTTGTATTTTTTGTCCACGTTGCTGTTTTAGTTTCTTGCTCATTTCCTAGTTTGTTTCACTACATGTGATTATCTCTCGCTTATCCCCAAGTGAATGTGTGAACATGGTGTCTTTCTGTTCCCCTTCTCTCTTGTGTGGCATGCATGTGTCATTTCCCGTTTCCTCTGGGAGAGGTATGAAGAGTAGCAGTTGTTGAACGCTGTGTGCATTTTCGCCAAGAAGCTGCATCTGTATCTCTCCGCTGCCTTGTTTCATGTCTTTATGCATGAGCAGCATCTCTCAAGCCGAGCTAAAGCTTAGCAACCTGAAACTGCACAATGCATACCCCATAAAAAGAGGTTTGTTTTCTCCAATGAATATGCAGCATTGATTTGTATGGTGGAGAACTTTAAGGGTCTAAGAAGGCTCAGATTTTGTCATTTTAATAAATTTCCTTTATGCAAGGGCCTAAAGTATTGTACATTTGCATTCCAAATGATCAAATGGAAGCCATGGCATTTGCTGACTTTCATTGAGCAATGAGACTGAAGGTTTTAAATCAGTATTCTGAAAGAAGAGTAAAACAAGCCACCAAATCTCAGAGGTAGTGGCAACGTCACGTGGACAAAGGCCGTGTCCCGTTTGACAATTTGTCTTGTGGTTTCTGATCTAGCTCTTGTGTGAATCCTCAGGAATGACCACATTCATTCCATTTTCTCTTTTCCAACATCAGTTTGTTCCCTTTTGTAGTTAGAAGTGATTTAAAAACATGGTAAGGAAGGAGAAGGATAAATAGGAGAGGAGAAAATGCACAGGAAGTAGTCTTAAGATGCTCTAGGTCCACCCGTACATTTAGTAATTTTTATTTATGTGCACAAATTTGGGACACCATGTCCTTCTGTCTTGCATTCACACATATATACACACACATAGAGTCACATTAGCAGGGGCTGAGTAAGCAAATGGGAAAGGTCTGAGCTTGTATCCCACAACCTCCCTGAGCCTACCAGGTACGCACATGTGCCTGTGATCTAGGCCAGGTGAAACTGGGTGTAGGTCATGGCATGGGACCCCCATGGGGAGGAGGACTTGCTCTCTCATAGGAGAGGTAAATAAACTGTAAAAGAAGAGTAAACATATAACAATTACGAAATTGTAAGAAATTGTTTTTCTTTTTTTTAATCACATGGACACAAAATGTGTTCTATAATATTATCCTCAAGATTATTAGAATGAGAAGCCTTTTTATTGCTGTTTTAGAAGGATTTTTTTTTTAATGTAGCATAAGAAAACTTGGGTAAGAAGAGAAAGGAAAACTAATATTTATTTTTTAGGATTTTTGCCACAGGAAATGTATACTTACCAGAAAGAGAGAGAGACATAGATAGAGAGAAAGTAAGAAGCCATTCCCCCAGGAGGGATGACTATGCTGCAATCCCTTCTCCTCCACTCTCCTCCTGGGATTTTAGGCAAGCATACACATGTGCCTGGTGTGATTTTCAAGCTACCAGGTCTGGGACTCCAACCATGGTCTATGTGGCGGTCAACTAATATTTATTTAACATCTCCTATATATTAACATTGTTGACTGTATTCATATAGAATAGTTATTTAATCCTCTAAATAGCCCTAAAACTAAATGGTGCTAGCCCTCTTTTTATAACTATGGAAAGTGGGGCTTGTATAAATAAGTCCTTTATACTAGTAAAGATCTATCACACTAGTAAATGGTAAAGAGCAGATTTGATATCAGATGACTTGCTTTTAAAGGATATGATTTTTCCCCTGTTTATTTTGGGAAAATTCATTTTGCTATCCATGATTAAGTATCTTGTCTATTGATTAGGTTACTATCTGCAGGTAAGTATAAAACTGATGTATGATATGTCATCCTTTATCTTCTCAACATAGAAAGTTAGTGTAAAATTTGCTGGTTTACAACAGTATTCATGGACATTGAAAAATTTCTCAGCTGAGAGTAGTTTTCTGATTGTGAGCACCTAGTTTCCTGAGGTAGATTACCGTAACAGTTCTCCCCTAGAACATGGAGGAACAGCAATAGTAGATTGGGGCAAATGCCTAGCCTCTTCCGTCTGGCCTTTCCATAGCCAGATCACTCCCTATATGTGTAGTCAACAACCTACAGGGGTGCCTACCTGGCACTCACTCTCCTCCATCTGAATCTTGACTTATACATCCAAGAATGTCCTATCTAGAGTCCCAGATCCATTTCCTAGGTCTGCATTGGCCTGTTCCTGCTTGTCATTGCCAAGACTGGCCAAGGAAGACTTTTTAGAGGCTGTCATTGAGCATCCACATGAAAAGAATTGTCTCATAAATATCTGCAATGGAGAACTGAGGTTGGGAGAGTATGAGGATAGAAATTGATGGGCAAGGACCAGCAGTCTCAGGGGCAAGTCTTCCATTTCTACCTTCCTCAGACACAAAACTTTAAGGAGCTAAGGATTTTAAATTGAAACCTAGTCCTCTAGGAGGATTTGATGGTATTTTTGATAAATGTAAATAGTACATTAGCTGCCACATGTAATATTGCCCTGGGCCTCATATGTACTAGAAATATGCCTGAATATCACACTACTCTGATTATATTTTATTAAGGATGTAAAGACCCACCATGGTACTTTTGACTTTAATAAAACATTTTGTTTAGAGGTTTTTGCTATAGGGTGCATGCGCTCACCAGAAAGACAGAGAGAGACAGAAAGATAGAAAGCAAGAAATCATCCCCCAGGGGGGATGGCAACGCCACAATCCCTTCTCCTCCATTCTTCTCTTAGGATCTTGGGCATGCACACATGTGCGCCTGGCATTAGTTTAAGTCACTGGGTCTGGGACTCAGACCGTGGTTGGCTACATGGGAGTTCAGCGACATAGCCATTATGCTAACCGCTGGTCCCAATAAAACATAATTTCTTATGAAAATTTTTTTTTCAGATTCCTCCAACATTAGGGAACAGAAACACAGTTATTTGGGTCTGACTCCCTGAAGATCATCATTTCTACACGCATTCTCTTTCTCTGTCTGGGTTCTATAAAAATGTGACTACTTGTGATTGGGAGTCTTAGCTTTTTCTTTTATAGATGACCATTTGGAATGAAGAAAATGAAATAAATACATAATGGCAAGTACAACATTTGGCACAAGAACACACAATCTCACATAGTAGATACCAAATAAGTGGTCATTATCTTCCTGCCCCTTCATTTCTACCAGATTAATTATTTTGTATTAGTTGGGAAATAGGAATATTCCATAGCTGCAGTGAATTGCTTTTTTCTCCCCAACTTCTCAGTCCCTTCATCATTAGCACCTCCACCATGTAATCAACAGGTGATACTAAGGAGGCATCAGATGCTTCTTCCTTTTCAATATATAGGCCAACTCAAGAGTCCTTTGCTATGTACGTCTTATCCTGCCTTTTCTTGTACTGATCCTTGGTTTCACTGTTAAGTTCCCACTCTCATCCACCGTATGCTCACTTTCCCCAAAATGTGGTCACTTCATCTCTGTCACTGCGCTTTTAGTCAGATGAATGTAAAACACTTAATCAAGAGACCTGGCCTGAGTTGGTACAAAATGTCAAAGCCCATTTGCTTAAAAGTAAAAATAAAGTTATCTGCCCTTTTTATCTCTAGCTTTCCACAGACAATGGCAGTGTTGATTTAATCTATTGCAGTGAAGTGTTGAGCCTAAAACCCCCTGCTTTTCTTATACACAGATGCGGAACTGAAACCAGAGAGAATGGCTTTGCCCATTGCTTGAACTAGAGGTGCATGAACTTATCTTCCCATTGAGAATTTTTTATTTCTCATTCTCAGTTTCTTATGCTTTTAGCATATTAAAGGGAACTTCAGTTATGGATTTCAGTTCTTCCTTTTTCTGCATTAAATCAGCATGCAGTGTGTGACACAGATACTTTGGTTCATTTTAGATTTAAATATGCAATGGCTTTGTGCAGGACAATATAGGAAGAATAGTATGCCCTATAATCCTGGTTGTGCTTTGAAAGTAAGAGTTATGGAAAGAGACTGTATCCTGAGGCATGTATTCTTAAAATACTATTATTAGGGGCATTACTCTGTTGATTACTTAAGCAGCCTCTGCATTAACAAGAGTTTTAGTAGTAGGGTAGCTTAATGAGGTGCTAATGAGCACAGAAGAACTGAACCCTCTGATAAGCCCCCCTTACTGCATTGTTTACAAGGGGTCAAATGATCTTTGCATATTTCTACATGAGCAAAATAATTACTGTGTTTTCTAAACTCATCTCAAATATTATCCATCCATCCTGTTTTCAGCTTACATATACACACAAACACACATACACACACATATACACACGAACACACATACACATACACACACTTTAAGTCAGGTACAGGCAAAGTGAACTAGAAGTGGATTACATAAAATAGAAGAAAGCTGATCCCCTCATCTCTATTCATTTCTCCTTCACTTAACTGCTGACTTATCGACAATGAATTTGTGCTCAGCTTGAGTCAGTCACATATTTCATTCAGAACCGACAGGTTACAATCTACCTATTGGCATCCTGCTGGTGTCACATGTGACACACTTATGATAGCTGCTGCATGCTGGACATGTTCAAGATGAACATCTTCAGGAGGGGATTTTTCCTAAAAACTAATCAATGATTTTATACTTAGGAAACAGGGTCTTCCCTGAGCTCAAGAGAACAAAGATGTTGAGTGATTTAAGCAGCTCTGAGAGAGCACACTAAGGGCAAGGCAATAACATAGAGTAAGTTCCCTGCCCATCTACTAAACCCATTTATTTAGTAAAGAAGAGATTATTAGTCCTTTGCTCAATTAAAAAGAAGGCCTCAATAAACATATCACTGAAAGAGATATGGATTCAACCCAACCGTTCAAATTATTTGTCATAGAGGAGCACAAACAAACTTTGGTGGCTCAGTGCAATGCTGCCAATCTGGAAGTACAGAGAGGCTGCGATGAAGAAGCTGGCACTGAAGCTTGGTCCCAAATAATGGAAATCCGTTCCTTAGGTGGACTTGGGAGTAGTGTTTTGCAGGTAGCCATAACAGCAAAGCCATCAAGATTAAGGACATTTGGGGTCATTTTCCAGAAGGAGTCTGTAGTTTTATTTAGCTGGAATTTTGGTCATGCTGCTCGAGTTCAGTGATGTGGGGTCCTGAGTGTCAGGTAAAGTAATTAGGATGTAATTGAAAGTAGTGAGTGGCTAATGATGGCTTTTAAGCATAGAATAATAAGATGATAGCTATATTCTAAGAAGATTAATCTGTCAAAAGTATATAGAAGCAAGACTGAGTATTTCAGGCAAGGGCTAACATGTGTCTCAATATAGAGATACTAGTATAGGCAAAAAATATAGAAAACCTGTGTTTTACAGATAAACTGCCAGACTGCCTGGCACACTGAATGTGGCAATATCGGGAAAGGACAGCATTCAACATTAGGAGCTCTACCGTTTAGACTTGAAGACTGAAAGAATGGTGGCAAAATGAACAGCTAGGGACATTCAGAGGCAAAGAACATGTAGACAGGAAGGAATAATAGCTTGGGATGTTTGGGAGTGTATAGTACACAGAGGTAAATTTTTGCAAAAGGCATAGAAATCCATGGATGGAGGCATGCAGATGAGTTGGTTTGGAGATAAAGATACCATGCCTATATTTAAGGATAATATTTATTATTTATTTCTTTATTTTTGGAGAGGTTTTTGCTATAGGGTACGTGTGCTCACCAGAAAGACAGAGAGAGACAGAGAGACAGAAAGTGAAAATCACCCCCCGGGGGGACGGCCACGCTGCAATCCCTTCTCCTCCACTCTCCTCTCGGGATCTTGGGCATGCATGCACACGTGTCCAGCATGAATTAAAGCCACCAGGTCCAGGACTCGAACTGCAGTAGACTACATGAGAGTCCAGTGATAAAGACTGCTGGTCCCAGTATTTAAATATAATAATCGGTGACATTGCTAAGGAAATGACTATACATATGAAGAGTAGGGATGTATGACATCCCTTAAGGGGCAAATTCACTTAGGAAGCAAAGAAAGATAAAGGATTGCTCAAATCATTATAAGGGAGAGGATCTCAGGAGGGGAAATAAGTCAAAAGCATAGAAGTAACAAATACTATTGAGAAATCAGAGGATGGAATCTCCCCTTCACCCAATGTAATTGGACGAGATTGCTAGAGGCTTCCTAGAGACTCACAACAGCAGCTTTAATAAGTGAAAAGTTCCGATGTGCAAATAATAAAAAATGATTAATGGGGAAAAGTGGAGGAATAGTTAGAGATTTGTAAAGAGAAGTAATTTTACGGAGTTGAGGGAACAAGGAGCTAAGCCTGTATGTGTGTGAACGTGTGTGTGTATGTGTATGTGTGTGTTGTTTGGTTGCTTTGTTTTCTCTGTTTTGGTTACTTGTTAGGATACTGGAGACTATGTGGTGAGAAGTAGACACAGAGAGTGGAGGAGGGAGGATTGAAAATGAGGTGAAAATGAGTCCAGATTCCTTGGAAAACCAAATGGATTATTTACTATTTTCAGTGAGGGTATTAATTAGGTCTGAGAAGAAAATGAGATATGTTTCATTGCTATAGGGTACGTGTGCTCACCAGAAAGACAGAGAGAGACAGAGAGACAGAAAGTGAAAATCACCCCCCGGGGGGACGGCCACGCTGCAATCCCTTCTCCTCCACTCTCCTCTCGGGATCTTGGGCATGCATGCACACGTGTCCAGCATGAATTAAAGCCACCAGGTCCAGGACTCGAACTGCAGTAGACTACATGAGAGTCCAGTGATAAAGACTGCTGGTCCCAGTATTTAAATATAATAATCGGTGACATTGCTAAGGAAATGACTATACATATGAAGAGTAGGGATGTATGACATCCCTTAAGGGGCAAATTCACTTAGGAAGCAAAGAAAGATAAAGGATTGCTCAAATCATTATAAGGGAGAGGATCTCAGGAGGGGAAATAAGTCAAAAGCATAGAAGTAACAAATACTATTGAGAAATCAGAGGATGGAATCTCCCCTTCACCCAATGTAATTGGACGAGATTGCTAGAGGCTTCCTAGAGACTCACAACAGCAGCTTTAATAAGTGAAAAGTTCCGATGTGCAAATAATAAAAAATGATTAATGGGGAAAAGTGGAGGAATAGTTAGAGATTTGTAAAGAGAAGTAATTTTACGGAGTTGAGGGAACAAGGAGCTAAGCCTGTATGTGTGTGAACGTGTGTGTGTATGTGTATGTGTGTGTTGTTTGGTTGCTTTGTTTTCTCTGTTTTGGTTACTTGTTAGGATACTGGAGACTATGTGGTGAGAAGTAGACACAGAGAGTGGAGGAGGGAGGATTGAAAATGAGGTGAAAATGAGTCCAGATTCCTTGGAAAACCAAATGGATTATTTACTATTTTCAGTGAGGGTATTAATTAGGTCTGAGAAGAAAATGAGATATGTTTCATTTATGAGTAACAAGAGAAAGATTGTTGTAGATTAAAAGAAATGTCAAGGTGGTGAGAAGGTTTAGACTGGGAGAAAGATTGAGAACACCATAGGTCATAAAGGACAAGGAGGTACAAGGAATGAGAAATGGAGAAAGAGACTGGAAAACCAGACACACCTTCCCTATTTGATTTTGCCTAGGCCCAGTAATGTTAAGGAAATTGTCAGACTTAGTATTCTTCATTCACCTAGGGAAATCATGGAGCTATATCACATTGGCAGCCCTGAACACAGCAGGAATGTTCTTGCCCACTTCAGCTGCCATGCCCTTAAACTGTGGAGGGAGTGTTCCCTTGCTCCAACCAAATTAAAAACTTAATTACAAGTGAAACTGAATAAACGGAAGTATTTCGCTTTTTTAAATGGAACTTATCTACTCTATGCAAATAAGAACAAGATAAATAAACATTTATTCAGATGAGGAAATGAGAGAGAAAGTATGTGAGAGAGACCTAGGGGGAGGCACTGTAGTAGAAGGAAGGAAAAAGAGACCATTTCTATTGTCTTTCAGAAAACAATCTTTTTTGGTAGAGTGGCCATAGTTTTACTGCTGCTGATTTTTAAGCTAATTGAATGGGGATCTCTTAATTTATGCCTTAGGTAAAAAGGGAAATTGTTGCTGGCAGGAATAGCTATGTCTTATCCAGAGGTTTTAGTTGCAAATATACATCATGAGGGCATAAACATTTCTGAAGCAAACTGGTGGTTTGTTAGTCAGGGTACTTTGGAAAGCAGAACCAAAGGAAATATGTAGATGTATGAAAAGGAATTTTCATGGGAATTGGCTTACATGATTCTAGAGGCTGAAAATTCCCCCCAATATGCTGTCTGTAAGCTAGAGAGCCAGTGGTGTAATTAAAAAAAAAAATCAAAAGTCTAAAAACCATGGTATAACTCTTTTCTTATTTTATTTTAGATTTTTTTCCATGGGGCATGTGTGCTCACCAGAGAGAGAGGGAAAGAAAGTGAGAAATTATATCCACCAGAAGGGAGGGCCACACCACAATCCCTCTTCCATTCTTTTCTCAGAATTTTGGATACATTTGTACAAGTTTAGTGTTTTTCGGGCCACCGGATTCAGTACCAGAACTGTCCAATTGGCCATGTAAAATCTAGCACCTTAATCACCACTCTAGATGCTGGTCCACTAGTGGCATCACTCTTAGCCTAGGTCAAAGATCTGAGAACCTAGGAGGAAAGAGGACAGCTGGAGTACTTTTTTAAAAAAATTTTTAAGTTATTTATATCATTGAATTTATCATAATAATAATAATTATTTTTTTAAATTTGACCAAAGAGAGACAGAGAAAGAAAGAGTGAGAAAGCAAGCCACCAGACTTGGGACTTTAACTACAACCAATCATGTGGGAGTTCAGTGCCTTAGCCACCATACCACCTGCTGGCCCCAGCAGCTAAAGTCTTAAAGCCTTGGAGTTCTGATGTATGAGAGCAGGAAAAGATAGATGTTCTTGCTCCAGAAGGAAGAGCAAATATTTCCTTCATCTGCCTCTTCGTTCTATCTGGAACTTCGACAAACTGGATGATGATCATTTATATTAATGAGGACAAGTCCTATTTATTCAGTTTACTTGTTCAAATGCTAATCTCTCCTGAAACATCCTCAAAGACACACCCTGAAATAGTGCTTTATCATTTATCCGGGTATCTCTCAGCCTAATCAAGTTGACATTGGGGTAGGTCTACATTTGTGTAGGGTCTTTTTTCTTCTACCTTCTATACTAACCAATGCTCAGAAATGAGGACTTATGTGCTAGTTAATGGCATTAAGCCTCAACTCTAACTGTTGAGATCTCACAGAATGGTCTCATCTTGGCATTACTACCTCATACTCTCATGGTAATCACTTTTTTAAAATCAAATAATTTGCTTTAAAATAGACTGGGAGCTTTGTGAGTAAGGTCACATTGGATTTTAATTAACAGTATTGCCCTGGAAATCCAGGAATTGGCTCAAGTAAACACCTGTTAGATAGAAATAAAAGGGCACCCTGACTTGACCTGGGAATCTCAAAGCAAAGCTACAATTTTGATATGAGGCCAAGATAACTCATCAACTCAACTAAGACTGCCCTATGATCAGTCTTCTCATACCTACCAACTAACCAAGCCCCAGAAAGGTCAAACAGACCCAAGGGAGCACTTAATAAATATTAAGCATGAAATAAATTTCATATTGAATATACTATACTTGTTTAGCAAAAGGAAGATAACAAGACAGAGGTGATAATGATAGCATTCCATTCTCTGTAAGGTCTTGGAAATTTCAAACAAATTGTGCCCAATTTGGCTGAGTAGAGTCAATTTATGTGCCAGACTGATTATGGACAACTGCCTATGTATGCTTATTTGATACACTGCAGGGCAGGGACTTTGCCTCCAAAGTAGTAATGTCTGCCTTTTCACCATGGCAACATCCTTTTATTGAAGTTTGGTTCATATATTTAGAGTAAAAACAGCTTCACGGGCAGAATACAACCACATAATCAAAGTCCCCTGATAGCAGAAAACTTCATAATGTAAGATGTGTTTGACAGATAGATTGTTGGTGAATTTCTACATTGTATTTTGTAAACACGTCAAATACTATATTTGGGTTATGGGTTACATCAAGCTGGGAACCTTTAGTAGGCATGGCATATTGTAGTTGAACATAGCAAACTTGAAGTATGGGTAGGAATATAAAAAACAAAAGTATTCTACCTCTTTTAGAAATAGTTTGATGACTAAGAAACTTCATTAATAAAGCCTGATGAGAAAGCATGTTGTGTTTGTCCAACAGACATAGGAATGGGAAGATTAACATAAGCTGTCACTTAAAGAATTAACCTTACAAGGTCAGCAGATCAAGTAGCAGTTATGTCATTGGACTCCTACATGGCCAACTCTGGTTCAAGTCCTAGACCTGGTGGCTTGTAACTATACTAGGTATGTGTGCATGGGTGCACAAATATCAGGAAGAGAATGGAGGAGAAGAGATTATGCATGTATCCCTGGGGGGTGATTTTTCACTTTCCCTCTTACTGTTTCTGTCTCTCTCTCTCTCTCTTTATGGCAAGTGCACATGCCCTAAGTCAAAAACTTAAAAAAAAAAAAGAACTTTATATTTTGCTTAACCAAGAACAATTATTCTCTCTGTGTTGAGTTTTGTCTTATTTTATAAAGGGAAAAAAAAATTCTTGAACAAGAAATTTATTTATTTATTTATTGACTTTTATATAAGCTATTATTAAAGCCATAATGCCATTTGAACACCAAACATATTCAATATTTTTAATTTCATGATGAATTTTGTAAAAGTTAATTTTGATAACATTTTATATTATACCGTATTTCAACATGGATATTACTTTACATAGTTATGTTTAACTTTGACATTCTAAATAAAAATAAAAAAATAGAAAAATCTTTTATTATTATAAGTAGTATCCAAAAACTTGTAATAAAGATATAATATTATAGATATAATAATAGTATAGATGTAATAATATAGATATAATATTATTACATCTATGGAAAAAATGGATATGATTCATTCTAAGTAGACAACTTTAGAGTTTTGTGAGACCACTTACTGGAAAGATAAGGTCAGAAATGGTTATAAGTATAGATAAAAAAGGCTAAGTTATAGGGCCCAGTAGTTGGCATAATGGCTATGTTGCTGGACTACCATGTAGTTGACCATATTTCAAGTCCTGGGCCCCGTAGCTTAAACTCACACTGGGTGCATGTGAATGCGTGTCCAAGATCCCGTGAGGAGAATGGAGGAGAAGGGATTTTGGTGTGACCATCCTTCCTAGGGGGATGATTGCTCACTTTCTGTCTCTCTGTCTATCTCCGTCTTTCTAGGAAAGACTTGCGCTCTAGAGCAAAGCAAAAACAAAATAAAACAAAAAAACTCTCAAAAAAAAAAAGAAAGAAAGAAAGAAAGAAAGAAAGAAAGAAAGAAAGAAAGAAAGAAAGAAAGAAAAAAAAACAAGGAAGCAACAAGTGTTCTGAGATCAAAGGGCCACTGAGCTAGGACACTGCTCGACTTCACCAACCAGAAACTGATCTCGGGCAACACTTCAGTTCCAATGCAGCCACATGGGCTGTGGGAGGGATCAAGGTTTTCCTCATTCCAAGAGAAACACCCTCTCCTTAACACCAGCCAGGATTCCTTTTTCCAGCTCCTGTTATCTTTCAGCAAGAGACACCCACTGTGCATGCGTACACTCACATACACACAAGCCCTCCACATAAGTCACCTATGTCCCTTACCACATGAGACTGGTATCACTTGACCAAGTCCATAATTGTGCCACTTCTAAGATGACATGAAAACATGCCAACTCCAGCCTGATATTGATCAAACAGACTGTTCCTAAAAATAGTTTATTGTTCTAGCAGCCAAGTTCTCTAAATTTTTATACAGATACCAAACCATCCTCCTAAAAAAATTAACTGGAGTAAACAAAACACACAGTGGAGAGCCACAAGTCTCTGTGAGATGGCCCAAAACCCACTATTCCCATGCTGTGGAGACCTTCACCCACTTCTTTGTAGCTCCTGGGGCTGCTATCCTTGCCTGCCCAAAGTTTCAGAGCACCTGTCACCTCTGTAGCTAACGATAAAACCATCGCTGACTGCCGCTATTAACTCTTCACACACTATTTTCTTAGGATAAAAAGAATGACTAATAGTAACAGATGAGTTCATTTCCAGTTTCCACTTCAAGTCCGCACAATTTTCAGTTTGTAGCAGAGCAATGGCTCCAAAATAACCCTTTATCTCTTCTTTACTTGTCTTTTTTTGTTATCATGGAAATAACATAATTAAATAATACACAGCTAGCATATTAATTATTTGGGAATTTGAAAAGTAAGTTGCCAAAATAAAATCTTGCCAGTCATAAAAGATATTTAAAGCTGTACTTAAACACAACTGTGATAACACAACTGTATTTTCATTCATCATTCATTCATTCAATGATTATCTCTACAGAGGACTGAGTACGTGCAAAAATACTGCCATTTCCTAGAGGGAGAGAGAGAAGAAAGTCACATAGATACTTTTCCCAATTCTGGCTCTCCAAGCCCACAGCAGTATACAGAAATAACTTGATGGAAAGCATAATATAAGTTTTGTAATAAAGGACTGCAATGTAATAAAAAGAAATAGGAACAGATCAGGAAATATTTTTCTTCCTTCCTTTCTTTTTTTTTTTTTTCATTTTTCCCAGAGGGCACATGTACTCCCCAGAGAGAAGAGGGAAAGTGAGGAATCACTCCTCTACTTCCTCACCCCACCACAGAGTGGTCAGGCACCAGTCCCTTCTCCATCTTTCCCTCCTCTCAGGATTTTGGGCCCACATGCACATGGGCACCTTCATTCAAATATCTATCATCTATCTATCACCATTTATTTATTTATTTAGAATAGATTTTTGCTATAGGGCACATGTGCTTCCCCAGAGAGAGAAAAGCAGACAGAAAATGAGAAATCAGCCCCTTGGGGAATGTCATGCTGCAATCCCTTCTCCATTCTCCTCTTGGGATTTTGGGTGGGTACACGTGGACATATGCCTAGCATGAGTTTCAAGCCACACAGTCAAACACTCATACCGTGGTTGACTACGTGGGAGTTCAGTGCCTTAGCCACCATACCACCTGCTGGCCCCAGCAGCTAAAGTCTTAAAGCCTTGGAGTTCTGATGTATGAGAGCAGGAAAAGATAGATGTTCTTGCTCCAGAAGGAAGAGCAAATATTTCCTTCATCTGCCTCTTCGTTCTATCTGGAACTTCGACAAACTGGATGATGATCATTTATATTAATGAGGACAAGTCCTATTTATTCAGTTTACTTGTTCAAATGCTAATCTCTCCTGAAACATCCTCAAAGACACACCCTGAAATAGTGCTTTATCATTTATCCGGGTATCTCTCAGCCTAATCAAGTTGACATTGGGGTAGGTCTACATTTGTGTAGGGTCTTTTTTCTTCTACCTTCTATACTAACCAATGCTCAGAAATGAGGACTTATGTGCTAGTTAATGGCATTAAGCCTCAACTCTAACTGTTGAGATCTCACAGAATGGTCTCATCTTGGCATTACTACCTCATACTCTCATGGTAATCACTTTTTTAAAATCAAATAATTTGCTTTAAAATAGACTGGGAGCTTTGTGAGTAAGGTCACATTGGATTTTAATTAACAGTATTGCCCTGGAAATCCAGGAATTGGCTCAAGTAAACACCTGTTAGATAGAAATAAAAGGGCACCCTGACTTGACCTGGGAATCTCAAAGCAAAGCTACAATTTTGATATGAGGCCAAGATAACTCATCAACTCAACTAAGACTGCCCTATGATCAGTCTTCTCATACCTACCAACTAACCAAGCCCCAGAAAGGTCAAACAGACCCAAGGGAGCACTTAATAAATATTAAGCATGAAATAAATTTCATATTGAATATACTATACTTGTTTAGCAAAAGGAAGATAACAAGACAGAGGTGATAATGATAGCATTCCATTCTCTGTAAGGTCTTGGAAATTTCAAACAAATTGTGCCCAATTTGGCTGAGTAGAGTCAATTTATGTGCCAGACTGATTATGGACAACTGCCTATGTATGCTTATTTGATACACTGCAGGGCAGGGACTTTGCCTCCAAAGTAGTAATGTCTGCCTTTTCACCATGGCAACATCCTTTTATTGAAGTTTGGTTCATATATTTAGAGTAAAAACAGCTTCACGGGCAGAATACAACCACATAATCAAAGTCCCCTGATAGCAGAAAACTTCATAATGTAAGATGTGTTTGACAGATAGATTGTTGGTGAATTTCTACATTGTATTTTGTAAACACGTCAAATACTATATTTGGGTTATGGGTTACATCAAGCTGGGAACCTTTAGTAGGCATGGCATATTGTAGTTGAACATAGCAAACTTGAAGTATGGGTAGGAATATAAAAAACAAAAGTATTCTACCTCTTTTAGAAATAGTTTGATGACTAAGAAACTTCATTAATAAAGCCTGATGAGAAAGCATGTTGTGTTTGTCCAACAGACATAGGAATGGGAAGATTAACATAAGCTGTCACTTAAAGAATTAACCTTACAAGGTCAGCAGATCAAGTAGCAGTTATGTCATTGGACTCCTACATGGCCAACTCTGGTTCAAGTCCTAGACCTGGTGGCTTGTAACTATACTAGGTATGTGTGCATGGGTGCACAAATATCAGGAAGAGAATGGAGGAGAAGAGATTATGCATGTATCCCTGGGGGGTGATTTTTCACTTTCCCTCTTACTGTTTCTGTCTCTCTCTCTCTCTCTTTATGGCAAGTGCACATGCCCTAAGTCAAAAACTTAAAAAAAAAAAAGAACTTTATATTTTGCTTAACCAAGAACAATTATTCTCTCTGTGTTGAGTTTTGTCTTATTTTATAAAGGGAAAAAAAAATTCTTGAACAAGAAATTTATTTATTTATTTATTGACTTTTATATAAGCTATTATTAAAGCCATAATGCCATTTGAACACCAAACATATTCAATATTTTTAATTTCATGATGAATTTTGTAAAAGTTAATTTTGATAACATTTTATATTATACCGTATTTCAACATGGATATTACTTTACATAGTTATGTTTAACTTTGACATTCTAAATAAAAATAAAAAAATAGAAAAATCTTTTATTATTATAAGTAGTATCCAAAAACTTGGAATATAGATATAATATTATAGATATAATAATAGTATAGATGTAATAATATAGATATAATATTATTACATCTATGGAAAAAATGGATATGATTCATTCTAAGTAGACAACTTTAGAGTTTTGTGAGACCACTTACTGGAAAGATAAGGTCAGAAATGGTTATAAGTATAGATAAAAAAGGCTAAGTTATAGGGCCCAGTAGTTGGCATAATGGCTATGTTGCTGGACTAC
This sequence comes from Tupaia belangeri chinensis, assembly GCF_000334495.1. Classification (NCBI taxonomy): domain Eukaryota; kingdom Metazoa; phylum Chordata; class Mammalia; order Scandentia; family Tupaiidae; genus Tupaia; species Tupaia belangeri. The sequence goes on from NW_006159513.1 coordinate 1,004,304, forward strand.
CATGTAGTTGACCATATTTCAAGTCCTGGGCCCCGTAGCTTAAACTCACACTGGGTGCATGTGAATGCGTGTCCAAGATCCCGTGAGGAGAATGGAGGAGAAGGGATTTTGGTGTGACCATCCTTCCTAGGGGGATGATTGCTCACTTTCTGTCTCTCTGTCTATCTCCGTCTTTCTAGGAAAGACTTGCGCTCTAGAGCAAAGCAAAAACAAAATAAAACAAAAAAACTCTCAAAAAAAAAAGAAAGAAAGAAAGAAAGAAAGAAAGAAAGAAAGAAAGAAAGACTAAGCTATATAGTCATGTTTCTGTAAGTAAACTATAAGGAGACTATATAAACTTAATGTTCTAAATATTTCTTTAAAACAGAGTAAGTATAGCTTATATTATACCTTCTAGCTCCATAACCACCAATCATCAGCTATAGGAAGAATGTACAATTTCAGACTTTTAACAGGAGTGGAAATTACATAATTGGCATGTATGTCCCTAGCTAGTCTTTTTCAAATAAAAATGCTGCCTAACATGGCCCAGGATCTTTGACTCCATATCACTGTCAGGGACAGGTATTAAACTGTTAAATTTTAACACTATCTGTGTGAGTTAAATCCTAAGAGATATATTGGATCTGCTGCCAAGGCCAGAATCAACTTCACCTGCTAACTGCTAGACTGAAGGAGGAACGTAAACAATGTGATGGAGGGGTGGCTTCTGATGCACCTGTGGTTTTGACAGCTTTTTTGCTGCTTGAGGAGGAAGCAGGTTGCCTGTTTGTTCATCAAGAGCACTTCTGGCATCTAGGTGTAATGCAGGCAGCACTGCCAGCTGTGAAAGATGGAACGTCCTCATCACTTCGGAGAAAGGTGCTTCTATAGGAAGATCCCTCATGCTATTTTATTCAGGAAGACCAGTAAAGAAAACAAAAAAGATAAAATGGAAAGCAGAGATCACCAAAGAGGCAAAGATCTGAAGTGACATAACTCTTAACAAACTGAAGAGTTGGTAGTAGATATGAATAACTTAATTGTAATAACTTTTTAAAGGTATGGGTCCACTAACGGAGGAGTTAAAACAACAAGAAATGCATATATATCCGATTTGACTGCCTTTGTCTTTATACATCCAATGTTTCCTTCAGGCTAAAAAGAGTAGAGTAAGTAGGGTAACCTGTCTATGTCAAGACATTATAAAGACAGAAAAATCAAATATCAAATCACTCGATCAACTTTCTAACTGTAAGTTTTTACAGAAAGAATATGCTTCACAGATAGTCTAACACTATTGCATGTGTTATTCATCTTATGATTAAATAGAACACATATATGCCTGAAGGCAGATTTCAAAAATTAAAAAATAAGCATATATTCTATGAATTATTAAACTCATTATAGAACTTCAGTAGCTAACACAATGTGATTTAATTGGTATAATGTATCAACAGAATAGAAATCGTGTCTAAGATATACTCCAGAGTATAAAAGCATGTCATATGTAAGAGTGTAAGAGAATGTCATAGGACATTTTAAATCATTGGAAAACATGGATTACTCAATAAATCGTGTGAGTCATTTGAATAGCTATTAAGAAGAAAGAAAAGCTAGATCCCTACCTCACTTTATTGAAAACTGTATATTAAGTTGAAGTAAAGATGAAGACTGAAACACAAAATTAACACAAAATTTAATACAATCACAAGAAATTTTAGAAGAAAACATTTTAAATTTTTGACTTAGAAAGTCAATTGCAATGCATCATAAAAATTAGAAAAAAAATGGAAAAGACTCATAAATGTAATCATATAAGCCCACACAACTTTCTAGAGACAAACAACTGATAGTAAATTGAAAACAAAAATAAAAATTAGTGGAAATACTTGCAAAAATGTCAAGGATAAAATACTATTATACTATTAATATCTTGAAATATAAAAACTTGTCAATCAATAAGAGTAAAGATTGTAATTCTAATAGAAAAATTGGCAAGGACTCTGACTAGGCAAGAGACAGGAAAAAATACCTTTGACATGGAACATAGATTAGATAGGTGGAAGGAGGGGCGGATGGATAGTTAGATGGAGGGTATTTGGAAAATTCACAGAAAACACATATTATGAAAACAACAATAAATGGACTTCAAAAATTGTACCAAAATAGATTCTATTTTGTTTTTTTGCAAACTCTTTGAGAGTCCCATGTAGATTTTGTGTGTATATGTGAAAGTGAGACAGGGAGAGTCAGAACAGGCAAGGAAGGCAAGGGAATGAAGTGAAGGCAACAGAATTGAAGCAAAGGGGAAAATAAAAATAATGAATATCATTGTTCACTTCACAAATTGGGCATGGAGTTGAAGAATGGCCACTCTTGGGCACTAATATACAAAATATTCTAATGTAAATTGTGCATAGATTAGACTCAGCAGTCCTAGTTCCAGAAAGTGAGTCTAGTTAATATTATGGCTATAAAAATATTCATAGTAGAATGATTTATAATAGGAATTATAAAAAAGAAAAGAATGTAAATATTCACCAAGATATTTAATTGAATAATGGTTCATATTATAATTGGATTCTGTGGTTCCATTTAAATAATGATGTAGGATTAATTTATAGGAAAATTTGTCAGAAGCATATTGTTGAGTAGAGGGAAAAAAGGGATTGTAGTACAGTGTGTACGTTATTTTCCTAGTTATATAATCTTGTGTATTTATACTAATGCATACATATATGAATAATTATCTAACAGGATTGTTATTAAATAATATCAATAGCAGTAATTTCTAGGTGGTAATACATTATTTTACATTTGTATGTTTTTGGTATTTTGTCATATTTCTATGAGTTATTTCAAAATAAATGAAAGTTATTTTTTAATTACTCATTTTAATATGGATTTGCTTATTTTGGATAGTTTTAATGATTTTACTTTATCCTTGAGTAAATTGAGATGATTGTCTATGCATTTCTATTCTAGCAACATTTATCAGAGATTATGTAGCCTGAAGGGAAAGCTCCCGGCCTTTATCTTTCTGTACTTACTGGTTATTCATTCTTGGTGTATTTGGCATTTTGTTTAATCTATAATTCAGATATATGCAGTGTATCTCATATGGTTTGATGATCTAGTTTATAATTACTTTCATTGTTATAAAAATCTTAAAATTTGGTAAGTCCATAAATAGGGCTATAAATAAATGATTTTCAACCTCTTCTTTACAGCAACTTACAATGCCTCCATTTCATTTTCAACACGTTTCAATATCCACAAAAAGCCTCTAAACAAAATTAAGTTTAATTCACTCTAAAGGAAAGCACTTCTACAGACCATTTTAAGGAAGGGGGGAGCCAATTTAAATAAATTATCAGATACTCATTTTATACAGATGAGTGCTGCTATTACAATCAGTCTCATCTATTCATTAAAACTAGTCCAGCAAGCATGGATAAACTTTGTCAGCAGTTAGAGTCATTTATTTGAAATCCTTAAACCAATATTTATTTAAGTATATATTTTAGAATTTTACTAATTTGTATAAATTTCCATGCACTTTCAAATAGTGAGGTTCTACAAAACCTCCAAGTTTTGCGTGCCCTTTTATTTTATATATTTAACTTTTAAGCATTTTTAATACCCTCCCCTTTATATCCTCCAACCTCTATAGGTGCTACGTTTAAATTCTCAGTTGTTTTAAGTTATCAAATACTCATCTAGCCAAACTGTGTCCTAGGAGCATCACACCATTTGTTGTAGACAGTGTGATTTCATGGAATTAATCTCTTATTTGATTGTTCAAGTGTGGTGTCATCTAAATTGTATTCTCAACCCTCGTTTGCCTTCAAACTCAGGGCACATTGACTGTGCTGCCACTGTCTACTTCCTGGGCCCTGCCCTCCACAGGGGTCTCAGCAAGCCTCTCCTTCTGAGGGTAGCTCCCCATTTGGCTTTTGAACACTCTGAGCAGTGCACAGTGCAAGACTTGAGCTTCTTCATTAAGGCATATCTTCATAGCTTATCCCCAACTTGCTGGAAGCTGAAAGATGGTAAGAAAGCCAACCACCTGAAACTACCTATATAAATTGTATCTGCTCTGATCTGGAGACATAGGCCTCTAACAGGAACATACCTGGGATCTAAGGGTGATATTCCCTTCTCTGATACTACTAAATCTTCACTAAATAGGAAGAAGGGAATACTGCATCAGATAACTAGAAATCAGTGCAGGGGCAGAAGATATATGAGAAAACATGGAAATTACTCCCCCACAAGGGGCACACAGTGACCCCTCACCAACAATGGACAACTTTAAAAAACCTAGAGAACTGTCAGAAGAAGAGTTCCAAAATTACTTATAACAAAACTTACTGAGATGCAAGAGAGACTAGACAATTTCGGAAAATGAGAAGGTCATTCCAGTACATATAGAAGAAATTCCATAAAAACATGGACACCCTAAAAAAGAATCAAACAGAAGTTCTGGAAATGAAGAATACAATACAAGAAAATAAAATCTCCCTCAAAAACATAAACAGCAGACTGCAACATGCAGAAGAAAGAATTTCTAACCTTGAAGTCAAAGTCTCCAATATAATCAACCACCAAAAATATTTTTAAATACTCCCCCCAAAAAATAAGGACAGCATAGGAAAAGTTCTAGACACCCAAATATTTATATAATGGACAATCCAGAAGATGAAGAAGCTGGTTAAGGCATAAAAATCTCTTCCATAAAATACTATCTGAAAATATTCCTAATCTAGAGAAACATGGAAAAATTCAGAACCAAGGAATAAAAATAACTCCAAGTAGAATCAACATAAAAGATATACCCTGGCACATCAGAGCCAGATTGGTAAAAATTAAAGACAAAAATAAGATTCTAAAAGTAGTAAGAAAGAAAGATCAAGTTACTTACAAAGGTTATCCTATTAGGCTAACATAAGACTTCTCAACTCAATACATAAAAGGAAAGAATGGGAAGATGTATTCAAATCAAAAGAAAAACAATTTCAACCAAGAATACTATATTCATCAAGATTATCCTTCAAATGGGAAGTACACATGAAATAATTCTCAAATAAACAAAAACTGAAAGAGTTCACGGACCCCAGACCAGCTGTTCAAGAAGTACTGAAGGGAATACTATACCAAGAAAACTGAAAGAAAAACATAAATAAGAGGACAAAACAAAATGACAGGATAAACTTGCAGTTATTGATAATAATGTTAATGGGTTAAATTCTTCCATTAAAAGACAGCCTGGCTGAATGAGTTTTAAAAAAGGAACCCTCTATATGTGCCTACAAGAAACACACCTCACTGATAAAGACATACAGAGATTGAGAGTGAAGCACTCTACAAAGCTATTCCATGCAAACGGAAACCACAAAAAGCAGGAGTCATGATACTGATAGCACACAAAGCAGACTTAAGACAAAAGCTGAAAGAGACAAAGGACACTCTATATTAAGTTACTGGGAAAGTGATGATGTATTTTTCTATGTTTTTCTGTGCAAAAATATATCATGACTTTCCCGACACTACAACCCAGAACTAAAAGGGCTAGTACAGTGAAAAAATGTAACACTCATGAATATCTGTGTAACCAACACTAGGGCACCTAAATATATGAAAGCAAGACTGCTCAATCTAAAAGGAAAGCTAGAAAGCAGCACAATAATTATTGGTGATCTCAACACTCCACTGTCTCCTCCGGACAGATTATCTAGACAAAAATAACCAAGGAGATACAATACCTATTAATAAATGATCCCATAAATCAAATAGATTTGACAAACAACTTTAGAACATTTCACCCAACAGCTAAAAATACACATTTTTCTCACCCCCCCATGTGAAACAATTTTGATGATTGACCATATGGTAGAGCACAAAACAAACTTTTACAAATTCAAGTGTATAGAAACTATTTCCAGCATATTTCTGACCATGATGGAATCAAACTTTAAATCAACTACAGAAAGAACTCTCAAAAATACACAGACATAGGGTCAGCAGGTGTCATAGTGGTTAAGGTGCTCGACTGCCACCTGGTTGACTGCAGTTCAAGTCCTGGACTTGTCAACCTGAAAGTCGTGCAGAGCATGGTGCATGTGTCCCTAAAATCCCAGGAGAATGGAAAAGAAAGGATTGCAATATGGCTCATGCCCTCTGGGGTGTGATTTCTCACATTTCCTTTCACTATCTCTCTCTCTGAGCACATGCATCCTATGGCAAAAATACTTTAAGAAAAATATAGAGAGACACATGGAAACTAAACCATGGACATTGGATGACTTTAAAACCACTAAAGAAATTTAGACTGAAATCAAAAGAAATTAAGACTAAAATTTAAAAAATAATTGAAACCAATGATAATTAATAAATGAGTTTTTATAGTCTACGGGACACAGCAAAAGCAGTCATATGAGGGAAGTTTATAGCAATTAGTAACCCCCAAGGGGAAACAAAACAAGACAAAACACACACACAAACACACAAAAAAAAAAACCAAAAAAAAAAAAAACAGAAAGGCAGAAAATTGAGAACCTAATGACACATCTCAGGGAGCAGGAAAAGCAACAACAACAACCAAAAAAATAAAAAATGCAAGGAGTAAAGAAATAATTAAGATCAGAGCATAAATAAATAAAGTACAAAAGAACTATACAGAAAATAATAAAACCAAAAGTTGATTCTTTGATAAAATAAACAAAATTGACACACCACGAGCTAGACTAATCAAGAACAGAGCAAGCAACCAGATAAATCTGCAACAAAACAGGTGATATTACAACAGACTTAACAGAAATACAAAATATCATGAGAGAATACTATGAGCAATTATACATCAATAAACAAGAAATCCTAGATGAGATGGACAAATTTCTGAACACATACAACTTACCAAGATTGAATCAGGGAGAAATAGAAAGCCAAAAAGGACCAATAGCAAGAAATGAGATTAAAGCAGTAATAAATAGTCTCCTAACAAAGGACAGCTGAGGTCCTGAGGACTTCAATTTCAAATTCTACAAAACTTATAAAGAAGAACTAAGTCTAATTGTCCTCATACTGTTTGTAATAGATGAAAGGAAGGAATGTTCCCAAATTCATTCTATGAAGCATCCATGATCCTGATCCCCAAAACAGCAAAACAGACAAGGACATAACAAAAAACAAAACAAAACAAAAAAAAACCCCCCACCACCACCACCAACAACAACAAAAAGAAACTACCAACCAATATCCCTGATGAATACAGATGCAAAATTCTCAATAAGCTACTAGCAAATCATATTCAACACACTGAAAAGATTATATACCATAACCGGGTAGACTTTATTCCAAGGATGTAAGGATAGTTCAACATTCACAAAATAATCAATAAAATGCATCACATTAAAAGAAGAAAAGGTAAAAACTATATAATCATATCAATTGAGGCAGAAAAAATATTTGATAAAATACAACCTCCCTTCATGGTTAAGATGCTCAGTAAAACTGGCATAGAAGGGAGAAACTCATAGTTAACATCATACTAAATGGGTAAAAACTGAAATTTCTTGGACCAAAAAATTGAATAAGACAAGGTTGTCAACTTTTTTTGACTCCTTTTCAACATAGTACTGGAAGTCCTAGCCAATGCAATCAGATAAGGGAGTAAAATAAAAGGCATTTGAATAGGAAAAAGATAAAGATAAGTTATCTCTATTTGTAGATCACATGATTATATATCTAGAAAATCCAAAAGAATCCACAAAAACAAACAAAGAAAACCTCTTGAAAGCAATAAATGAATTCAGTAAAGTGTCAGGATATAAAGTCAATATACAAAAGTCTGCAGCATTTTTATACACCAACAATGGACAAGCTGAGACAAAATTGAAGAAAGCAATCCCATTTATGGTAGCAAAAAAAACCCAATAAGCTTTCTAGGAATAAATCTAACAAAGAAATGAAAGACCTCTACAAGGAAAAGAAATTGCAAATGATACAAAATGTGAGAAAAATAACCCATGTTCCTAAATTGGAAGAATTAACATAATCAAAATGTCAATCCTACCTAAATTAATCTACACATTCAATCCAGTTCCTATCAAACTACCAGATGCTTACTCACAGAAATAGAAAACAATCATAAAATCTGTCTGGAGTTATAAAAGGTCCCATATTGCCAAATGCTGTGTAAAAAATAATAAAATAGGAGGCATCTCACTTCTTAACCTGGAAATATATTATACAACTGTGATAATCAAAACAGCATGGTATTGGCACAAAAACAGGCAAGTAGACCAATGGAATAGATTTGAAAACCCAGAAATAAACTCCAAAGCATGCAGCCAACTGACCCTTGACAAAGGTCACAAGACAACTCAGTGAGGAAAACAAAATCTCTTCAGCAAATGCTGCTGGAAAAACCGAATATCCAACTGTAGGAAAATGAAACGGGACCCTTGTCTCTCACTATCAACAAAAATCAACTCAAAATGGGTCAAGGATCTAAACATAAGATGTCAAATTATAAAACTATCCATTGAAATCAGGGAAAAACTCTTAGAGACATTGGAGTAGGCAAAGATATCTTAAAGAAGACCTCTAAAGCACAGACAAAAATCCCTAGAATAGGTAAGTGGGACTATATTATGCTAAAATGTTTTTGAACACTAAAGATGAAAAAAAAATAGAATGAGGAGATACTCATCAGAGTGGGAAAATATATTTGAAACTATGCCTACAATAAGGGATTGATAACAAGAATATTCAGGGAACTCAAGCAACTTACAAAAAATTAGCTAATCAATACAATTAAAAGATGGGCAAATGAACTCAACAGACAGACAACCATCCAAGAAAGACATAAGGACAGCCAAAAAGCATATGAAAACATGCTCAACATCTCTTACCATAAGGAAAATGTGAATCAAGTCTACAATAAGATACCACTCAGCCCCAGTCAAAATGGCTAAGACAAAAAAAAAAGAAAAGAATGATAATTGTTGAAAAGGCTACAGTGAAAAGGGAACCCTTCTATACTGTTAGTGGGAATGTATATTGGTGGAACCACTGTGAGAAATAATATGAAGTTTCCTCAGAAATAGTCAAATACGGAAGCAGCAGTTAGCGTAATGGCTATGTCGCTGGACTCCCACGTAGTCAACCGCGGTTCGCGTCTCAGAGCCGGTGGCTTAAAACTCACGCCAGGCGCGTGTGCATGCGGGCCCAAGATCTCGAGAGAATGGAGGAGAGGGGATTGCGGCATGACCATCCCCCCTGGGGGGTGATTTCTCGCTTTCTGTCTCTCTGTCTCTCTCTGTCTGTCTGGCGAGCATACGTGCCCTATAGCGAAAATCTCTCCAAAAAAATATAAATAAAATAAATAAATAAATAAATAAATAAGAAATAGTCAAATAAAACTACCATACTACCATATGTCTCAGTAATTCCACTCTTATGTACTTACCCAAAAGATAGGAAAACCTTCAGAAGGAAAAACACTTGTAAATCCATGTTGATTGCAGCATATTCATACTTACTAGGATATGGAATCAACCTAAGTGTCCAAGAGAGACAAGTGGATTGAAAAAATGTGCACATGCACTCTATAGAATACTACTCAACTATAAAAACAAGACCCTGATATTTGATACAAAGTAGATTAATATGGAAGATTAATGCTAAGCGAAGCAAGTCAGATAATGAAAGACAGGGATTATATGTCCCCACTCAGTATATACAGAATGTCAGCACTCTATAGCAGAAACCATAAGATTATAAGGTGTAATATCAGGGAGGGTATCTATGGAAACTAGAGACAGTATAGGAAGGGGTGAGTATTAAGGGTGTGGGAGGGAGGGGATTAGGGAGAAAAAAACAACACATTTTATAGACATAATGATTAAAAGTTATCTGCTAATTATAATGTATATGGTAATATGTTTGACTTGACATATGTACTATATTCATGCAGGGATAAAACCATGTTGTACACTATAAAGATATACAGTGATTAAATATAAATTTTTTTTAAAAAATGTATTCTCCATTTCATTATTTACCAGGTCTTTGATTAAAAAAAAAAAAAGTCAACCCAAACTGGGCCTACTATAAACCTACTACACCACCATTTGATATTTTTGTTTTTTTTTCATAGATTGATAATGGAAAACTATATATTAATGTTTTGTTTTGTTTTATAGTTATTATTCCTATTTTTCTAAAACTTGTCTAAACTGTTAAAAGCAGAACAAGCAGCTATTGGTTTTATTGGTTTAACCCTTCATCTAAGCATACTTTTGATTTACCATGTGATCGTTAGACTGTTAGACTAGATAATATATTCTTTTTTTTTTTTTTTTTTTTTGAGAGCTTTTTGCTATAGGGTGCGTGCACTCACTGGAAAAACAGAGCGAGACAGAAAGCGAGAAATCCACCCCTCCCCACCAGAGGGGATGGCCACACAGCAATCCCTTCTCCTCCATTCTCCTCTCAGGATCTTGGACACACACGCACATGAACCTGGTGTGAGTTTAAGCCACCAGGGTCCTGGACTCAAAACACGGGGGAGTCCAGCAACATAGCTATTATGCTAACTGCTGGTCCCAATAATATATTCTTTATATGCCCTGCTCGTTATAACAAACCCACAAGCCAGAAACCTGTCAAGGGAATTTCGAATCAAAGGTCACATATTTCTGCCCCCTTAGAAAATAGCCTAACCTATTTCCCACACCCCTTTCTTTTATAAATTTTCAGCGACTATGACATTTTTAAAGATAAACTAAATGCACATGATTGTACAATAATTTTATAAACTAAACAGGTCACAGGGTACTTTTATGTTTATAATTCTATCTCTGGTATCTAGCACAGCATCTGATATATTACAGATATTCCCTAATATTTGTTGACCAAATAGGTGTGCTCTACTCCTCAAATGTAATAGCCTGAATATATAGAAATGTAGTTCTCAGTTAACAGCTTAAATAGTCAGCAAAATAACCACAACAGAGGACCTTTCTAGATCAACGGCTGTCTGATGTTTACCAGCAGCAACGTTATAAATTTTAAAACTTGACAATCCCTCCAGAGTTCCTTTGTCAATTTAGCAATTAATTTAAATATACTGTAATTAATTTCTGAGAAACCTGCAAAAGCCTATTAGCTGGTATTTATAGATCAACACATACTAAATCTGAAGAGCCAGTTGAAATAAATCAGTCTACAACAGGTTGATATAACTGCCTCAGCATCTATTGCAATAGAAACAGACCATTCTAAGTTTCAGAAATAATCATTAAATCCAGCTTAAAATGCATCTAAAAGTAATTGTCTGATGTACTGGCCCATGGGAAATAAAAAATTACATGTTGTATTAGTAGAGGATTGCTTTACCAAGGGTTCCAGGTGCTATTTTAATAAGTAGATATTCACAATAATCTTGTAAGTTAAGTGAAAGAGCATTTTTCTATGAATATTATTTACTGAAAAATGATCCTTCATAGAGGGCTGGTCTCATAACCTAATGATTAAGTGAAACCACACAACTGATTGTGGTTTGAGTTCAGGCCACGACTGACTTGAAAACCATACCAGGCATATGTGAGTGGATGCCCCAAATCCGAACAGGATGGGGAGATGGAAGAAAGGATTGCAGTGTATCCAGGCCCATCAGGGAGTGCTTTCTCCCTCTCCATCTCCTGGTCTCTCTGTTCCCTTCTCTGTTGAGCACACATGCTGTCTAGCAATTTTGATAAAAATAATAATACTTCATTGGAAGTCATTGACAGATCAAGAGAGACTCATTCCATTTGTAATGTTAAACTTAATTTTTAAAATGTTCAGTGAAAATAGGAGAAACAGAAGAAACTGAGTAAAAGAAAAATGTATTTTTCATCAGAGCTCCTTCATTGAAATAAGTCAGACTATGAAATGCTACTTAAAGTATCTGCCTAATAACTTAGCAAAGATGAACTTTTCAGACAATTTCATCAAGGTCATTAGAAACCAGGAAGAAAGTGACAAGATATTGATTTATGTAAAATTTTTTTCAATGTATATGAATACATATCTAAATGTTGGTGTGAAAATTCAGTGGTTCTCTGGTTATTCTCTCTTTGCAGAAGAGCAAAAGAGAATTTGTTTTGACATTATCAGTTTTGATTTGTTGAAATAAAGAAGGTCCAGAATAGAGCACAGATAATTACGAAGTCCAGGTGTTGCTATCACTGTGGAAAATGGTGATTTGATTCTATTAACTCACTAATTCAATTAAAAGGAGACTAGCAAGGATCTTCTTAGGAAAGCTTCTGCGCTCTGTACTTAAAAACTACAGTATAACCTCAGGGTTTTACTAAAGTGGGTATTGTAGATATAGAAGTCTCTGATTATTTTCTTCAATTATACTTTGCTAAATGAGCAGAACTGCAGTTCGTGTAGGAAATGTCTATGAATTCTTGGTGTCTTCAAAGAAGGCTTTTGTTCTTGTGGGTACTTTATGTAAACCTAATTCTTCCAGGAGCTAAAGGAACTGATCTAAGCTCAGGAGAAATCTTAGAAAAAGAACAGTAAATTCCCAGGCCCCTTGAAACAGTCCTGACTTGGTTCCTATTTATTTTTTTTAAAGACTTATTTATTTATTCAATTCTATTTGTTAAGATTATTATTTTATTTATTTATTTTTAATTTGACCAGAGACAGAGACAGAGACAGAGAAAGGGAAAGTGAGAAAGCAAGCCACCAGGACTCGAACGGCAGTGGGCCATATGAAATCCAGTGCCTTTAACCACCACACCACTTGCAGGCTCCTGGTTCCTATTTAGTTTTAAGTTCTTTCACTCTTTCCGTTTTCCGTTCATGTGCTCAATCCTAAAATTCTTCCCTTGCAAATAGTTATTAGGATCTTAATATGTCACAGGAGCTGCTTCCATGCTTCATTTATTAACTTGTTTAGTCTTCCCAGCAATGAGGCAAAAACTTAAGAAGTAACCTGCCTAAGATTAAACAGCAAGAATAAGAAGAAGGGGGACTTGAACTTCAGAGCCTACTATCTTTTACTCCTTTTTTGTTTTCATCTAATTGTGCAAACTATAAACTGCTAATTGAGGCTAGACCGCAACTTGGATTCAATTAGAAATAAAACTCTACGGATATAGTCTTTTAGAATAGATATTATATAATTCACTTTGGATTTTGTTTATCAAACCAAATTAGAAAGCAATTGTATTAGCCAGTGAAACTGCAAAGTTTAATTTTGCTGGAGAACAGAGCTTGCCACTTGTGAACTACGCCAGCCCATTGATAACCATGAGAGGAGGCATTTCTGAGCCATCTTGGCTTCTTTCGATCTCTCGGCGGCTAAATGGCAATTGGGTATGCTGCTGAATCTTACCCAACTGGCAGTCGAAAGCCTTGATTATAATTCAGAATTCTTGTCTGCCCAAATATAATTCAAATGTAGGACAAGATATTTTCTTAGAAAGCCAAGTTATGATTAATATTGGAAGTCTATGCATAGAAAGACAACTGGGCTGAGAAACATGAGATCTGAGTTCTCAGGTTGGATCCACTCCCAGTGAGTTCTGTGGTATTGGGTTAGTAATTTTCATTCACTGGTTCCTAATTCCTTCATATATGACAAAAGGGGGGGGGTGGTGGAATAAAAGATCCACAAGGGAGCTTCAAAAAGTTCATAGGAATCAGAATTAATTAAAGTACAAGTTTATTTGGGAACAAAACCATTTTGAAAGCCATATGTAGTTTTGTTCATAATATGCATTTCCATAAAACTTTTGATAATTTCCTTATATAAGATTTCTTCTGGTGGGGCCAGCATGTGGTAGGGTGGGTAAGGCTCTAGACTCCCACATGGTCAACCACAGTTCAAGTCCTATGCTTGGTAGGTATTGGATGTGTGCCCAACATCCTAAGAGAAGGGATTGCAGTTTGGCAATACCCCGGGGGTGATTTCTCACTTTTTCTCTCTCTCTGTCTTTCTATAACATGTCCTATAGGAGAAACCTTAAAAATAATAATAATAAAAAAAAAAATAGAAACAAAAAGAAAGGTTCTCCTGGCTGCAAGACTTTATGATTTGCTGAATTAATGAAAGCAGGAACAGAGTACTTCTTTGGGAAAAGGACAATAGCAACATTTTCAGAGACTTTCATATTTAGATCCATAGGAACAAGAGGAGTATCTTGGTTTCTATTATTTCAAGAACATTTACAACATTATGTTTCTTTGTTTATTACGTTTTCATTCATTTCTCAAGAGGAATGTCTATCCCTACAGAGAGAGAAAGAGAAAATACTCAAGTGTTATGATCATTATTGCATTTTATGTGAGAGAGAGAGCACACAAGTGAGCTTGAGAAGAATAGGGAAAAAGAGAGGAAGACAGAGAGAGAGAGAGAGAGATGTTTTTGACAGGCCCACCTTCTAGTTCTCTAGCATCATAAAAGCACCGCCATGCCTAGTTCATTCACGTTGGTTGCAGAATTGAACCTGGGTATTCCGTGTGGATTCGACTTTGCTTAGCATTGCCCTATCTCTTGCACCATGTTGGCAGGGTGAAGTGTCCTTATTCCTTAAAGTTCAAGACATCAGCTAACATTGCTTTTGAATAACTGGATAAAGTAATATATTTGCAAGAAAATAGAAATCCTCAGCTTGACTGTAAGGAAATACTGTCATTCTCAATGTCTCAGGTAATCCCTGAGCTACTTCTATTCATTGGAGATGTGAAGGTTGTTAATGGTGTGTAAGGGTGTGAAGGGGCTCTACTGAGTCATCAAAAAGCAAGGCTTGTGTTCCTGAAGTGTCAATTTCATTTTCTGATTTTGAGAAGGGGATTGTTGTTTCTCTATAAAAACAAACATACAAACAAAAGTCACTCATATAAGAAAATAAATTCAGATATTAATGTTGAAGAAACACAGAGACTCCAATAGATTACTGTCCTACAGCGATGTTTTAGGTGACTAAAACAGCCACCCCAAAGCCATGCACTTCCCCTCTTCTGCCTGTAGGAAGGAAAATTCTGAGAAGGAGTGGTTGTGAATATATCAAATATTTATTGACATGATTTGCAAAATAAATAAAATTTGAAACTTCTTTATCTTTGGATGTAATTTTGCATAGCGAAAGACAATTTGAGTGTTAAGAAAACCTGATCAGAATGATACATATGTCACGAACTTTGTAGATTAGGAAAGTTGTTTCATTTTGCAGAGCCTCAGTTTCCTCATGTAGAAAAAAGTGAGGATAACTTCATAAGGCAATCATAAGGATTAAATTTGATAACTTAGGTAAGGTGCTTTGCTCAGGCCTTGCATATTAAAATCCCACAACAAAAATCCATTTCTTTCCCTTTCCCCTTCTTACTTGGAACTTTAATAGTTCACTTTTAGATCATCTGAACTCTGGTAAATAAGTATCTTCAGGATTTATGTACTTGTCAGCTTTCAAAGGACAGATATAAATGTTGATTAATTGCAAAAATAATATGTGAAACTTTTTACGTGACCATCTATATTTGTGGATTTAATGCTTCTTACACAGCAACATTATTCATATATACCATGCAAAACACATCTATTTATTTATCAGTCTATCAATAATCTATGTCCCCCACTCTCAACCATAGAATTCAAAGATTTCAAGATACATCTAACCGTTTAAGAGTAGATATATCTGCAGTACAAAAAGATTGCCCAAGTTGCCTGATTATTGACTCAGTTCTCCTAATCCATGCTTACTATTGAGGCTGCTTCCCTTCTCTTTTTTACCTTCTCTTCCCTTCCCTTCCTCCCTCCATTCCCTTACCTTCTCCTGTTCTCCCTTTTCTTTTCCTTTCCTTCCTTTTCATTCTTTCCTTCACAGATACGCATTTAGCACCAATTATAAGACATTCATAATTTTAAGTACTAGAGATGAAAAGAAACTGGAAACCACTCTTGTCTTCAGAGTGCCCCTTAGGTCAGTAAGAGGGAAGAAGACAAATAAGCCAAAAATGCCATCACCTTAAAGTTAAGTGGTAACAAAAGCATATACAAAACACTGGGGGACCAGTAGGAATTATCAACGTTCATTTTCAAAATAAGGTCAATTCCTTTTAGATATGGGCTGTACTTCATCTTTTTCTGGGTCCAGAGCTTCATAAATAAATCCTCCATGTTGCCATGTATTCTGAAACCTGCTGAGTAGAGAATTGCACTAGGAATTGACATTCATTAACATTCCTGCAGAAAACCTGTATGTATGTGTGTGTGTGTTGGATGGGCATACTCTATTAAGAAGAGCAAAGATTAAAGATAGAGTGCTGCTTGGATAAGAAAAGTTTAGGCATGCATGAATTCAAAATCAATATCAAAATTGCAGTCATTTCTCAAAAGGCTGTAAAGAAGAATAATCCATGGAGAGAGAAGATAAACGAACATACAAGCAAGGGAAGAAAACATGTAATCAGTTATTTGAGAAGATAAAAATGAATTTTGAGTAAAATCATCAAAATTGGGTGAAGATTACATATGAAAAATAATAGTTTTAATTTTGATTTATTTGAATTAGAAACATATTTAGAGCTCATTTAGTTTTTAATGCATTTTGATTTTTATTTACTAATTAAGTATAGTTTTACTGTTCCCTTGGACTTGAGGTTTACACAAAAGTCAGTGATCAGAGCAATCCCCATAATTATTTCACTTGGCATACGTACCATACTATTTAGAATGTGTCTAAAATAAGTAACTATCAAATGTCTGAACTGCCTGAGTGTCTAAAGACCATCTAGTCACTTGACTGTGTATAGGCAAAGGCAGTAACAAGGAGCCTTAGCTCCACATTAGGTCTCACACAGACCCATAAAGAGACAACTGTCACAATAAAACTGGCAGCCTTTGAGCAGTCATATGTGAAAGCCATGATGTAGTTGTCATAGCCGTGAGATGGGTGAGAAGTGACTAAGAAGGCAGTCACCCATTTGCACAATAATATGGTCATATACTTCTCTTTCACTTAGGATCTTTCCAAAGATCCTAAATTAAGGATGTCCCAGAGTGGTTCTAGAGTTTGCACTGTCCTCATACTTCGCTCAGGAAGCCATTCTTCCTGGATAATTGCAGGGTCATCTTCAGTGAGAGATGGAAAATTGTATTTCTTTGTTCCTTAGTCTTCACAGATACCTATTTCTACAGCCAAGGATGTAGGATTGGAAAAGGCCCATGTTCTAATGTGACCCTTTGAAGAAGTGTCTCAGGATATGTTTTCCAACTGAAACAATATTATAAATGAGTATTGGTTAATAAATTGTATAAAATCTCATTGCAGTCAATTATAATTTGAAAGTTCATCATAGGCATATTTATGGATGTAATTTGCATGATTTCTTATACAGAAAAATCATTATTTTGGTTTTATCCTAACTCATTAGACTTGGTTAAGTCTCTTTAATTGATGCGTCCAATATTCCTCATAATTTTCTTTACAGTATGTATAATAACTTAACATTACATAGGTTTGTAAATATTTGCTGTATCCTCATTAGAGCCAATGTTCTGAGCTCCACAAGGGCAGAATCCTTGTTGTTTTTTCTTATGTTGTATCCTCAACATTCTTCCTAATGCCTAGCACAGAATAGGCATGCCATAGACTCTAGAACGAATAGAGAGTGAATAGAGTAAAGGGTATTTACTGAATCAGGGGCAGAGGTAGATATTAAGGTTATATATTTAAATGAGAAGTCAATACGCATAATTTGAAAACTTATAGTCTATCGTGAGCAAGAGATGAAGAAAAGAATATGCATAAATAACTATAATATATGGAATACACGTTATGTCATAAATCATTGATGAAAATAAACAAATGTATAGAGAAGACATTACTTATTTACAGCATAGTTTTTATGGGAAACTATGAATTCCAAGTTTTGAGCAACCAACTTACAAGCTGACTATTGTAACACAATATAGATTGGTAAGTTTTCATTTATTTTTTAGGTATAACTTTCCTGTAGTCTTCATTCATTTCAAAACTGGCATATAAGAGAAAATGTGAAATAGCATTTTATTAATTTTTAGAGCCTTTTGCCATAGAGCGTGTGTTCTCTCTGGAAAGAGAAAGAGACAGAGACAATGAGAGGGAAAGTGAGAAATCATGCCCAGGGAACATGGCCACACTACAGTCCCTTCTCCTCCTGGGATGCTGGGTATGCACTCACACATGCCTGGAACATCCTAAGAGAAGGGATTGCAGTTTGGCAATACCCCGGGGGTGATTTCTCACTTTTTCTCTCTCTCTGTCTTTCTATAACATGTCCTATAGGAGAAACCTTAAAAATAATAATAATAAAAAAAAAAATAGAAACAAAAAGAAAGGTTCTCCTGGCTGCAAGACTTTATGATTTGCTGAATTAATGAAAGCAGGAACAGAGTACTTCTTTGGGAAAAGGACAATAGCAACATTTTCAGAGACTTTCATATTTAGATCCATAGGAACAAGAGGAGTATCTTGGTTTCTATTATTTCAAGAACATTTACAACATTATGTTTCTTTGTTTATTACGTTTTCATTCATTTCTCAAGAGGAATGTCTATCCCTACAGAGAGAGAAAGAGAAAATACTCAAGTGTTATGATCATTATTGCATTTTATGTGAGAGAGAGAGCACACAAGTGAGCTTGAGAAGAATAGGGAAAAAGAGAGGAAGACAGAGAGAGAGAGAGAGAGATGTTTTTGACAGGCCCACCTTCTAGTTCTCTAGCATCATAAAAGCACCGCCATGCCTAGTTCATTCACGTTGGTTGCAGAATTGAACCTGGGTATTCCGTGTGGATTCGACTTTGCTTAGCATTGCCCTATCTCTTGCACCATGTTGGCAGGGTGAAGTGTCCTTATTCCTTAAAGTTCAAGACATCAGCTAACATTGCTTTTGAATAACTGGATAAAGTAATATATTTGCAAGAAAATAGAAATCCTCAGCTTGACTGTAAGGAAATACTGTCATTCTCAATGTCTCAGGTAATCCCTGAGCTACTTCTATTCATTGGAGATGTGAAGGTTGTTAATGGTGTGTAAGGGTGTGAAGGGGCTCTACTGAGCCATCAAAAAGCATTTCATTTTCTGATTTTGAGAAGGGGATTGTTGTTTCTCTATAAAAACAAACATACAAACAAAAGTCACTCATATAAGAAAATAAATTCAGATATTAATGTTGAAGAAACACAGAGACTCCAATAGATTACTGTCCTACAGCGATGTTTTAGGTGACTAAAACAGCCACCCCAAAGCCATGCACTTCCCCTCTTCTGCCTGTAGGAAGGAAAATTCTGAGAAGGAGTGGTTGTGAATATATCAAATATTTATTGACATGATTTGCAAAATAAATAAAATTTGAAACTTCTTTATCTTTGGATGTAATTTTGCATAGCGAAAGACAATTTGAGTGTTAAGAAAACCTGATCAGAATGATACATATGTCACGAACTTTGTAGATTAGGAAAGTTGTTTCATTTTGCAGAGCCTCAGTTTCCTCATGTAGAAAAAAGTGAGGATAACTTCATAAGGCAATCATAAGGATTAAATTTGATAACTTAGGTAAGGTGCTTTGCTCAGGCCTTGCATATTAAAATCCCACAACAAAAATCCATTTCTTTCCCTTTCCCCTTCTTACTTGGAACTTTAATAGTTCACTTTTAGATCATCTGAACTCTGGTAAATAAGTATCTTCAGGATTTATGTACTTGTCAGCTTTCAAAGGACAGATATAAATGTTGATTAATTGCAAAAATAATATGTGAAACTTTTTACGTGACCATCTATATTTGTGGATTTAATGCTTCTTACACAGCAACATTATTCATATATACCATGCAAAACACATCTATTTATTTATCAGTCTATCAATAATCTATGTCCCCCACTCTCAACCATAGAATTCAAAGATTTCAAGATACATCTAACCGTTTAAGAGTAGATATATCTGCAGTACAAAAAGATTGCCCAAGTTGCCTGATTATTGACTCAGTTCTCCTAATCCATGCTTACTATTGAGGCTGCTTCCCTTCTCTTTTTTACCTTCTCTTCCCTTCCCTTCCTCCCTCCATTCCCTTACCTTCTCCTGTTCTCCCTTTTCTTTTCCTTTCCTTCCTTTTCATTCTTTCCTTCACAGATACGCATTTAGCACCAATTATAAGACATTCATAATTTTAAGTACTAGAGATGAAAAGAAACTGGAAACCACTCTTGTCTTCAGAGTGCCCCTTAGGTCAGTAAGAGGGAAGAAGACAAATAAGCCAAAAATGCCATCACCTTAAAGTTAAGTGGTAACAAAAGCATATACAAAACACTGGGGGACCAGTAGGAATTATCAACGTTCATTTTCAAAATAAGGTCAATTCCTTTTAGATATGGGCTGTACTTCATCTTTTTCTGGGTCCAGAGCTTCATAAATAAATCCTCCATGTTGCCATGTATTCTGAAACCTGCTGAGTAGAGAATTGCACTAGGAATTGACATTCATTAACATTCCTGCAGAAAACCTGTATGTATGTGTGTGTGTGTTGGATGGGCATACTCTATTAAGAAGAGCAAAGATTAAAGATAGAGTGCTGCTTGGATAAGAAAAGTTTAGGCATGCATGAATTCAAAATCAATATCAAAATTGCAGTCATTTCTCAAAAGGCTGTAAAGAAGAATAATCCATGGAGAGAGAAGATAAACGAACATACAAGCAAGGGAAGAAAACATGTAATCAGTTATTTGAGAAGATAAAAATGAATTTTGAGTAAAATCATCAAAATTGGGTGAAGATTACATATGAAAAATAATAGTTTTAATTTTGATTTATTTGAATTAGAAACATATTTAGAGCTCATTTAGTTTTTAATGCATTTTGATTTTTATTTACTAATTAAGTATAGTTTTACTGTTCCCTTGGACTTGAGGTTTACACAAAAGTCAGTGATCAGAGCAATCCCCATAATTATTTCACTTGGCATACGTACCATACTATTTAGAATGTGTCTAAAATAAGTAACTATCAAATGTCTGAACTGCCTGAGTGTCTAAAGACCATCTAGTCACTTGACTGTGTATAGGCAAAGGCAGTAACAAGGAGCCTTAGCTCCACATTAGGTCTCACACAGACCCATAAAGAGACAACTGTCACAATAAAACTGGCAGCCTTTGAGCAGTCATATGTGAAAGCCATGATGTAGTTGTCATAGCCGTGAGATGGGTGAGAAGTGACTAAGAAGGCAGTCACCCATTTGCACAATAATATGGTCATATACTTCTCTTTCACTTAGGATCTTTCCAAAGATCCTAAATTAAGGATGTCCCAGAGTGGTTCTAGAGTTTGCACTGTCCTCATACTTCGCTCAGGAAGCCATTCTTCCTGGATAATTGCAGGGTCATCTTCAGTGAGAGATGGAAAATTGTATTTCTTTGTTCCTTAGTCTTCACAGATACCTATTTCTACAGCCAAGGATGTAGGATTGGAAAAGGCCCATGTTCTAATGTGACCCTTTGAAGAAGTGTCTCAGGATATGTTTTCCAACTGAAACAATATTATAAATGAGTATTGGTTAATAAATTGTATAAAATCTCATTGCAGTCAATTATAATTTGAAAGTTCATCATAGGCATATTTATGGATGTAATTTGCATGATTTCTTATACAGAAAAATCATTATTTTGGTTTTATCCTAACTCATTAGACTTGGTTAAGTCTCTTTAATTGATGCGTCCAATATTCCTCATAATTTTCTTTACAGTATGTATAATAACTTAACATTACATAGGTTTGTAAATATTTGCTGTATCCTCATTAGAGCCAATGTTCTGAGCTCCACAAGGGCAGAATCCTTGTTGTTTTTTCTTATGTTGTATCCTCAACATTCTTCCTAATGCCTAGCACAGAATAGGCATGCCATAGACTCTAGAACGAATAGAGAGTGAATAGAGTAAAGGGTATTTACTGAATCAGGGGCAGAGGTAGATATTAAGGTTATATATTTAAATGAGAAGTCAATACGCATAATTTGAAAACTTATAGTCTATCGTGAGCAAGAGATGAAGAAAAGAATATGCATAAATAACTATAATATATGGAATACACGTTATGTCATAAATCATTGATGAAAATAAACAAATGTATAGAGAAGACATTACTTATTTACAGCATAGTTTTTATGGGAAACTATGAATTCCAAGTTTTGAGCAACCAACTTACAAGCTGACTATTGTAACACAATATAGATTGGTAAGTTTTCATTTATTTTTTAGGTATAACTTTCCTGTAGTCTTCATTCATTTCAAAACTGGCATATAAGAGAAAATGTGAAATAGCATTTTATTAATTTTTAGAGCCTTTTGCCATAGAGCGTGTGTTCTCTCTGGAAAGAGAAAGAGACAGAGACAATGAGAGGGAAAGTGAGAAATCATGCCCAGGGAACATGGCCACACTACAGTCCCTTCTCCTCCTGGGATGCTGGGTATGCACTCACACATGCCTGGTGGGGTTTTTAAGTCACTGGGCCTGGGACTTGAACCACAGTGGGCCATGAAGGAGTCCAGCAACAAAATCACTATGCCATCTACTGACCTATTCTATTAATTTCTATTCTATTAATTTCTAAACTCCTGTCAAAATGACTATTTTTGGTTCCAGCTATAGAACAAAATAAGGTTATTCTAACAGTGAGACACTATAAGATTCTAAAGTATCTTTATTTTTAGGGAAAAAAATTAAACTGTGTTCAGTATAGAGTTAAGTAGAAATTATTTTATGCATAATCCTTGTATCGTTGGTGAGCTTTGGAGCAGAATAGATTTTAGTTGGAATCCAATCCTACTAGACTTGTCTTTGAAAAGTCTTTAATCTCTTTTATCTTTACTTTCTTGATTTAGGTAAAAGTATAAATTTATTTTGTAGGGTTGCCACAGAATAAGATTTAATATACATAACAGCTCTTGGCACAAACTAAGTGCTTGATAAATATTATGTTTTAGGATAGCAATGGTTCGATTATTTTTAATCACCTACTATTTGCAAAGAGCTCTGACTGATCACTATGGAGGTATATTATATGATTGAATATGGTGCCTTGATCTTAAAATACTTACAGCTTATTCTAATAGAAGTTTTAAAATAATCTGCAGAGAAGTAAGAGCACTAACAAAGTTGACATGAATAGCAAAGCAATTTAATATAATACAAGGTATAGTTGGAATACTTTGGAAATTATCAGGGAGAATTTTGTGAGAAAGGTGTTCATTGGGCAGGGTTATTCAAGAGAGTAAGTCATCCCATCAATTAAGGAATGTTGTGAACCATGTTAGGAAAAAGCACCTGTTTTCAAGAGAGTTACCAAACTCATCAGTCTGAAGAAAATGAGCACTGTTCCTTACAGCTTAGCATTCCCTTTCCTCTCTGCCTGAAGCCCCTCACCTACCTCATCTCTGTCCAGGTCTCTTCTTACTTGTTTTCCACATAAGTCCTCTTCTCTCCATCCCCACAGCCACATCCAAATAGATGCAAATAAATCAATATCCCTATAGCAGATGCTTCAGGTGACTACAATCAGCCCAAAGGTGTACATTTCTTCTTCTTTTGCCTCTAGACTATCGTGAGGGAAAAGTCTGAGAAGCAGTAGTTGTGAGTACATAAAATATTTATTGACATGGTTTGCAATATAAATAAAATTTGAAGCTTCTCTTTTATCATCGGATGCAGTTTTGCATAGTGAAAGAGCATTTTCTTGAGAGTCAAACAGAATCAGATCAGACTGATAAGTGTGTCATGAGCTTTGTAGACCAGGCAAGTTGTTTTATTTCACAGATCCTCAGTTTCCTCATGTAGAAAAGAGTGATAATAACTTCATAAGGTTGTCACAAGGATTAAATTTGTTAACTTAGGTAAGATGTTTTACTCAATACCATGCATATTTAAATTCCACAATAAATACGTGGTTTTTTTCCCCCCATTTTTTTCTTGCTTGGAACTTTAGTAATTCTCTTTTAGATTATCTGAATTCTTAACTCTACTCTAGATCTCCTTCTTGACATCTTTGGCTTTCCAAGACTGTCTAAAATTCGTTCTACCCACATGTGCTTGTGAAAATTATTCAGCATTGAAGGTCCATCTCATAATCTACCTCTTAAGAGAAGTCTTGATTGAGTACCTAGGTCAAATGAGCAGATTTGACACAGATTTATATTTAATTACCCTCTGAGTTACAAATATGGTTGACCTTATCACTAGGGGCAATTCTAACTCATCTCTGAACCTCTCTCAAAGCAAATCCCAGCCAGCCCATCACTGGTGGCACATGATAAAAATGCAGTTATGTACCAAATACAGAAAGTCATAGTTCAATACATGATTTATATTGTTTCTTTGAGTTTTAAATTATATATTTTCATGTTTCAGTAAGTCTCTTTTTTTTTTTGAAAAAAAAAAAAGACTTAAGTTTAAAAGATGCAATTTTAAACTGGTTTGACCTAAGATAAGGAAACATAAGGTCTATATCCTTCATTTTTATGTTGCCCATGCAGTACCTGGGAAGAACCCTAGGCACGAGTTTTCATGACTGTATGATGTTGAAAAATTTGCGACAGTATAATAATTAAACTTTAATAGATTGAGTCTCCTTTGTTCTTTTGTACCTATATTTTTGGATTCATTTTATAAAGAGTGCTCCTAAAATTATATAGGGAACTATACAAGCTTTAGGCCCATGGTACAAGATCAGCCCTGTGTGAGAGGAGAAGTCTCAATGGAGGTCTCTGTAAGACTCACTAGAGTGAGAGGCTGGGATGGCCTTGAGTTGGGCTGGGATAATTTCAGCTCATGATATTAAGAACTTACATTCACATTGCTAATTCTCTGTAAGTGTTTATAGTTCAATATGTAGGTGATCATGGTAGGCCAGGAGATTTTGAAATAGTAGGACTGATGAGGTTCATTTTAGTTGGTGACTTTTCCTCTTATGGTTAAGTCAATATGTCTCAATAGCCCGGCTGAGGTATTCCTGTGGCATGCTCTAAGTGTACCACTCTGACTATAATTGTTAACATCAGATTTGAAGGCACCAACTCCTTCCCCTGAATCTCATAGGTATTATAATGGGAACCAAAG
The DNA here is from genome assembly GCF_000334495.1 of Tupaia belangeri chinensis. Lineage (NCBI taxonomy): Eukaryota > Metazoa > Chordata > Mammalia > Scandentia > Tupaiidae > Tupaia > Tupaia belangeri. Next base: position 1,029,434 of record NW_006159513.1, read on the forward strand.
AATGGGAAAGACAGACACCATCACACATTTCAGGATTATTTAGGTGTCAAGAATAGGAATGACAAACACCTAATCTGAAATTGTACCCTCATTATCCTGAACAGGTTTAGACATGGGTAGCTCAAGAATACATTAATAATGAGCTGGAATGTTTTGGCATCTGTTTAAATAAGAAAAACCCAACATGGGGTTAAGAACTATCTTGAGGGAAACATTAATCTTCCAGTCACTGGCCTTCGAAAGGGGCTGGATGCTGTGAGATTGCAAAGAACCTTCCAGTCGGGACCCACAGTATCTGAGTGACTTTGCAGAGTGATGCTGTTACTCATGGTCTCATTGGTGTGATCAAAGGAAACAAGGTATTATCTTCCATCTCTGGGCTAAATAAGATTGAGCATATCCCCATAGAAAAGCTGAATATCATCTTTAAAATGACTCACCAGTGACTCATCTCTCATCATCACCACTAGAATTTTTACAGCTTATTGGAGAGGACCTAGGACTAGTAAGGAATTGTACCTTTCCCAAAAGAGTTACCACCCTGCACATGTCCAGGAGCGCTCTCTGACTCAAGGTCACAATGAAAGAAATATTAATAAAGCTTCATGAGCAAAATAGAATAGAAAGAAGAAGACAAAAATCAGTGAACACCCTCCCCCCCCCCAGCCCAGTGACCAAGCACCTTGACCCAAGCTCCCGGTTCAATATTTAGGAAAGGAGGCAACGTCCATAAGATCATTTTTCTCATCTTGAATGTTGAATTGTATAAAATACCTAAGCTTCTATGCATCACAAAAGGACAGTTGTAGTATGTGAATGAGTAAATTACCTATAAAGTTTCCATGTAATACATACTCTGCTCTTGGAGTTTCTTTTCTCCTTTCTTCTACTTCAGCTTTGGGCTGTAGCAACCTGTGAAACTGTCTTATTCTCTAAATTTATTTGAAATCAGTGTAATGTAATGGGTTTTTGATTGCAATAAATCAAGAAAAATGGAAGATTATGTTTGAATGGAGAAACACTATAATAGCATTGTGATACTTAATATAGTCAAGAGACTATATTACTACCTAATAGTTATAAATAATAAACATACTTCAGTATCAGTGAGACAAAAAGTGTTAAGCTATAGTGCTCCTAAGAGATTTGATACACAGCCTGGCAAATGACCATTTCCTTGTTATAATGCAAGATGGGGGGAGTGGATATGCAGGATGTGAAGTCAGCATTTCTCTTGCTATTGGCACAAAGGGAAAACAAGACTAACAACACTGTTCCATGGTTACTGCTCTGGTGGGAGCTTGTAAGAACCAACCACTTGTAACCTTATTACCCCATAGAGGGTTTTCAAAGTAACAACCAAACTGTTCAATTTCTGCACAACCACCAGGCGCTTTCTAACCACTGACCACTTCACTGAATATATTGGGCTATAGGAACAGTAATGATGCATTTTCCCATAGAAAAACAGAGAAAAAAAATATATCATGAATTTTCCAACACCCAATAATTCAAGAGTTTGTTGAATTACTTTAAATGCTCCGTTATTTTTCTTACCTGGTGGAGAGAATTATCTTTTAGACCTTGAGACCAAAAGTTCCTTTTAGTGCAAGGGATTAGTACATGGTGCTAACAAAGCCAAAGTCATCAGCAGCCTAATGATATCTTCAATCTAATAATGCTTTAAAACTGATGGCCAGGTGTGGGGGCACAGCAGTAATGCAATAGTCCACAGTGCTGAAGCTACGTGGGAGGGTCCTAGGTTCACATGCCAAGGTCTCCTTGTATATGCTGGGCATGTGTGCAATGTGCTCATGATCCAGACTGGCTAAGCCGGGCGCCTCTTTATTCCTTTCTTTCCCTCTCTTCTTGGCCTCTTGATTTTTATCTTTCCTACCTAAATAAAACTTCAAAAGAATAGAAAAAGCAATGACACATTGTCATGTTAGTGACCATCATTAACACGCTATTGTTTTCCATTGACACTGAGAAGCTGTTGCATCAATTGATAACTCCATTTTACAAATTAAAAAACAAACTCAACAACTGAGGCTACAAAAATTTAGAAGCTTGGAATTAATTAGGCTGGTTCCATGGCCTAGTGGTTAAGGGAGTTGGATCTTTCTTGGCTAATCACATGGTTTGAATCCTGATCCTGCCAGTTGTAAAATATATGAGATATGTAGGTGTGTATACACCAAATCCTGACAGAATGGAAAAAATAGAGAAGGGATTGCAGCATGTCATGCCTCATTGGGGGCACTTTTCCTCCCTCTCTCTCTCTCTCTCTCTCTCTCTCTTTCTTTCTCTCTCTTTCTCTCTTCTCTTTCTATGTGCGTGACACATCCTCTGGCCAAAAGGAAAAAAAAATTAAAGAAAAGGAAAATAAAAAAAGAAAAGAAAGGAAGAAACTTGTCAATTAATGATCACACTGCAGTGAAGTAGAAATGGAACTAAGACTACCAACTTTTTTAAAATTTAATTTTAAATAATTTCAAGGCATTTAGTGTCTTTTAAATATTTGTTTACAAAGTAAAAATCCTTTTTTTTTTTTAAAAAATGCTGATAAATGGGGCCAGCAGGTGGTGCAGAGGTTAAGATGGCTGGATCCCATATAGCTGACTGTGTGGTTCTAGTCCCTGACCTAGTGGTTTGAAAATCATGCTGGGCACATGTGCGTGCATGTCCAAAATCCCAAGAGGAGAATGGAAGAGAAGGGATTATGATTTGACTAACCACTTTGAGGGGTAACATCTCACTTTTCCTTTCTTTCGTCAGTGAATACACATGTTCTATAGCAAACTAAAACACAAAACAAACAAACAAATGCTGAAATGTGTCATGGTTAGATCAGTATAACCCAAACCACTTCAGGATAAATAATGAAAATTGTAGCCTACTAATAAGGGCTTAATTTTTTTAATTTTATTTATTATTATTATTTTTTGTCTAAAAGATACTCAGGGATTGATAAAAGCCTAATGGATTATGTATTCTAATGGGAAACAGTCTCAGAATTTTTAATAAAAAGGTATAATGCTTTTAATGACATGGTAATATCAATACAAATGCACTCCATTATTAAACATAGTAGTGTACCATGACTGCATAACACCTTATCATTTTTGCCTCTGATTCTGTAAATCTTTCTCATTATCACTGCGCCATATTTTGAAGATATATAAAAAGACTAACAGCTGTCTTCAAAAATATGCCATCGTGTTCAGTAAAAGACTCCAGGTCAATTCACTAAAATAGAAAAAAGGAATCAACCTTTTGTTGGGTAAGGGTATGTAAAATGTCAGGATCAATATAGAATTGCCATACTAGGTTTTAAATCAGACAAGTCTTATCCTTGGCTTCATAAAAATATTATTTAAATGCAGCCCAACAGCGAAATATAATTTTTAAATCTATTGTTAATTTCACAACTGGAAAGAATATAGACACAAAGGTCGATACACATTCTATAAGAATATAGAAAATTAACTTCATTGCAGTCGTGAGCTCTGAGATTAAGTAGCTTGATTATGACATCAATTATCAAGCAAATAAAAAACAATTATTTTAAAGTTATGTTCTTCTTTCGCCATTATGGAAAATATTTTGTTCTCCTGTAAGGAGGTGTACATTTTATCCACAGAAGGCTGGGAGTGGGCTCAGAGTTAGTGCATGTTAAATAATGACTTGGGGTGGGTGAGGAGGGGCAGCTGTCAAGGGAACAGATCAATTGGCCATTGAAATGTCATTTCTCCACTGGCCGTAGGATGTTGCTATGTCTCTTTGCTCTCTCTCTCTTTTATTCTCTTGTATTTTGATTTAGATATAAAAGCTGAGACGTAATTTAAGCTGACAGCGGAATCAAACAGTGTGACCTTGCCAGGATTGTTTCAGGCCTTCAACACAATCCACTGGGGGTAAAGTGTGGGCAGAGGGAGGGGTGAGTGAGAGCAAATGAGACAGGAACGAGCTAGTCTCTCCAGATGGCCTTACCATCCACGTGTTTCTGGAGGTCTGGTCTTCGGTCTGGATGCTTCTAAACCTGTCTAGCAGGAAAATGAGAACTGGAATGAAATGGGGAAGGGAAGAAAAAATAGGGCATGAGCAAATGACAGATTAGAGAAATAGAGTGATGACAACATATGGCCCTATACATGGCTGTGTGAGAAGTTGAATGACTGGTATTTAATGTTTCAGCGCTTGGTCTTGCTGAGATAGGAAGAAATAGCCAGTGTCCTCTTTGGTAACAAGGTAACGAGATAAACACTACTTTCCAGATGACAGATACTGAAAGGATGACTGACAGGAGAACCCATAAGGCCTTGGCTCATGATAGCTCCTCCCAAAAGTTTCTGATCAGTAACAGCAATTTGCATATCCAGAAAATGATGGACAGCTTTGTAAGTTGTTTCAACTTATTACAAACAATACAAGATTGCTTGTTTGTTGTCATGACTCAGAATGCCAACATATAATTGATTGTGCCCAATTGCCTTTTCTACCATCCAGTATGCATGTAATATTAACAAAATACAAATTCACAACATGTTTAGACGTAGTTTTATGTCATGACTATATAGTACTTTACAGTTTTGGCTCTGAATTCTGTAAATTTTTCTCCAGATACCATGATGATTGGGAAGCTAAATTAACTGGTAGGAGGGTTGGAGGATCTTTCCTAGTCAGAGCAGAGAAAACTTGATGACTCACCGGATCCACATCAGAGAGTACCTTTGTGGTGCCAGTGTTTCTTTGCTTTGGATAATCATGAAAAATTCTGAAAAAGTTGCCAAATGAAACTATTTCCCAAACCAGTAGAAGGGGAGAAGGTAGGACAGTAAGGTGACAATGGAGATACTTTTCTCAGAAAAAATTAGCAGTGAGAAGCTATAGTCAATGGGAAGATAAGGAAGGTATCTAAGATGAAAGAAGGGTTTGAATGCATTGGTGAGCTGACCATGCTTGTTACTGGGTATGAGAGTGACAAATTAAGTACAATAACCTCACGAACACAACAGCTCCTAGTCACTCAGTGCTTCCTTAGTTTCTGGTTCTGTTTTTAGTGCTTAATTTGACATTTCATGTAACTCCCCAGCAACATGATAAGGTACTTGGAAAGGGTCAGTTAGTATTGAACCTATATTGGTTGATTCCAGAACTTTCTCACTTTATCAAAGATGGTACCATGTGCTGTCAACTAGTCAGTACCCTTCATAAGCCCTGACTTTGGGCTTACATTTTTTTGAATAAAACAGTGAAATACAGGGAACCAGCAGTTAGCGTAATGGCTATGTCACTGGACTCCCACGTAGTCAACCGCAGTTCGCGTTCCAGACCCAGTGGCTTAAAACTCATGCCAGGCGCGTGTGCGTGCGTGCCCAAGATCCCAAGAGGAAAATGGAGGAGAAGGGATTGTGGCATGACCATCCTCCCTGGGGGGTGATTTCTCGCTTTCTGTCTCTATGTCTCTCTCTGTCTGTCTGGCGAGCGCACGCACCCTATAGTGAAAACCTTTCCAAAAAAATAAAAAATAAAAACAGTGAAATACAGTCATAGATTGTATCCTTTAAGAAACTTCACTTTTAACTGTTCAATTTTTCTTAATGAATTGAGATACAAGTGATCAAGATCCCTCATAAATTTATTGAAATTAAAAACAAATTAAATAAATGGAAACTAAAATGGTGACCTACATCATATTTGAAAATGAAGTCCTCCAAAATGAGGACCACTATGAAAATCCATGAGGGCTGAAACTGAGCTGAGCCTGAGGAAGCATGCAGAACTTGGAGAGAGGGGGAAGGGGATGGAGTTCCAAGCAGCAGGAACACCATAATCCCTGAGATGACAGAGAACATGATCTATGAAAGATCAGTGAATTGATTAGAGAGATGAGGATGAAGGGCTTTGCAGAGGAGGGGCTGAGTGAGGAGTCTGATTAGTCTGAGGAAATAGAAGAGACTTGATGATGGAGGAAAGCTGTTGTAGATTTCTAAGCAAATGGGTTCAAATAAAGTCACTGGAGACTGTTGTCATAGTCAAACTGCTGGAATGGAGGTAAGATGTGGAATGTGCCACCCAGGCTATCTTTGCAAAGATCTTCTATAAACCGTTAGCTTAACTTCCATGAGGTGCAGCCTTAACATCTGAAAGCTCAGCTTTTGCAATGAACGACAGATGCCAGTAGAGCTTGTGTTTCACACCACAGAAATAAATCAGCCCTGCCTTTTTCACAGTCAGTTTGCATGCCTACGATATAATATATGGGTTTCCCCTACTCATAGCTCCAGAAGTGGGGGTGGGAGGAGGCTCGGGGTTGAAAGGTGCTCGTTTGAGGCTTGTAAATACACCTTTCAGTTGAAAAGAGCTATCATGTGTACAGCTTGCTCCTCCTCCACGCTGCAAGCTGAGCCTCATCCTTCAGCTAACTGGAATTACCACATCATTTCACTCCACCAAGTTTCCTTGACTTGGCAGTTTTTTTCTGATTGCCTGGCAGTCACAGACCATACTCTGTCTTTTGCTGATATGGGGACCTGGAAAATGAGGGAATTGTAAATGTGTAAGGCTGTTCTGAAGCCCCTGGCACAGACCTGTTTCTGAGCTAGGATTTTGGTGGTTGTTTAAGAAGAGAATCAGACTCTCCTTCTCCTCATTCTTCAGCTATCTCATTGCTCTTTTACCTTCTCCAGCTCCTCTACTTTCTTCCTTTTAATCTTACCCACCTCTTTGTACATTTATAAGCCAAAGTTATCTTTGTACATTTGTAAGCCAAAGTTATCACAGGTGGTTGGGGGACTTAATTTAGTGTGTGGTGGGATTTGATTATGCCTGTTTGAGAAAAGTAAAATATCTCGGTAGTCAACTACACCAATCTGTGTCCAGAGTATAGAGTACTTAGCAAGATATACTTCTGAAATTTCGACTTCTTGGAAGTCTCTCTTAACCCCACTTACCCATTAGAGGATTCCAGGGCTTAGTACCAACAATACCATTCTTTTGACTTTCCACAATCCTATTAGCAGTTCTTGGAGGAGAAGAAGAAATTTGTCAGTAGTGAAGGACACTTTAAATACACGCTTACTCTCTCTGCCTCGGTTTATCACCTCTGCTGTGCTTTCCTCAGCATTAACAATCATCTGTCAATTTGTTTTTAAAGAGTAGAAGGCAACTGACATTAAAAAAATTAAGGTTTTTATTTTTAGAGAAGTTTTATATTTTTATAAAAATTGCAAAGATAATGTTGAGACTTCTTACACTCTCTTGTTTCTCTATTATTTACATCTTACATTACTATGCTACATTTGTTACAATTGATGAAACATTATTATCAACTAAAGTTCACACTTTATTCAGATTTGCTTACTTTTTATCTAATGTCCTTTTTCTGTTCTGGGATCCCATCCAGATACCACATTACATTTAATCATGTCTTCTCAGGCTCTACTGGAGTGTGACAATTTCTCAGATTTCCCTAGTTTATAATGACCTTGACACTGTTGAGGGGTACTGATCAAGTAGTTCGTAGACTGTCCCTCAGTTGAAATGGGTTTGTTAATTTTCTCGTAGATTGGAATTAAGGATTTGGGAGGAAAAAAAAAAACCACACACACACACAGAGATTAAGAACCATATTCATCACATTGTATCAAGGGTGCACACTATCAATATGACTTATCACTGTTGATGTTGGCATTGATCACCTGGCTGAGGAAGTGGTTATTTGACCTCTTCACTGAAAGTTTATCATTTCCCTTCTTCCCCTTCTCCACTCTTTGGAAAAAAAGTCACTATATTTAACCCACACTTAAGGAGTGAGGAGTCATGCTCCACCTTCTTTTTTTTTTTTTGGAGAGGTTTTTGCTATAGGACGCGTGTGCTTGCCAGAAACACAGAAACAGACAGAAAGTGAGAAATCACTCTCCAGGAGGGATGACCCTGCCACAATCTCTTCTTCTCCATTCTCCTCTTGGGATCATGGGCACGCACGCACACACACCCGGCCTGAGTTTAAGCCACCCAATCTGAGATTCGAACCACGATGGACTACATGGGAGTCCAGTGACATAGCCATTGCACTAATTGTTGATACCATACTCCACCTTCTTAAAGAGGAGTGGTCTACATAAACTATTCGTGATTTTTCTTAGTATGCAATTTGTTGATTCTCCCTTTATATTTATTTACTCAATGATTTCATTTTACCAGTATAAGTTCATGTATTTCTTTTTACGGTTCAGGTTATAATTCAATGCTGCTTTATTTTATTCTAATTGTGCAGTTTTAGCTGTTGGGAGCCCTTTCCGTTGTCTCCTGTCCCCTGGCCTATCTCCATCATTGTGGATATTTAGGTTTTTTCCTTCTTGTGAGCATGTCCTTTTTTTCTAGCCCGATAAGATATTCCGGACTCATCTTGAATATTTCTTACCAAGTCCTACAATAAGCCCTTTCTGCTTGGGGCCCTGATTCCTATTATTAGAGAGAAGAATATTGTGAGTCAGCATGTGTGTGCCAAGTGGAAACCAAGATTTTTGGACCCTCAACATGACATTTTGTGTTGGGTGACCATGTGAATGCCTTCTCTGTGCCCTTCCACTCTTTGCTACATCCTAAAGTTATTCAGACCATCTAGCTGACCCTAACAATGGAAAAGCTAATGTTCTTCTGTCTTTAGCCTCAAGATCTCCTCACAGGTATCCTGCTTCTGTTGCCCCTAGCAGTAGGAAAGCTAGTAACCTTTGACTTTTTTAACCTCAGAACATTCATGTATTCCTCCCAAGTTTTTGTCAGCTGACTTCTTAAAGTTTCTGATGACTGGGGGAAGATAGAGAACAGAGGCAGGGACCATGGAGGCCAGAATGGTCAGAGCTGAGGCAGAAGCCAGGCCAGGGTGCAGAGCAGGGCAGCAGAGCAGAGCAGCAGTGCAGCGGGGACATGGGGCAGAGCTGCATGGCAGAGCAAGCCATGGGGAGGTAAAGTCTATGGCTGCCCACCTGTGAAACTCTACCTCCCCTGAACTCAGCTCCCATTTTGTAAGCTGCCTTGTCACAGTCGACTTTTAGTAAATCATCTACAGAATTACCTGCTTTGCTTTTTAGTCTTAGAGCACAAACGTGTCCATATTTATTAGGTGACAAACACAAGTTTCATAAAAACCTTTCAAGATAAGAATGAAAGTTTTATTTTTTTAAGTTGAAAATCGAGCACTATAGCAGTTAAAGAATGACCCAACTGTATAAAAATAGTGATCACCAGAACTAGAATTTGAATTGTCATCATTCAACTCTAGAACTGCACCTCTCAACCATTTATTCTATATCGAAAACTAATAGCATCAGAAATACGATGAAACATAAAAAATGCATTTAATGGATTAACAAACACATGTTGCAAAAACTCACCTTCTTTTGTGTGGATTATCAAGTTGTTAGATCTGTACATGCAAAGCTTCTAGCACAATGCCTGACATGTGGCAAATATTTGCTAAATTTTAGCATCTGCTATATCATCATTGTCTTTATTATCTTCATTATCTGCTGCCATAAGCTTATGTCTCCATTTCCCTTTCACTTATTACAGGCATCTTCAAATGTTTCTACTTCAATCTCACCTATGTCACAAAAGACAAATTCTGATATATGAATGAAGTCCTTTTAACTATGCCATTTTCTTCTTGTTGTTGTAGAGTAATAGAAGGGTAGTTTGGAGGAGTCATAAAGATGAAATACTAGAGGAAAAGAGCTAGGTTTGCCCTTAGTGTAAGTGACCAGATGTACCTCTCAACTCACTTTCAAACTGGCTAAAAACTCGTTTTGGAGAATTTATTCAATAGATTCATAGTCTATCCATCGCCATCTTCCATCCCTACCTGAAGGTGAGTGTGGAATGAGGGATTCATCTCCCACTTTCTCTCATCTGGAAACACAGAAAAACTGCTCACTGGGTGAGGGAAGGCATACAGGGATTCCTGGCAATCACCGGGTCCTCGTGATTAGCAACCTTAATTAACTGGTGGTATCATCCTCATTTTCTTGATAGTAACTCTAAGTTATGCACTGCCATCATGCACAAAGGCACTTAAAGTACAAATTCCCGCCGTTCGTGCTCTGGCTTAGCAGCATTCTGGGAGACTTGTTCGTAGACCACATGCTTTAAACAAGTAGATACAGACCCTGGATAAAACATGAGCAGCAAAAGGGAGAGAAAGCAACATTCTGCAAATGAACCGAAGTTGGGATTTGCTTTCCTTTACAATGTCATGTTTAGGGCTTAAACACCTCTGATCTAGAGAAAAAAGATCAGAAGATCTTTGGGATGCAGGGGTTATGCAAGGTCATCCATCTCAACTTGACTACTTCTAATGCAGGGAAGAGAATCAGGAGCCACCACGGACAGTGCAGCCCTAGCCGACTGCTGCATGCTTTTCCTGAAACAGTGAAGGCATGATTGCCACAGTTTATCTCTAGCCAAGCTCACCATCTGGTGGAGACAAAATAATAACATGGTAGTGAGTAATATGAAAGATCTGGGTTCTGAGTAAGGAGGGAACTTGATTCGCTGTTCTCATCCCTTGCCTGTAACACATTCCTGGATGCCCCCTTGAACATAACTTCTGTACTCCTTTGGCAAGGTGATGATATACCCTGATAGGATTTGCTCCTTCAGAACCCCTAGTGAACTTCTGATGGCAGCCAGGGCTGTATTGTAAGGACGAAACAAAACAAAAATAAATAAATAAAAAGAGAGAGAGAAAGAAAAAGAAAAAAGGAAGGAAGGAAAGGAAGGAAGGAAGGAAGGAAGGAAAGCACAAACAGAGAAGAAAAGGAAAGGAAACTTTGATGGGGCCCAGCAGGTGGTGTGGTGATTACAACAGCTAGATTCCACATGGCCAACTTCCTGGGTCCAGTCGGGATGGACTCAGCAACTTGAAAAAGACACTGGGCCTGTGTGTGTGTGCATGCCCCAAATCTACAGAGGAGAATGGAGGAGAGGGGATTGTGGCATAGCCATGTCTTCCAGGCAGTGATTTCTCATTTTCCTTCTCTCTCCATTCTCTCTCTCTCTCTGGTGGGAAAAGTCTGAAAAACAAAACAAAAGAAAAAGAAAGAAAATTCGGAAAGATGTTCTCAATTACTTTCTTAATATATGAAAGATAAGAAAGACATGAGAGTGAACAGGTAGGTACATTTATCTGGTACCAGTTGAGTGTACTCACTCACTCTCCTCTGATCTTTCATTCTTTAAAACCATAAAAATACAAGAGCTGAAAATGACCAAAATTTCATCTAAAATGATCTCTCTCTCTGTCTCCCTTTTCATAACAGATGAAACACCATCCCTGAGAAATGGAATACTTTTGTGAAATTATCTCAAATCCAACATTCAAACCAGTGTTTCTTATTTCCGCTGTGGTGTGTAGGGCTTCCCTCTCTAAGTCTGCTGTGCCCTTTTTTTGTCTTTCTCCTTCCCGTCTTACCACCACCCCAGCCACATGCAGAGTTAGTCCTATATTTGTTCCTGTTTCTGCTATATTTGCAACTTAACTTATGGATAAAAACATGGAGCCACACTGATTTCTGGCAGAACTCTGCCTCATGTGCTGACGAACACGCCCCAGCACTGGGCACCCTTCCAATAGCAGGTGCCTTGCTCAGCAAAGGACTCTATAGTTACCTCTCAAAGGATGCAGGTTGAGGTCCAACACTGTCTTCCTGCTGCTTTGAGGTTATGCTCTCTCCAGCATTTGTCTCACCAGGTGAAAGGAAGGGAGACTGTCGCTGCCAAGGGTAGCCATGCTAGACACGGGAGGTAGCCATAGGGAGCATCTGCAACAGCTTAAGGCCTCCTAGATTGATGAATGGGCAAGGAGATAGGATGAGACATTTGCGTTTGTTTACATGGGACTATTGTCCATGAACCGGAGTGAGTTGACCTTCAGGTCATGGTGAAATGTCTGTGTGTTCTCTCAGGTTGAGAGTGAACTAGAAGATGAGGCTCGGAGGACCTGCATTGACATCATTACAGGGCTCCTGGGGGACAAATGCTTTCTGTTTAATAATATGCATTTACTATGGCGCATTGCACTTAATTTAGACTCACACAGAATGTGAGTGCCAGTTATAGATGAGCAAACGGAAGGGAAGGAAAATAGGGTTCAAAGTTTCTAAGAGGCATAATGAGTTAAAGTTAATCAAAGGTTTAGGCACAGAAAGAATGGTAGGACAGAGCACAAGATGGATGACACAAAAGCAGGAAAACTCGAGGTGTAATGGTGTATGGAAATTTCGTTCTGTTTTGCTTTTAGAGAACCTAAGGGTTTTAGAACAGATGGAATGGAAAGAATCTTGAAAAGAATGACATGCAGACTTAAAATGCCTAGGTGAGGCTAGTCTTTGTAGATTGGCAAGCTAATGAAAGTATTATTTATTAGGGGAAAGATCTGATTTAAAGCCATTTAGGAATATGAATCTGCCAGCATGCAAATGATGCATTGGAAAAACTAAAGGTCAGGGGCAATTGGTCCAATTAGGAAAGTCTCTCAATTATCCAAAGACAAAAGGAGCTAAGACTTGGATGGTCTCAATCAGAAAGGAATGTGAGGATGGATAGACAGATGGATAGAAAAAATACAGCACAGAAATTAATGGAGCAGCTCTAGGGATATGTTTACTTTGTGGGACCTGGGAGAAGAGGTTAATTGTGATGCATGGGTTAGACGTGAGAGAAATTTGACAGCACCATAAATCTCCCAGTTGTGGGCCCAAGGGGCCAATTTTGGGGGTATGATTAACTCAGAGGATTTGACCTTTGCTGATCAGGAGAATGATAGCATAACTGAGACTATAAAGATAAGCAAAGTAGCAGATTTCCTACAAGCCAAGGGAGGGATTCTTACAGGACAAGCTTCAGGTATAAGCAGAATATGGACTAGAGAACTTTGGGAAAGGCGGCACAATGCACAAACATCTTGGCAAGATTGAGGAGATACCAGAAGAAAGTTGAGTATGTGCAAGAAGAGTAGAGGGCCAAGAAATGAGCCTAGGCCACCCTCTCCCTCAAAGGCTGGGAAGGGAAGGAAAGAAAAGTTCTCAGAGCTGGAATAGTCTAAGACATGAGAAGTAAGGCAGGATTCTGCTCTGGGGACATAATTAATTAGGAGTTAAGGAGAGAATTGGATGCAAACATAGAGATGGTTGTAATTACAGACCTATGTTAAAGAGCAGAAAGTTAAGAATGCCACAGTAATGCATGTAAACCTTTCTTATTTGAGAATGAGGCTTGGGCTTTCCTTTTTTTTTAGACCTCAATGCATGTTTGCTTCACTTTTTCATTTAGGTGGAATATTAAGGTGAGATTTGATGAGCAGTCAAATTTGTATTTTTTTTTTCTGTATGTAGGAAACATACATTGTGTTTAGAGTGTCTTGAATAATTTTCCATCCCCGCAGACTAGCATCTCTGGGTTAGGTAGGTCTGACTACTGTAAAACTGAGATGGATCCTGCTCCCAAGGCATTTGGGTTTCTGAGCTCAAACTGTTATATGGAGCTCTGTGAGCTTTCTTTATTTCCCCTCCAATGGATCTTGCTTATCTCACTGTGTTATCTCTTTCACTTTTTGTTTCTGCAAAATGCTCTTTTGCTCACATGCATCATTTCTATCAACTACAGTTTTCTGTGTCCTAGTATATCTTTGACTTATTTGCCCTTCACAACCACCCAGGATAGGCAAAATAATTCTGCCCATTTCACAGATAAGAAACCTGAAGACTTCATGGAGGTCATGGAATCCAGACTAACATTCATATTTTCTGCTTTATCACATAGTGGTCCATCTCATGTCCACGTATTGAACAAATCCTCTCATGGGGAGTCTCACCAACTTCTGTTTCACAATGTAGTATAGTCCTTAAGAGCACTGGCTTCCAGGACAGCCAGTGACAGCGTGATTACAGTAGCTGGATCCCACATGACCTTCAGCACATTCAAAGTCAGACCCTGTGGATTGAGAAACATGCCAAGGAACATGTGAATACATGCCCAAAATCCTGAGAGGAGAATGAAGAAGAAGGGTTGCAGCGTGGCTAGCCCCCTGGGTCCTTTCTCACTTCCTTTCTCTCTCATTCTCTCTCTGGTGAGCACATGTACACTAAACAAACTTAAAAAAACAAAAGCACTGGCTTTTGAGCCATACTTATTGAATAGCTCAAACTGTGCTGTATGCTCTTCTGAAGACTACATACACTCTTCGAATTTAAGTTTCAACACCTGAAAAAGGTTGAGAAAAATTGTATGTCATGATAGGATTGCTCTGAAGATCAAATCAAATTATATTATAGAGAATACATAGACATCAAGTCAAAACGGGTTAACAGCAACAAAATTATTTAGGTTCTATATGAGGGGTTTTCACAAAGTTCATAAAAATATTGGGAACCAGCAGTTAGCGTAATGGCTATGTCGCTGGACTCCCACGTAGTCGACCGCAGTTTGTGTCCCAGACCCGGTGGCTTAAAACTTATGCTGGGCGCGTGTGCATGCGAGCCCAAGATCCCAAGAGGAGAATGGAGGAGAAGGTATTGCAGCGTGACCATCCCCCCTGGGGGGAGATTTCTTGCTCTCTGTCTCTATGTCTCTCTCTGTCTGCCTGGCAAGCGTACGCACCCTATAGCAAAAACCTCTCAAAAAAAATATGTATTATGGTAAAACCATGCATGACTTCAAAAATGTTTCACACAAAAATAAACTCTTTACTATTAAAAAGTATTATTTATTTATCTTTTAAAAATTGTTAGTATTATTATTTTTTAAATTTTGCTATAAGACATGTATGCTCACCAGAGAGAGAGAGAAGAGGAAGATAAGAAAGCAAGCCGCTTGGTCTGGGGCTTGAACTATGGTTAGTCTTATTGGAGTCCAGTATTGTAACTACCATGCCACCTGCTGGCCCGATAAACTCATACTTTAATTCCATTTCTCAGTGAACTTTGTGAAGTATAATTGTATTGGTATGTGACCAGATCTATCTCCAGCAGTGTTTCTCCTGAAATTCACATAGTATGCCCTTGAACATATTTTTAGAGTGAGGGAAATTTGAATTTGGGAGAACTGAAATATGTTTTTAGAGACAAATTATTTATACACGACTATGGGAACTGAAATAATAAATTCAGACAAGTCAAGAAATAGTAGTATTGATTAAATAATCCCTAGTTAAAATGAGTTTATTTTAGTCTTGGGCTTGATATTTTTTTCTTGCTTTACCTTTTTCTTTGTCCTCGTTTGTCTTTTCCTTTCCTTTTAAGACATGGCACTTCACAGTGTAATTCTTGCCCCTTACAAATAGGGAACTGTCAGATCTCAAAGTCAATTTCTACAATGGAGAGGGAGGAACAGAAATCTCACTCAAATGCAAATACTTCCATTAATCACTGGCATTTACAGTAAAAAGGAAAGTAGAAAATTATAGGCAAGGAAAGAATCTTACAGTTTTTAATGTTCTGCTTATTTCTCCATGGTCACAGCTTGAAGTTCTTTTTCTTCCAGGGGCAGGCTGAATGGGACAGGAGACTCTATGGAGTCTGGTACTACAAAAAATGTCAAACTCTTAATATTCCAGTGGCTACAGGGTATAACCTTAGGGTACACCTACTCCCCATCTATTCGACTTCCTTTGCTGTGCAGACAGAAAGTAGTGGGAAGATTATTGTTCAAGAGAGTCAGAACTTAAAATTAATCCCGAGGCCTAATTCTCACGGAAGCACTGTAGTTTCCAGACAGTGAAACACTCATTCAAGAGGAAAATACCCCCTAGCCTTTGTGAGTCACTCAACCATTTTAGGGATTAATTAATAGAGGGATGAGGAGATAGCATAATGGTTACATCCTGGGACTCCCACATAGTCAACCGCAATTCAAGTCCTAGGCCAGGTGACTTGAAACTCACACCAGGTGTGTGTGCATGCATGCCCAAAATCCTGAGAAGAGAATAGAGGAAAAGGAATTGTGGTGTGGTTATGCCTCCTAAGAGTTGATTTTTTATTTTCTGTCTGTCTGTCTGTCTTTGTCCTTCCGGTGACTGCATATACCCTATAGCAAAATCTCTCTCAAAAAAATAATGGGTAAATAATAGATACATATACACTAAAAATTTTAATTTTTGATTTTTTTTTTTTACTTTCTTGACAAAAGCCAAATTAAAGATATTCTTAAAGACCCCATATCTGTATGATGAAAAGTGTAATCAGCAGCAACATAGATACAAACTCCTTGAGGTCACCGAAATCAATTAACTCTTGCATCTTACTTTTGTTCTTCCATTTGCAAGTATGACAATACTTTTTTTTTTTTAATTTACGGTAGGACACATATGCCCACCAGTAAGAGAGAGAGAGAGAGGAAAGAGGGAAAGAAGTCTCCAAATCTGGGACTTGAATGGTGCTTAGCGATGCAGTAGTCCAGTACCTTAACCACCCCACCACCTTCTGGTCTCACTGCAAATTTTAAGCATGGGTTGCTTTCCACTTAAAAAGTTAAGTGGTCAGAGACCAGCAGTTAGTGTAATGACTATGTCTCTGGACTCCCATGTAGTCGACCACGGTTCACGTCCCAGACCCGGTGGCTTAAAACTCACACCGGGCACGTGTGCGTGTGTGCCTAAGATCCTGAGAGGAGAATGGAGGAGAAGGGATTGCGGTGTGGCCATCCCCCCTGGGGGGTGATTTCTTGCAATAATAATAAAAATTAAAAAAAAACAGTTAAGTGGTCACAAGAACACCTGGATATCCTTGAAAGTATTTGAAATAAGGAAAGAGAACTATTGAGGGTTTCTAGAACTTGGGCACTGACATACATACAAACACACACACACACACACACACACACACTCAAAATGGGAAGGCAATCTCTTTATTTAAGCAACTCAAATTTGTATTTAGGAGAAAATAGAGAATGTGAAACATAGAGAGATAAGAGAATGGGAAAAACAGCCTGTAAAGTTGAAGGAAAGAAGAGAGGGTGAGTTTTATGCTTAGAAAAGTCATATGATACAACTTTGTAGGAGGTTTGAGTCTTGTTCATTCATTGGCAGGTTTCAGTGAGCAAGGACTTGTAGGCCATACTGGGGAATGGAAAATCAGAGATAACAGCTGCCCTCATAACCCTGGTGCTTTTGTGTGGGAATCAAGGAATGGCAGAACCAAAGCAACCTTACAGCAGAGAGCTCAACCTCTTCATTTTTCAGATGAGACAACTGAGGCATAGGAAGCTATGTGATTTACATTTTTAAAGCAAATTTGCTGGTTGCCAAGTTAAGGCTAAAAGCTTGACAATCCTCATGACTCTTTAGCTCATTGTTGTTTTTATTCTATTCTCCCTTCACATATCTGAGGTGTATTTATGTTTTCTACTATAAATTCCTTACAGAGATTTTTTTTATTTCTTCTCCTGAGGTAAGAAACACAACAAAGTTGAGAGCTTCTTTCTATACAACCTTTGCTACTACTTACACAGTTCTTTCTATTACCTTCATTCCCCACACAAAGTTTTACAGCACTCATACTGTGGTATCCACTTGAGACTAATCATGAAATTGGAGAGTGTTTGAAGAAACCCTGTCTGGTCTGCTTATTGGGAGGGAACATTAAGGAACTCCTTCTTGCTGTGTCAGAGGGTCATTCTGTATTAACAGAGAGGATGTTAGCCCAGCACACTCCCATGAGAGGGAAGGTGCACTTGCCAAATGCTCCTTCAGGGCCACCTCCGAGGAATATCGCCGGGTAACATCTGGGTTCTCTGTTTTAGGACGCCTTCTGTCCTTGACCTTAATGGACATGGAAAATTATACATTTTAAGTCAAATTTTTTATTTTAATCAATTATTATAAGTAGGATAACTTTATTTAATGGATTTTTTCTTTTGCCAAATCAGAACAAATGTGCTACAAATACACATAAACATTACCATGCACTAGTTTGACGTTACTCTCCTAAATTTCTAAATTTATTATTTTGTATATTGTTTGATATTGGAGAGGCATGAGCTATTACTCTTCATAACTTTACCATAAGGCTATTTGCTCATGATGTGCTTGCAAAGTGAGGGTATCATGAAACTAATATATTTATAATCCTACTCGCCTGTTATAAGTTCACTAGAACAGCTGGAATCCAGTTGGTCAAGTGTTCAACAATTTAACATTAACAACAAAATGTTTCCAATTATCATATTCCATAATATCAGAAAATGTGGCTGATTCTCATTTCTAAAGTATGCTTAGAACTGAGATACATATTTCATATTCATTATATAGTATAACTATTGCAAAATAATAAATAGAATATCACTTAATGTTCAGCCACAGTATAGATTCTGTACTCTGTGGTGGGTAAAAATCTGCAACTTAGATACTCATAAATGTTCTTCTTCCTGAAATGTATTGAATGTTAAATCGATGTTTGTCTATTTTATTACCTATGGCTTCTGGGTACTCAGGCAAGCCTCTGGTATGGCTGTAATCTATGTGAATACTGTGTTCTCTAAGGTAAATATATCCAGGATTGAGTGGTTCACTCACAATGTAGCTGAAAGGGGAAAGCGATTAAAGTAGACAGGGTCCTAGATAAAGCTTACACAGATCATATAACAAGTCATAGGTAAGTAAATGAAAGTGGCGAACATTGATTTAAGCCAGAGTACTTAAAAATGATCTGCTAGAGGTTTCTGAATATTACTGTATCTGGGGAAACATTTCAGTAGCATTAGATGTGGGCCAAGGCCCTTACATGCTTTAATTAGTGCTATATTATTGCACATCACACATACAACTTGACAATTTGAAAATAATCAATGGTCCCTTTTCCCTTCATTTGCCTCATATCTCGTTACCTTGGAAACAGATATTACCTGATTTTAAGAACTTTCTGAATTATAACAATAATCTGGGATGGGGGGAAGGCTTCAAGGTGAATACATTTTGAACAAAAAAAGAAAACCTGAAGATAAGCTCAATGAGGCAATAACTGAATGAGAACACTGAGGACTGGCATATCTGGTTTTGAGGGACTGCAAAAACACCCCTAGAACTCCTGGTGGAGTCCTCCAGGTGCCAGTGTCTTCACAAGCCATTCAGGTGAAGAAGAATCATTTTATTGTTCTTGCACTAGAATTCTGAATTTGTTGGAATGGGTCTTCAATAGGTTTCTCAGAAGAAGAGAGGGAGGAAAAACAAGAGCAGGAGTGGAAGTAGAACTTGCAGAAGGAAGTGATGAGGAGGAAATTGCCAGAGAAGGTGATGAAGAAGGAAGAAGGGAAAGAAGGAAGAAGGGAAAGGAGTGTAGGAAGAAGGAAAGGGCATATGCCCACTGGAAATATACAAAATCTAAAATATATACAGTGGATTTTAGATGGAAAATCTCATGTTTTGAAAGAATTATTTTTTTTATTTAATTTTTTTCTATTTATTTCAACTTGACCAGAGTGGGCCAGAGTAAAAGAGAAAGAGACAGGGAAAGTGAGAAAGCAAGCTGTCAAGTCCAGGACTCAAATCAGAGTCAACCATGTGGAAGCCCAGCACCCTTAACCACTATGCAACCTGCCAGCCCTGAAAATCTCATTTTGTATACTATAATGATGTACAGTGAATGAGTGTAAATAAATTTAAAATACATTTTAAAAATCCAAAATAATTAAGCTGATGTAATTGACAAGAAGAGGAGAATTAATTGTAACCATAATTGTCTAAAGTCCCTTCTTCAATACATGAATGGATGCAAACAGAAATCTATAGAAGTCTAACCCACTCAGTGGGATAGATGTTCAAACATAGGGTAAGATACAATATTCAGGAAGAATCCAAAGCTCAGAAAGGTGCTTTATTTAGCTTGGTAAATGATAAGCAATCTGAATTGATTTAGTTTAAAGAATTTGCAGCCAAATCTCTGTATTATCTATCAATTTTCAGTATCATTATTTCAATAATTTACCAAATAATCCATATATTAATGGCACCTTATATACAATGATTATCCTAATTGTTATTATTTTCATTTTTCAAAAGTAAAACTGGCTGTCTAAAGTATTTCAAGTATAGTCAAAAAGAAAGGAATTCCATCAGTGATTTTCTGTTGAAAAATAATGAAAAACTTAGAAAAGAATAGTTGGCATCATTGTAAGCATTTGTATAAGTAATTTTATTTGTAATTTTTGATTTTGGGAAATAGGAATAAAATATATTCTGGATGATTATATATTTTCTAACTTTTGGTTCTCCTTATTTTTTGAGTTGCTAAGTTTTATGGGAACAGATTTTGTCCCAAGGTAAAGACAAATTCTACAATTGTGAACCATATATTATTACAAATGTCTACAGTCTGTATGTATAAAAGAATTTAATTAAATCTGAAGGTAGAGTGGAATCTATGTGCATATTATCTTCATCATTTATGGCTATATTCACCTAGCTTGTGTGGCTTTTATGTACCAGGTGTTATACAACCCTCGAGATCCTGTCACTAAGCTCATACAAAAGTCTAAAATAGAAGGGAATAGGACATAATTGGGGGGAAAAAAACACTTGAGAAAAGTCAGGAATCTAGTACCTCCTGGCTAATGTGGCTAATGGGTTCCTCTATATCTTGAGAATGCCAGTGAAGTTTTCTGGCCTTTGGCTTTCTGTTTATACCATGAGATGTTTGCAATGAAGTATGTCTAAGCATCCATTCTGTGCCGGACCTTCAGGTGGTTTTCAATAGTTAAAATGACTGCTGCAAATAGCTTTTGACAGGATGCAGAGTGCTGTTCAACCTCTGTGAGAAATTAGCTATGATGGACACCTCCTCACCTAGCCGGATTAGTGAATCCCGTGTCTATTTTTCACCACCCTTCTGTGAATTACCCGTAGTAATTGCACTGTGCTGTGCCAAGACTGTCACAACTTAAACAGCAAATTCCCTGACCTGGTTCTGAAGGTGCTATCATCCAAGAACACATGCTGACCTTTATCTGCTAAGTCACAGACAATATTTATAAATAATTCTATATGGTTTATTTACCCAGCATCTTCTGTTGATCTACTCTGCCTTGCAATTTCTACATTGCCTTTCAGACAGTAATATTCTTGCAATCTAAAAGCAACACTTAGCACTCAGAGGCTCTGCTTTGATAGCCAGCTGGATCATTCTCTGTTTGCTATTTTTATTTATTTACTTGCTTATTTTTACGTAGAGTCTTGCTCTGCCACTATTCTCATACCTCAGCCTCCCAAGTAGCTAGAATTACAAACCGGCCTCTTACTTAACGATATTCTTACCTCATTATTTTGTTTGCTATTTTAGTGTACTGTTGATGGGTAGATTAAACCTATAGGAAAAAATGCTATCAATAATATTAATAGGGTTGGCCCTTGTATCCTAGGAATTATATGTTACATGGACACCCAGGATTGACCTGGGTTGGCCCTGGAGGACTGAGAAACATGCAGGGTGTTTGCGCTTGTTTGTTCAAAATCCTGATGAGATAGAGAAATGAAGAAGTGATTGTCATGTGACCACGCCCTACTGGGAGGGTGCTTTCTCCCTCTGTCTCTTCTCTATCTCTTTCTGTCCCTCTGTCTCTGGTGAGTGCACATGTTTCCTGGGGGGAAAGAAAAAAAGTAAGAGAAAAAAGAAAAGAATGTGTGTGTATGTATACATTTATTATTTTATTATTTTTTAGAGAGGTTCGGGGTCCAGCTGCTGTGGTAGTTAAGTCAACTGGCAGCACTAGGGAAATGGGTGTGTATGCCCACAATCCTGAGAGGAAAATGGAGAAGAAGGGATTGTAGGGTGGCCATTTCCCTTGAGGAAGTTTCTTACTTTCTCTGTTTCCCTCTGATAAGCACACACTCCAATATCATTTTTTTTTAAGGACAGAGGTACAAACAACACTTCTTTTCTTTTCTTTTCTTTTCTTTTCTTTCTTTCTTTCTTTCTTTCTTTCTTTCTTTCTTTCTTTCTTTCTTTCTTTCTTACTTTTTTTCTTAAGGTAGAGATTTTTGTGATAGTGCTCATGCAGTCACCAAAGAGACAGAAAGTGAAAAATCACCCCCCCCATTCTCCTTTCAGGATTTTATTTTTTGACAGATTTTTGCTATCGTGTGCATGCGCTTACTGGAGAGTCAGAGAAAGAGACAGAAAGCAAGAAATCACCCCCCGGGGTGGCGGGGGGTGGCCATATCACAATCCCTTCTCTTCTATCCTCTTGGGATTTTGGGCATGCACGCACATGTGCCTGACATGAGTTTTAAGCCACCAAGTCTGGGGCTTGATCTGTGGTCGACTATGTGGGAGTCCAGTGACATTACCATTATACCATCTCCTGGTCCTAGAAAACTACTATCTTTAAGCCTTTAAAAATAAAATCTAGGGGGCCAGCAGATGGTGTGGTGGGTAAGGCACTGGACTCCCACATTGCGAGTTTGAGTCCCAAATCCGGCAGCTTGCTTTCTTACTTTCTCTCTCTGTCTCTCTTTCTCTTCCTCTCTCCATCTTTCTCTGGTGAGTGACTGAAGCAAATTAAAAAATAATAATGCTAATAAATAAAATTAAATAAATAATTCTAAGAAAACAAAGGAAATAAAATAAAATCTAAATGTTCTCTTATCTTTAATTTGTTCGAAATTAGTAACTTTACCTAGAGAAATCTAGCAAATGATACGACCATAACCAGATTATCAATGTAAAAAATCACCAGTAATAAATCATGTTGATGTCATATAACCATGGTATGATGTGATAGGGAGGGTATGTTTCCTGTCTGGTGTTCTCTTAAAACTATAACTCCCATTTAATCATGAGAAACAAAAAATCAGGCAAACCTTATTGAAGGTATTCAACAAAATACCTGATTAATATGCCTCGAAACCACCAAGGTCATGGAAAACAAGGAAAGTTTAAAAAAACTATCACAAGGGATCAGCAAATGGCATAATGGTTATGTTGCTCGATTCCCACATGGTAGACCACAGTTAGAGTACTGGATCTGTTTGCTTAAAACTCACTCAGAGCACGGGTTCATGCATCCCCAAAATCCCAAGAGGAGAAGGAGAAAGGACTGTGGCATAGCCACCCCCCCTAGGGTGATGTTTTGCTTTCTGTCTGTCTCTGTCTCTGTCTCTCCAGTGAATGCACTTGCCCTATAACAAAAACCTCTCTGAGGGGAAAAAACAAAAACAAAAAACAAAAAAAAACTATCACAAATACTGGCCAACAGGTGGCACGGTAGCTAAAGTGACTGGATATGTCAGACATGTGTGCATGCTCAAAATCCCTAGGGCAACATGGAAGAGAAGGGATTATAGTGTGGCCATCCTCTTGGGTAATTTCTCATTTTCCCTCTTTCTCTCTCTCCAGTGAGCACATGTACCCTATAGCAAAACTGAAAATAAATAAATAAATAAAAATTTTAAAAAAAAACTATTATTAACAGGGAGAGACTAAGGTGACATGAGGACTAAATGCAGTGTGGGATCCTAAATTGCATCCAGTTTAATGGGAAAACTGGCGATGTCTGAACAAAGACAGTAGCCTGTAGTAGTTTACCCATGTTAAGATGTTAACATTAAGACAGACTGGGTAAAGAGTACATAAGAAGTCTCTTTTATGACTTCCTGAGCTCATGTCTGTTGTGAAAAGAATAACTTTCTTAGGCTATATACATATATGTAAGCATGCTATAGCTGCTAAAACAAACTACCATGAATTCAGTGGCTTCAACGAAATTAAATTATTGTCTCATACTTCTTGGAGGCGTAAAGTCCTAAATCAAGGTGTCAGCCTGCTTGGTTCCCTCTGAGGGTTTGTGGGGGAAGGATCTGTTTCAAGCTTCTTTCCTAGGCTTATAGATGGCCATCTCCTTCCTGTGTCTCATCACATGGCCTTGCCTCTATGTCCATCACTGTATCCACTCAGTTGCATTGGATTAGAGCTGACCCTAATGACCTCATTTTAACTTGATTACCCCTGTAAAGGCCCTAACTCTAAATACAGTCCATGACAGTGCCTTACAGATCTTTAGCCTCTTTGCATCTGAAGGTAGTTTTGGTTCCGCTTTGTTTCATCCCCCACAGACAAGATATGACAAGACTTTTACTCACCAGATGTTTCTTATATGTATCCATGTCCTTCTCCCACTCCGTACCATCATCAATACCACTCCAGTCCCAACTACAGTCCAACACACCTGAACTAGGAAAACACTTTCATGGTTATTTCCTTGGTTCTTTTCCTCTAATTTAGTTCATTCTCTGTGATACAAACAGATGCTTTTGCATAATGTGAATCTTCTATCTTTAAGAAATTTCCTTGTCTTCTTTTTAAAAAAAAAGGGGGGGGCAGCAGGTGGCATGGTGGTTAGGGCACTGGACACTCCCACATGGCCGACCACAGCTTGAGTCCTGGACCTGGAAGCTTTCTTTCTCACTTTCCCCCTCTCTCTCTCTCTGTGTCTCTCTGGTGAAATTAAAATAAATGAATGAATAAATAAAATTAAATATGTAATTCTTAAAAGAAATAAAGAAATGTCATGTCTTCTCATTGTGCTGAGGGGAAAGACCAAAATTGGTACATGACCTCAGTGTTCTGTGTGACCTGTCAGTCTTTGGCTACACAGTAAACCCCCTTCTGTCTCATTCCCTGTGCTCAGGCTGCACTGGAAACTCCATGTCACAGTAGACAACAGCTTTCTCTTGCCATGGGCCTCTGCTTTTGTTGTGCTCTTCCAACTTGAACTACCCATCCACCTGCTTCCCTCTGACCTCTCAGCTCAAGAACACTGCCTCAGGAACAGTGTCCATGCAACCCTCCAGCCCAGATCAGGACTCTTGTCATCTGTTGTCTGAATAAACAATACTCTTTCTCTAGAGCATTTGTCAATTTTAAAATTTTATATTTATGCAATTATTTTATGGACTTTTGTTTCACCTCCTCTAAGGTGTCTCTTTGCAAGAGTTATATCTCTTTGACTTTGTACCTTGTGTACAAGTGTCAAGCATCATGCACGGCTCATGGTTAGTTCTTGAATTTTAAATTAATTACTACATCTAGGCCTTTATTTTCCATTTATGTTTTTTTCAATTTGAGGCTTTATTTCTTCTTCCAGTCTCTTATATTGTTACTTGATAAATTTGCTAATATTTAGTTCAATCTATAGTTAGTGCACTTATGTCAAACCTATCAGACACACTTGGGGAAGAAGAAAAATTCTCCTTTGTGATTTTCCAACCTAGTGACAACAGAAGTCCAACTTTAATTTACTAGTTGAAATTGACCAATTTCTATAAAAGATATTTATTAAAATTTTTAGACATTTAGGTAAATAGGCCTAAGGCTGTACAACTAAATATACTGGAAATGTCTTAAGTTGTCTGTGACTGAGTGTAGACTTTCTATTAATTATTTACTTTGGTTATTAAAGTTGTTCTTTTTTTATCATCATAATCTTCTTTATATTACATCGGGTTACATATAATTTTACAGTGTATTACATTGCTTTTTCAAAAGGGAATGCCATGCTTAAAGTTGTTCTTTGAGCCTTCCTCCTACCCCATGGTGAGAAATCCAGCCATTTTTCACAATACTCATTGGTGTTATAGCTTCAACAAATCCTGAATAACAAATGTGCCCTCGAGAAGCTTCCACATTCCAGGTGGGCTGTATCCAAGCGTGGGACTCTCTCCACTCAGTGGTTTATCAATTGTCTCCTACTGAAGTTACCAACATCCACTTCATCAGATAGCTGAAGAAGGAAGATGTTCAGAAAACTTTTATTTCTATAGGACTCTACAGTTTGATCAGTGTACGTATTTATATACAAGAATGTTATCTTGGGTATGTGCAAGATAGGAGAGAGAAGCTTGGCTGCTCATGGAAGAAAATATTACTTACATTAAAATTCAATGTACCAGTTGAGAATGTTAGTTTAAATAAATATCCTCAACCTTTAATGCATTAATTTAATGAACGTGTAATAAACACTTGTAGTATGCTGACAGTGCGCTCAATCTGAAATGAACAAGAGGATCAGTGTCCTGCTCTCATGATGCTAATATTTCTAATGTGGCAAATCAATGTGTGCCCATCGAGCTTAGGAGGTAGTTTTTTTGTTTGTTTTGAGAGATTTTTGCTACAGGGCACATGCGCTTGCCAGAGAGATAGAGAGAGACAGAGAGACAGAAAGTGAGAAATCACCCCCAGGGGGGATGGCCACGCCATAATCTCTTTTCCTCCATTCTCCTCTTGGGATCTTGGGCATGCACATACACGTGCCCAGTGTGAGTTTAAGCCACCGGGTCCAGGACTTGAACCACAGTAGACTACATGGGAGTTGAGCGACATAGCCATTACGCTAACTGCTGGTCCCAGGAGGTAATTTTTAATTACACGGTAATTTCACAGATGATCATTCAGTTCAGCTCTCTTATGTGAAACTCTTAGTTTTTAGGTATATGGCTGAATTCATTCTCCTCTTACTAGAGGCATGCTTGTCCAATGGGAGATAGACCCTGCAGACTAAAGTCAGGAAAATCAAGCCCAGGTCAGCCAGAGTGACTTCTCTTTGGGAATCTATGTGGGAACAGAACTCCAGCAGCTGTGATCGTTTCTCCCGTAGTTGCTCTTGAACTATTTAAATAAACTGTTCCCACTTTGGCCGTGTGTGCGCGCATGTGTATGTGCGTGTGCATGCATGTGTGTGTGCGTGTTTGCTTAGACTGATGTGGAGTTACAGAGTCCCTCCTTCCTGAGGTTGCAATTTATCCTAATGAATGAGGATTTATCCCAATGTTTACACTGTCTACCTACTAGGGCTCAGGTGAGGTAGAGAGAGAAAAATAGAGCAGGTTAAATGACCACTATCTGGACTGTGGAGTACTACGTGTGTTTTGTGTGGAAAAAGATTTATGGTCAAGCCCTCTCGTCTATCTCAAATGAGTATTTTTTTATATCACTTTTCACTTTTCTATATAATTTGTTCTTCCATGGGGAGATAAGATGGATGGGTTTCCTAGATGAAGAATAACCACTTCATGGTGATTACAGGACTAGACCACAGAGACCACTATGTCCCCTTGGGGAAGGCTTATACAGCGCTCCCACTCAACCATACGTGAGTGCATGTGGCCAGGGGCGAGGTGCTCAGTACCTGTGTTCTCTTCTTCACTGCCATTCACTGACTTTCTTCTACACCAAATTCCACCCTCTGCTCTATTTCTTCATACTAGTTAGGGCATCTCCCCAGGCGAAGACAAGTAAAGGAAATTTAAACATGCTAACATTTTAGAAATCTCTTCCTTCTTGTCAAAATACTCCCTCACAGCTTTCACTTGATTTTTTTAACAAGCTTTTTTTTGGTTTTGTTTTTAGCGTAGTTTTAAGTTCAAAAAAAATTGGAGTAAGTTATAGAAATTTCTCATTTACCATGTACATCCACATATGTATCACCTCCCTATATTGTCAGAATTCCCCACCAGAGTGGTCACTTAATACAACTGATCAACCTACATTGACTTATGATATTAACCCAAAGCCCATTGTTGACATTATAGCTACTCTCGAAGTAGTATATTCTGTAGGTTCAGGAAAATGTATAATGACGTGTATCCACAATTATATTACCATATGGAGCAGGTCCATTGCCCTAAAAATCCTCTGTTCCCCAAATTATTTACCCTTCTTCACCCTCCCACCAGCCACTGGCAACCATGCATCTTTTTATTGTCTCCACAGTTCTGACTTGCTTGAATGTCATATGCTTGGAATCATTCAGTATGTAGCCTTTTCAAACTGGCTTTGTTCACTTAGTAACATGCACTAAAGCTTCCTCCATGTCTTTCTCCTCCTCCTCCTTCTTCTTTTTCATCCATGATAGAGCATGTGCACACTGCACCAGAGAGAAAAAAGAAAGAGAGAAGCATCCTCCATAGGGAGCAGGCACACCGTGAGACCCTTTCTCCAGCTCTACAGCCTTCCCATATCTGGTGCACCTGTACAAGTGTCCAGTGTATTTGCAGGAAACCTGGGTCAGGGACAGGAACAGCATTTGGCATGTGGCTTCCAGCTCTGCAGTCCAGTACACTACCACTGCACCACAGAGGATGTTCCCCTCTGTGTCTTTTCATGGCTTGATGGTTCATTTCTTTGTAGTGATGAATAATGTTCTAGTGTGCGAGGGTCAGACTGGTGCAGTGGTAAAATATGATGCTCCTTGAGGCATGTGAAGGTTCCTGACTCATGTCTGGAGACCTCCCTGATAACACTGGGTTCATGCTTGCTGATGATCCAATACTAGCTGAGTCACAGGGTCGGGACCCTGTTCAGAGAGCTCTCTTTCTCTCTCTCTCTCTCTCTCTCTGTATGGAAGAAATAAATAAGTACACTTTAAAACATGTATAGTCTATTGTCTGGATAGAGTATAGTTTTTTTCATTGTTCACCTACTGAAGGGCAATGTGGTTGCTTCTAAGTTTGGGCAATTATAAATAAAAGTGCTATAAAAATCCATGTGTAGGTTTTTGTGTAAACATATGTTTTCATCCTCTTTGGGTGACCACAAGGAGGGTTATCCCTGGATTATATGGTAAGAGTGTGTTTAATTTTGTAAGAAACCCGCAAACTCTCCACAAATGTGGCTGTACCTTTTGGCATTTGCACTAACAATGAGTAGGAATTCCTGTTCCACGTCCTCACCAGCATTTGGTAGGGGCAATGTTTGGGATTTTGAGAAGTCCAATAAACAATAGCTCCTTGTTCTGTTCTTATTGATTTTGCATTTCTCTGATGACAAATGACATAGCTCATCTTTTCATATGCTGATTTGACATCTGTATAGCTCTTTGAATAAGGAATCTGTTAAGGTCTTTTACCCACATCTTAATTGCATTTTTCTTTCTTATTGCCAAGTATGTTCTTTCCTTTTTTCTTCCTTTCTTTCTTCTTGTTTTGGTTGTCATTATTTTTTATCTTTGAGTTTATTTCTTACATGAAGGAGAGAAAGATAAGCATCTCCAACAGGGTCTCAAGCCACTTTCTTACCTGACCCCTAGTATCCCAGTAAACCAAGATCCTGGGGACAAAGCTCTAGTGGGGAACTAAACCTATGTTCTTCTCTATGGATCCAGCCTCACTTGAATAGTGCATCATCTCCACACCACTGAGCTAGCCCTCTTATTATTGACTTTTAAGAGTTCTTCATATGGGGACCAACAGGTAGCGTAATGGCTATGTCGCTGGACTCCCATGTAGTCGACTACGGTTCAAGTCCCGGACCCGGTGGCTTAAAACTCATGCAAGGCACGTGTGCATGCGTGCCCAAGATCCTGAGAGGAGAATGGAGGGGAAGGGATTGTGGCGTGGCCATCCCCCTGGGGGGTGATTTCTCGCTTTCTGTCTCTCTGTCTCTCTCTGTGTGTCTGGTGAGTGCACGCGCCCTATAGCAAAAACCTCTCAGAAAAAATAAAAAAAGAGTTCTTCATATGATTTGCAAAACAATCTTTTATCAAATATATCTTTTACAAATATTTTCTTCCAGTCGGTCACTTGTTTTTGAATGCTCTTTATTATGTTTAATTTTTACAGCTGAAAGTAGGATACAATATTGGACTGCTTTTGGTTCTTGATACCTAGCATGACCCTAGGCATGTCAGTGTTTAACGTTCTCTTGGAAGATTTTTTCATATGCTTTTTGTCCATTATGTCTTCCTTGGAGAGTTCTCTCATCAGCTCATTTACCCATCTTTTTATTGGATTAGTTATTTTTTTGTGGATAAGGTTCTTGAGTTCCCTCAACATTTCTTACCATAAGGGAAATGCAAATTGAAACCATAATGAGATTCACATAATCCCAGGTGGAATGACCAAGAGTGAAAACCTAAAGGATGATCTGTGCTAGTAAGGCTAGTAAGACTCTGGTGAAAAAGAACTCTCCTACACTGTTGGTGTGAATGTAAATTAGTAAAGCCACTGTGGAGAACAATATTGAGATTCCTCAGAAACCTACAAATAGAGCTATCATATGACCCAGTAATTCCACTCTTAGGTATCTACCCAAGGGGTAGGAAAATCCTAAGTTGGAAAAACACTTGCACATACATTTTTATTGCAGTGTTATTCATAATTGCTAGGACATGGAATCAATTCAAATGTCCATGAAAGAAAAGTAGATAGAAAGAATGTGACATGTGTACTTTAGGGAATACTACTTAACCATAAAAAATGAGATCCTGATATTTGATACAAAGTGGACAAATGAGAACGATTTAATGCTAAACGAAGCAAACCAGACTATGAAAGACATTGTATGTTCCCACTTAATATACAGCAAAAGTCTGCACTCTACAAAAGAAACTGAAAGATTAGAAGGTATAGTAGCAGAGAGCCAACTGTGGATAGAGACAGTATAGAAGAAGATGGGTATTAGGAAGTGCTTAACCATTGGTGGGAGAGACAGGACCAGAGGAAAAAAACAAACAAATAATTTCAGATAAACAAATATGGAAAGTTATCTATTGATAATAATGTATTTGGTGATGTCTCTGACTTGACTTCTATGTACTGTACTCATGCTGAGAAGAAAATCATGTTGTACAATGTAAAGATGTATAGTGATTAAATAGACATTTACAAAGTTTGGGGGGGCTGGCAGGTGGTATGGTTAAAGCACTGGACTCACTCTTACAGTTCAATTCCTGGATCTGGTGGTTTTCTTACTTACTTTCCCTCTCTTTCTGCCTGTGTCTCTCTAGTCTAAGTGAAGAATAATAAGTTAATTTAACTAAATAAATAATTCTTTTTTTTTTAAAAAAAAAAGACTTTCTTGGAATACTTCAAATGAGTAAAAAGGGCATCTTTGTAGGATGGTTAAAGTCCAGTTGAACTACTTATCTTAGCCACATGTCACATGAGGAGTTGAGGTAAGTGTATGCATATTGCTAGGACACTTGATTCTTTTTATTCACCTGTTAAATTTAGGCATAAGTTCCTGATTGATGTTATTCTAATATGAACGCACACAATGTTCCATTCTGTTTGTCAACCAGTAAGTTTTCCATTTGCAAGACGATCTTGCTGCAGAACTCTGCCATCCACGTTGACAAGCTATAATACTGTTCAGTTGGCAAGATATGACAAGGTTACAACTGGAGGTTATGCTAAGTGGCAAGACATCCATTTACTTGGAAATGAAGTAGAAAAAGAAGCTTGCTTAATTTCTATTAGATACTACTTGGAGATTGCAATGTTTGCATCAGCTATTTCTCAGGAATAATTTACACTAACTCTAACCCTATTCTTAAGGATGGCATGCTCATATATAATAGCTGCAGAATATAGACCGTTGTCTTTTATTTCAGTGACACTTAGCAGATTCCCTCCATCTGACATATATAACACTGCTTCTCTGCTTCTTTCCTCTTGACAGAAATGAATGCTGGCCAAAAAGTGGAAACCAAAATAGCAAAACAAAAATATTTTTAAAGTGGAACAATTTCAAAACTGGGCACATAGATGTGAAATGAAAAATGAATGCCATTTGAGTATGTGCCGACCTAAACCTTTAAAATAACTTGCAGCTCTTTTAGTGGGAAGGAGAACATGACTTCTGGAATTTTATATAGGAGAGGAAGTTGGCAGGGAGATGTAACCTCTCGCCTCTAAAGGCCTTGGTGAATCAGTCCTGTCCCAATCAGAGTGTCAACATTACAGCTATCAAGGGAAAGAAAATAAGCAGAGTGTGGAAAGGGCAGTGGTTCGACTGAGGAGCCAATCTTCCCCACTGACAACCAGTTAAGCCTCCAGCAATTGAAAGACAATCTGAGAAGTGGAACAGAAGGAAGTTTTTCTCCCCTTTATAATCTCCAGGATGCAGGTTATTGACTTACGAATTTGAGAGATGAAAACTAGGCTGTAAATGGCTACTCTTGAGCCCTACAACCCTTACTTCTCTGGAACTCAATTCCCTTCACAATAAACTCAGAACATGTGCATTAATAACTGCATGTCATATTCATGTTTTATTTAGTCCTTACAGTTTTGTTGTATTTATTGAATTAATTGACAAGGTAAAAAAAAAAAAAAAAAAAAAAAAAAAAAGACACAGAGTTTGATTTTAATTTAC